>NC_056725.1:1248112830-1248430330 GCF_019279795.1 Protopterus annectens
ATGACTGCAAACTGGGAGCCATTATTCCATCCCCAAATGATGTGGATATTCTACAACATGGCTTTACAGAAACAGATGCTTGGTGCCAGAGCCATGGGCTCAAGCTTAATGCCAAGTAATGTATAGTTATCCCCTTTGGAAATACCATGTACCCATGAATTACCACATAGGTGGCAGTACACCCAACACCAAAAGTTTGCTGACAGACATAGTGGTCTCACCTTAATTAACCACATTGCCACAACAGTAAGGAAATTCTTCTATGTGGCACACCTCATCACTGAGGGCTTTACATCCAGAAAAAAGGGGGTAATTGTCCCACTGTACTCATCCCTCATTACACCCAGTACAGAGTACAATGACCCATTTGGTATGTACCTCACAAGACAACTGCGACAGCTGGGAAGGCAGTGGAAATACCTCACTATAAGAATCACAGGCCTAAAACAGATGGCCTATGCTGACCGTCTAGAAATCTTCCAGCTATACTCTGTGGCATATCAACTATACAGAGGCTATCTCTGCGTAACATACAAGTCTATGTAAAACCCTGGGAAATGACATCTGTAATATGTGTATGTACTGCCATGTACAGTACATGTGTCTATGTGCTGTCATTACAGTAGCAAAGGGTATTGAGTGTCATGTCTGTGACACACAAGTATATGAGAACCTGCACATCACTGTTATCCATGTGAATGTGTGACATGCAGGGGTAGCAACCCAGGGTACGTGCTGTCACACTGCCATGTAGTGTAACATGGCATCACTACTGTTGACATTGCTGTCCCAGGGAAGGGTAGAGTGCTAACATTACTACTGACAATGAGCACACATGCGGGCATAGCTGCACTCTGAGGGCTCACTGTCATGTTCCTGGTGTGTGGGCTGTGTCACCATATATATCCCATACTGGACAATAATCAGACATGTGGAATGTAACTGTAGAGTACTGTCTGTACAGAACATGTTAGTGAAGGCTTACAACATGTAGTAATGGCATACATATTGTTGTCAAACATCCACACATTCATCCTACTGCATAGCTACTCACCAAACTGATGTCTGTCAGTCCCTCTACAGATGTGCTGATGGCAGGTATCCAGCTGGGATACATAGAGACAATCTATGCTTGATTGATATGTGTGGCCAGCTGTGTACTACCTGTCACATATAGGAGACAACACCCTGTATAGGCCACATGCCATGGGTACCTACACTACACTACCACAGTCAAATAAATATGCTTGGGTACAGGTCTCCATCACAGACACTAACCATGTGTTGTACTACATGTTGCATACATGTCAACTGGATCACCTCAGTGGCCATCTGCAGAAGGCACCCAGATGATTAGCTGATGCATATCACTCTCACCCTGCCAGATACTAACGTGGTGTCTGTTGATAGATTGCCTGCTGGCACATGGCATGTGGCATGATACCAATGTACACACCCCCCTACACATCCAATCCCTCTATGGACAATAGCCAGGTACACAGCTATGACTACCTGCAGCAATGCACACAGTATTGACACGTGTATGTGTGCATTACTGAGGATAGCATTGTTTGTGTGTTAGTACACCTGTAGTTGAGAATTCCATGACAGCCTGCACAACCACCTCCACTCCCATTGCCATAGTCAGATGTGGCCGCTGCTGTATTGGACATGACATGTACATGTTACACTCCTCTCCCTAACAGCTACATGTGCCTTGCAGTACCAGCACAACAGTGTTGTACAAATAGGTTGATAGGCATGGGAAACCCATTGAGGTCTGCCAAGTGTGTATGTGTGCATGTCTGCATATCTGTAGGGTGCACCATTCCGAGGCCACATACTCCTATTACACTACACATTGACACACAGTAGTACAGATAGTGTTGTCACTGCCCATAGGTGAGGTATCACAGTGCAACACCCTACTATGCCTGTAGCATGTGCATTACATGCATATCCCTGTGGTGCCACTGTTGTGATATACAGTGGGTTATATTGCCGTCGTGGGCAATATGTGATAGTGGGTATGTCAGAGTATTATAATGGGTTCCAGTGTGTGCAATATCCATTGGGGAATGTGGGTGCTGTGTACACTGTCATTACACCATGGTGCACCCAGTATATGTCCCACGTACCACTTTCTGGTGACCACTGTCACCATCAACCATACAGGTAACTAATAACAGGATACAGCCCAGTTACGCATGTGCTGTGTGCAGCCTACCTGTAACACACACTGGACACATGGACTAGTTAGTTAGCAACAATAAGCCCAGGTCTCTAAGATGTGTGTCTGCCTGTTATGTGTCTGTCAATGTGTATATGATGGTATGACACACTATGCATTCTCCATATACAAACATTAAATCCCCATTACCATATTGTACATGTCTGTGGATGTTCTGCATGTAACATGTAACCTGGTACACACCTCATCCTAAATGAGGTGTGGTGTGTGCAATGAAAGCCACACAGTTCAGTAGCAATACATACCTAGGTAGGGGTCTAGTCACAGTGTTGCCAAGTAAGGATGTGTGTGTATGTGGATGGGTTGACATAAGGGTGCAGATTATACATGTCCCAACAGGTCACCTGTCAATGTGGCACAGGCAATAACTGTTATACAAACCTGTGACATGTGTGCAACTGAACACCAGATATGTCACGGCCATGGTGTCACCACAATGCCATAACCCTTGTGGAATATGACTGCAGACCATCCTCCTACTGGCACATGTACACCTACAACACAAATGGATAACATTATGGAGATCACAATCAATCAGTGTTACTAACAGCTGAAATGCATCATAGCTGCATGGCTATACAACCTGATATGTATGCATTACACATTACCCTTGACAACATCTTACACTGTTGTACATTGCAGCACTCTTATTACAGTCACCGTGTGCATCAGAACCATTCTAGCCTGTCCCTGCATCGATGTTATGGATGACAGAGCTGTGGCACAGGTATCATCATATGCACAGGGTGTGTTGCTGGTTTGCCAGAGGCCAAGGGTGGTCCATACATTTGTCATCATATGTGTGGGTGAGGAGTTTAGGTCTTTCATTAGGGCGTGGTGATGTGGTGTGTGTCGGTATGGGGTTGCCTAGGTGTGGTTGCATAGTGTGTGGGTAGGCATGCACACAGTTCTGCCATGTGGCTGCCCTATACAGGTGTTGTTAGACAGCTGCAGACCATACCTGGCAGGGTGTGCAGTTCACTGCCTCCAGCCACTGAACACTGACTGTGCCTGCCAGGGGTTCCATGGGCACGTGCAGGTACAGACCTTGAGGTACTACTCTCCCCTGATGATGACAGATGTCTGCTGGAACCATGTCCTGCCTGGGACTGGCTAGGACAATGTGCACGAGGCCTGCTGTGGTGTGGATAGCACCCCCAGTGGTGTGCTGAGGCTGGTACTGCCACTATAGAAGCAGCTTGATGTACTGGCATGTCCACATTGACCACCAGCTGTGGGTTTTTCTGGCCTATGTCCACGAGGCCATCGCACCACTCCCACCACATGTATAAGCACAGACATACCACAGTCGAGGAGGCCCACCATCTCACCCCACCATCTATCCATGACCTCAGTCTGTTCATGGGGGTGCAGCAGCAAGTTCATGGATGTTGTCACTTACAGATGAGAAAGCAGCCCTCTGCAGCCTCAGCCCCTGTCTGGTGTACATTTCCATACGTGCCTGTGCCTCCATGACAGCCTGAAACATGCTTTTGGTGGTACCACTTGTGGCGCCTCTGCCAGGGGCATGATGACCAGCGGCCCTCCCATGAGCACCATGGTACATCTGCCAATGTGGTGCCCTGCTGGACATCTGGCTATGCTGACTGTCACCCGACACAGTTGGCATGGACACCGCACTTTCCTGATCACCGGAACCAACCACCAACTGTCCCTCTGTTATTGCCACTTGTGATGGAGTTTGTAGGGGCACTGTAACTGTGTGCAGGCTTGAGGTGGCTAGGAGGGTGATGACAAATGATGGCACAGTGTCGGCCTCTGACAATCCCACCTGTGTCTCAACAGTACCATCATCATCATCATCGGTGTCTGTACGGACACCAACCTCAGATTGCATGCAGGAGGGACCCTGACCCACCTCGCAACTTGTGGGGGAAACAAACACACACTTTAAGACCTGTACAGCATTGCATAACAGTACACACATTTAGACACACCCACACACACACACACACACACACACGCACACACGCACACACGCACACACACACACACACTCACACACATACACCCACACTGGTAGTCCACCTTACTACCTCCCTGTCCCTGGGTTTACAGACAGTCCCACATTCAGTTACATATGTTCCCCATCCTGCATGGCACTTGCTAACATACACTCATTAATACTACCCATTAACATATCATTCCTCTCCATGCCTACACGTGTGATCACAAGACATGACCTGTTACTCCATCACCTCCCTGACTTGAGTGGAATAGGTTGTACATGGCCTCACTGATGTCATCCAGTGTTACCCTGTGTATGTCCAGTCATGGTGTACATGGCTCCTATATGGTTGGGGCTGCTACATTCACTACATATGTCACACCCAGGAGTCTCATACTACAGTCTTGCTCAGTCCATACCACATCTGCTGCACAATCAACCTGTTATGTGGACAACAGTAATATCTGGATACACTCACTGGTGTGCTCTGGTAATTCCCCATTGCATTAGTAGTGCTGCATACGTGGGTAGCCAGTTATCTATCTACTGCTGGCAGTATGATGTGTATACCTGGTGTGTACTTTCCCGCCCAATGCATATTCCATGCTACAGACCTTGTCATGCTATCAGCTGTCCTATATTCACATATCAGGTTGTCCTGGTGTCTGATGTGTCACTCTATGTATATGTACAGCACAATCCCAAGGAGAAGTACTGCCATCTGATCAACCCCACAATCACCTATGCATACATGGACACCCACAAAAACAGACACACATGTACACACACATCTGACATGCATTGACCACACTCCACTCCACCAGATTGCACTTACAGACACAATCAACACACACCCACCTACATATGAGGTTGCACAACTTTTGTACACACAGTCCTCCCATTACCCTTCTGTCAGCATGCATTACATTTGGTACTCAACAGCATGCAGTGAAACTATAGTGACTTCATGTTAGCACCAGTATACATGCGGGTGATGCATGGGCTGTATTGGTAGGTGATGGTCCTTCACCTTGATAACACTGTACCCATGTACAAAATGTTACTGTGGACCTGTTCTGCACCCTGCCTTGTACTGTGCACCATACCTCACAGGTGTACAAACCATTGCTGCATGTGTAGTACTGTGTCAGTTATGCCAGCTCCAGTGCTCACAGCCCCTATGTGTTAGAGCAACTCATACCTGGGATGATATGTGAACAGATGCCATTTGTGAATGCTTGATGTCTGCTTTACAGATCACAGCATCAACATCAGCGATGCATGTATGACCAATACAACACTATTACACTGACAACTGCCAGACCTTACCATGGCTATGGGGGGTACCCTACACATGTCCCACAACTCTGCATGGTTGCAAGGTCTACTTATGTGCACATCTCTTGGAGTGCACACACTGCTGTCACTATTGCTGTGGAGTCAGGGTTACATCTGCCACAGTTACTTAACCTGATTGTGTGTAGATACAGCCATTCTTAGCATACGTAGGATCCTTGCTGCAGTGCACTGCTGTGTCATGATGACACACCCTCCCCACCTCCAGCCTTTTTGCAGATGCTTGACAACTATGGCCTACACATGTGTCAGTTTGCAGTGTCCCAAAAATGGGACACTACGTACAACAGCCTACTACCAGCTATTTATGTGGACCACAGTACTATGTTATGACATAGTGTCGATCTGTAACAGTTGCTATTGTAATACGGGTTTATTTATAGTTGTAGCACCATATGAGGGTGTTGTTTCACACATCTCCCTACTGTAGGCCATGTGTCCTGCCATACTTCTCATCCCTGTGGACACATTTCACAATGACAGGATGTTAGTTATCTTGCATGTGTCTGATGTACCCTTCCAGTACCCCATCATGGTCTCTACTGTGATGCAGTGCATTTCACAGCAACAAAACGTGAACATGTACAGCATGCAGTATGGGTAGGTGTGTTAAATGTGTTCATGGAATATCTCATAGCTATTATATGCCTGGTGTATTGTCAAGCATGAACATGAACCAAACTCACTGGCTACAGGCTGCTGCCTTGGTGGTATCCTGGAGGGACCTACATAAGAGTGTGAGAGAGTTGATGTCAGTGGCCACAGCTGTGGCATTCGCAAAGAGTGAGTGCAGCATTATGGCACATCAACAGTATAGGTCCACAATACTACAGCTTATGCACAACTGTTTATTACTACTACACAGCAACAGACTATGTATATGACATCTCAGATATGCATGGTGTACCTGTACAGATGCAGATGCATACACAAGAGTGGTCTACTGATATGTCCTGGGGCCTTATCTGCACGCTCCTCAGCCAGTGTGTAGGTGGCACCCACCTTCACAATGCTCCCTGCCAGTTTTTGGTTCTGCAGGTGGGCAGGTGCCAAAAGGCTGCTGAGAAGCTCCTCCACACAGGTGAGGGAGGGATGGATGGCATGTCCCCCCTATTGTGAGGTGGTCCCCCCATATGGCAGCTGCACACTGACGTACATGACGAAGCAGGTCAGAGCAATTATGCCGGACCTGCTTATAGCTGTGGTTCTGCAGGGTGACATCACTGACCCTGTGGACTAGATCATTCCACAGGGCAGTCCTTTCCTGCTGATCATGGGCTGTCTGGCCGAAAAGCAGTAGGTAGTTCTGTATCATGTCTTCAACAATTACTTCAGTTTCTGCAGCACTAAATGGTGGCAGTCTGGTGTCAACCATCTTCCCTGGAAGACATAAAGATGGAAACAGGTCTGAGCAACTCATACAGCAGGGTTGCCATAGTTCTTAATGCACATCTCTGTCTCCCCCCACCATATCAGCTACAAGAAACCACTCACACAATGCAACTGGCAAGTCGACAGCTTACCTACCATTGGGGCATATGTTGTATTGTACCACACTTTATGCTATGTGTTTGTACCACGGTTTGTGCTATGTGTTTGTAGCCATGTTCCCTGTGGGGGCACTATCTTTGCTGGCCTGTTATAGACTATTTCACCTACATGCCATTGTCAGTGCCACTATATATATATATATATATATATATGTACATATATGTGTAGATATATCTTGTGGGTTGTTTATATACCTATATCTATATGAGTGTCTGTATATCTGTAGACATACACATCTAATTATATATCACACAGCATCTAGTCCACATTCTGTAACTCTTTTTCATTCACAGCTGCACTATTCTGCCTTGTTGCAAAGCAGACAGGTGTCACATGTGAACACAGACTAACATTAGGGTGGTATCTATGATGAGAGATTGCTGGCATGCTACATTACACATTAACATGACTGTCCTACAAGTGGTGTGCTCTGACACCTATGTGTCTATCATGACGGCAGTACTTCCACCACCAGCTATTGCCCACACTAATATACCAAACACAGATATTATGGCTTACATCTTTGTCATTCATTGCTGATCTGCACAGTTGGCAGGTATGTCGCACTGCCTACAGGGACAGACAGTATTGTCCAGAGCAGTTGTTTAACAGAACATCATTAAAGGAACAGCTTCAGATGGCGCATATAAATAATTCCACATCATATATTCTATTATTCTATACCACATACTACATTCAGATAAATACATATATGTTTTACATACCTGTATTTTTTTTTCTGACAGCTGTGACAGCTTTCTGTTGTTTAAGGTATTTTTTTTTTGGTTGTTGTCTGTGACTGTGTCTATGTCTGTGTTTGTGCCTCTCTCTCTCTCGACTAGAGTGATTGAGCTGGTTTGAATGGATTGCAGCATGGCTTTTGTAGGTGATGCACATGATGAGGTGATGGGCTCTGCAACAATCAGTGTGCAACAGTTGCTAACTGCATGTTGCCTGCTGTGTAGTACTTCGGATAACCACTGTCATGGAAACCCAGTACTATAAAATACTGACTCGTGGGCATTGTCCCTTAACCTTTCCAGTATGGAGGACATCCTTCCTTTATGTGGGCAGCAGTACTACAGACAGCAGGTTGCAATAACTCTTACAGCAGGACTTGCAGACACAGGCCAACTACGAATTTGTATAAGGTTCCAGACCTACAGACAGAGTGAGTAGTGTTGTTATGTGCATTGTATATTGCTAGTCTTGCAGTTTATGTGTACATAGTAGTTTAGGATGGAATGCAGTCTGTCTGCATAGCTCTCAACTGTAGGCCTATCCACATGATGGCCAGTGGATTGTCTATTTAGTTTTGTCTGTGCACCACAAAGGTCTTGTCCTAGATATATCACTGGCAGTCTGTCTGTTGCATGCTATCAGTACATGGCTACATTTCATTTGTGTTTCTGATGTCTTATTCCTGCATAAGGGTATGTTGCAACAAATCTTGTAACACCAGCAGTTTCCAGAGTGTGTAACAGCAATATTGCAAAGATGGCCCTGTGTTCCTGCCTCTGTCCTCCACATGTATGGCAGGCTTTGTCCTGCCGTGATACAGTTAGAGGTTGTTAGATAATGGCCTATCATTATTTACTGCTAGCATTCCTGCTATCATCCCAGTCATATTGTGGACTCCCACAGTATATGTTGATCAGGGTCCATACATGTGACAGATACATTGACATTACCACAACTAATATATTTCCCCCTAGGGCTTGACTGCAGGTTGTAATTGGAGGCTGCTGAACTACGTCTGTAATTGCTGACTGTTACTTATCTTGAAGGCAAATCCTTTGTCTACTGTTGTACTAATTGAAGGCCTTGGCCTGGACAGCATAGTATGTTATATATCCACATTGCTTGCATCTACTGTTTTGTGTGGGCCTTGCATTCAACACTGATTACATATTTCAAAATTTATGTGCTGTAAGTAATGGCATACATTATTGTATTTGTAGAGTACACAAATAAAGGTTTTCTGTGTATGCATACCTGTGTGTGGTGTCATGTCCTTTGAATTGTGAGTGCGTATATGTTTAATGTAAGTATTTGCATTGTAGCTGAGTTGTGGAGGGTCCTGAAGTCAAGAACTGCATGTGCTGGATATTTGATTGCACAGCATATCTGTTAGGGCTACGAAGGGGGGTAACATAGCACTAATTACCAGGTATCCCTCATTTGAGCCCCCATCCCCATTAACAGTGCTTATGGTCTATGTTGTAGTGAGTGGTTCAGGATTTTGTTCCCATGTGGAAATGCTATACACATTTATTTCTGTATATATATATATATATATATATATATATATATATATGTGTGTGTGTGTGTGTGTGTGTGTGTGTGTGTGTGTGTGTGTGTGTGTGTGTGTGTGTGTGTGTGTTTATATCTACATAATTATATATGTAAAACCCTATATATATATATATATATATATATATATATATATATATATATATATACATACACATACATATGAACATATTTATCTATCTATATACAATTGATGTTATATGATTATTTGTGAGTTTATATATATATATATATATATATATATATATATATATATATACACATATAGCTGTCTATCTGTCTAAATTTACAGACATATATCTGTCCATATGTCCATGCATGTTCGGCTCATAATTTTGGCTTGTACCTCATTCTCTTGGCAATTGACATGGATGATCTCGGGATTTAAGTCAGTAACTAGTGCCGACACTTTTGTGTTTCAGACTTCATCTCCTTCAAAATATGTGTTTTAATACATATAACTGTGTAATTAGCAACATTTTAAGTGTATAAGAGCAGTATTTGACATATATCCCTATTTGTACCCATATTTGGCACACTTTGTCCAGAATTCTTGCATTAAGAGGTTGTGTGGTATGATATTACTACATTTCCTGTACTGTTGACTGATTGTGCTGGATGATATGTTTGTGAGAACATCAGGGCTATGTACATCAGCCATTGCTTAGTGGTAGATCACTTTGTGTATGGTGTGCAGGGTCCTGGGTTCGAGCCTTGCAGAGGTTGTTTATTTTTTTGCTGGGCAGAACACCAGCCATTGGATACAGAGTGATTAAGATACTTTAAAGCAGTTGTAAGTGGATTTTAGTGGGTTTGCGTGGAGCTAAGCACTGCTAACTTCCGGTCACAGTTTCTTACACCCAGTTAGCTTCTTCTTTGCTTAATCTGTGTAGGCAATGCTTACCCATACGCAAATGCACTTAAACACGTTTACTAGTGCTTATATATGCTTACTACTGCTTATCTGTGCTTAAACATGCTTACTAGTGCCTTATTCATTATGACACTGACACTTCACATTTTGTGGGTTTTGCAACAAAAGTATTGGTTATAACATGCTTTGCATTGTAAAATAGACTGTGCTGCAGTGGGAGTTGAACTGGGAATGCCTGCTCATTAGGAAAATGCTCTACCCACTACACTATTGCTGTGCTGTTTCATTTGCATATATCTTCCTTGTTTTCCTCTCCAGCCTTTTAAGCTGCTTTAACCATAACTAAACAATGGGCACACCTGCGCACCTATGGTTAGCTGTACTCAGATTAAAAAAAAAAAAAATAAAGGTGTTTCTTCATTTGATTTTTATGTACTGTTGCTGTTGTACACATGGGGGACTGTTGGTGGGAATATGCAGATGCCTATGACCAGTCTCGCTCATTTATTTCCACTTTCTGATGTTCTACATTGCAGGGACATGTTTATTCTGAGAGCTCTGCTCTCAGACATGCCCCCTGCACTTGTACATGCTCCATGTAAGCCTAGGAGGTCGGGCAGCACACCTTCATTAATATGCATGGCGCACTGCCATCCTGCTGCTAAACGGGCGCTTCCGTACAGTACTAACTTAGTCCTGCAAAGAAGATTAGTGAATCCTGGGGACTATCTTCCCCCTCTTCATGATGACTTTACAGTTTTACAAGGTGATGAAATATATTATTATCTTTAACTTTTGGTCAAGCTTTATAATATCAAAAATAAACTTTTAAATGAAGATACTAGGATTTTTATCAAATTATGTGGAAGTTAGAAAATGTATTTTTGAAATCATATTGCTGTGATTTTTACACATTCTAAAAACCAGACTGTATAGTAGTTTTACTCAATAAAATAAAGTAAATTAAAAGCTGCAAAAGCTGCGGTGGTGCAGCGGTGGAGTTGTTGCCTCATAGTAAGAGGTTCTCCCCTTCGATTTTTGGCTGGAGCCTTCTGTGTGGAGTCTGCATGTCCTCCCCGCGATCGAGTGGCTGGCATTCGAAGGACATGCGTGAATGGGAGTGCCTTCGTTGAAGGTTGGGCATCGAGCTGGCATCTCGGCACCGTAAAAATCTACTGCCAATCATTAGCGGACAGGAGTTCCGCTGTGGCAACCCCTAACTGGGAAAAGCCAAAAGAAGAAGTAAGATTCTTTTCGGTATTTAAAGATTTTTTGAATTTGACATTGATGTGAGTTTATTCAAACTGTACGTAAAACTACATGAAAATCATAAAAGAAAATAAAACTGATATTAATACAACAGATGAAGGGTGAAACCAGGGATACTGTTTGTACTCTACAGCCTCACTTAGGAACATTGTTACTTTTCAGGTCATAATATGTCTACAACTGCCTAAATGAGTTCCCCAAACAACATGTACACAGTTTGCAAAACAGTATATTTAATAGAGGGAACAGATGAAATAACACAGGCATTTTAACTGCTTGAGATAACATACTGAATAGATTTGTTGATCTTTCTAAATGCCAAATTGGTTGAGGGCAGAAAAGAAGAGAATCTGTGAGTACAAAATAGAATTTTCTGGCTACAACCATGCAGCAGATGACTCATGTAAAATTAACACTTTAATGTTCCCTTTTGTCAGCAGGAACATATGGTCCCGTACAAATCTATTCATGATTTAATTATCCCTTTCTCCCCTTTTAATTTACAAAATTAGGTTGAGCAAACAGAATGGCTATATTTGTGTAGTCAATTAAAGATACTGAAATGCAAAAGTAAAAATAATACTGTAAGTGGGATTCTATATTTCTGTAAATTAAAATGTGAGATTCAGATGACCTGATCATAACCCAACTTTTGACCTGCTTAGGTAATTATAGAGATCTCTTCATCTTTGAACTCAGTGCTTGCATGAAACAAATATTTCAGGCTTCTTTTGCTTGCAGCACTTTAATGTACACACATCAACCATGTCTGACTTTGGAATTGTCCTTCTTTCCTGGAATTTGCACAAAATACAAAAATGAACTCACTGTGATCATTGCACATCTTAGAGGGAGAGGAAAGGATAAGAACATTTTAATTTAATAATATATAAATATCAAACGTACACGTCCATGATTCTCTAAGCTTGAGCTCTGTTCTGATCACTCAAAAGAAAACTGCGTGTGGTCTTGTGTGTGTGTGCGTGTGCATGTGTGTGTGTGTGTGTGTGTGTGTGTGTGTGTGTGTGTGTGTGTGTGTGCGCGCGCGTGCATATATTTGTGTATTATTAGGTCATCTCCATTTGTCATTGACTTCAACTACAGCTAGATAGAACTTTGCTTGATTGGTTTTTGCTTCAGCAAGTACCACATTTCTAAGACCAACAACTGTAACAGTACTTTAACAAGCTTCTATATCAAACTAAAGAAGCAAGTTTTGCTGAGGTCTGGTCACTATCATTCTCACGGATACTTGCTGCTATTAATTAGATCCATCTGATTAGCCCCAATGTCTGCTCATTCCATCTGTCAGAGCAATACTTATTAATTTAATCCTGCAGTTCTGGCTGTCCAACCCTCCTCTGCCAAGAACCAGTCATATAGACATCTATGAACATTATTCAATAAACTGGTTTGGGATAATCCCTTTTCCATATTCATGTATATTCATTGTAAACTTGAACATTATCATACACCTCATGTGGAAAACAGTTGTAAACTCCAGTTACAATGCAAGAGCAAAATAAAACTTATCATCATCAACATAAACTAAAAGTAAATCAACAAACTAGAATGCAGGACCTTCGTCCCTCCAGAAAACTACTTCATATCCATTAGTCAAAATATAATTTAAAAGATAAGTATAAAGTGTGCAAATATAAAATACTTCTATTTTAATTCTGTACAAAACAGACAAAATCTGTTATGACATTCGCTCATAGCTATTTTAGGTTTCAATATATTACAATACATCATCAAAATAACCCATTTACTTATACATACAGACATAAGAAGATGTGTTATGTAACTATACCATTGATACTGCCTTACTGGAGTTTTTGGAGTACACTCATGACCAACTAGATCATGGCCAAATTATCATGTAAGCATTGTGGACTACTTAAAATCATCTTCTACTGCTGACCACATGACACTTCTCATGACCCTAAGTTGTTACAGCCTTTCTCTCAGTGTCACTAAATGGCTGCAAGAAAAATGCCAGGTGGGTTGATGAAATGGTGCTATGTTAGAGCCACTACCTGATAATGTTGCACTGCACCGGGGTTACACACAAAATCTGTTCCTTTTTATTATCTTTGTGAGGGCATGGTCTTCCATAATGAAGAATTAAAACTAGTACAATACACCAATAACATTACGGGAACAAGAATAATTTTTGATAGCAATTTGTTCAGTGGAATAACACTGCAAATGGAGTATAGCTTAAAGCTGCTTTCAGTGAATGATAACTGTTGCCCTTTCTCCACTGTTCAGTGACAAGGAGTATGTAATCATGAATCTGACTTCACTGTCCTTGAGCATAATTCAGTCACAGAGATCAGTGGCAAACTATACTCTAGCTTTGATTTACTGTAGTTAAGGAATATGACTGTGAGGATTCCTCCCTTCATCTTAACGTTAAAATCAAATTAAATGTCTCAAGCAAGTGTCATTCTAACATCTCCACCCTGTCGAAAAATAATTCCAGCACCTGCAGCCCACCAGAAGTCTGTCTTACCTTATCTTTTTCAGATACATCACCAACCAACTGAAGAAGTAATGCCAGCAAAACTGCTAGATCTCATCCATGTAATTAATTATGGATTGAGAAACATGCACACTGCTATGTACAAAGTCAACCAGAAGCTAAGTCATTAGTACAGAATGAAATCCTTTCACTTCTGTGGTGCTCTGACCAGTGTATGCCTTTCACTTCTATGTTTTTTCAAGATTAATTACTGTTTTGATTACTCCATAAGCAATAGTTGTTTTTACAAAAGAACATGCCACTCTTTACCCTTCATACCCACAAATACTTGAGGCTTAACCAGTAACTGACCCAAAATCACTTGGCATTTGCTTGTAAATTTCTACACACTTCCAAGTTGTCTTCCTTTGACTAATTCTCTAGTGTGGCACAATATGAACAAGGCACAGTGGTGCAGTGGTTAACACTGTCATCTCAGCAAGAGGTTCTCTGGTTTGATTCTTGGCTGGGATGCCTTCTGTTTGGAGTCTGCATGTCCCCCCTGCATTCCTGTGGGTTTCCTCTGTGTGCTCCGGTTTCCTCCTACACTCCAAAGACATGTGTCTGGAGCATTTCTCCCCGGGTCTCAGCTGAAAATGGGCTCTGTCCCAGTTGGATTTTCCTGGTAAACAAATGTTAAATAAGTAAGTATTTATAATGTTTACCTCGGCATTCATGAAAATCTACTGCCAATCATTAGCGGACCAGAGTTCGTAACCGGGAAAAGCCGAAAGACAAACAACAACAACAACAACATTGGGCAGTTAGTACTAGTCTCCAAAACAAGGAATAAATATTAGGGATTCTCACTATCCATGACTTTTTGGCAAACTCATACAAGTTACTTACTGCTTTAAAGTATAGTCCTAAAGTTATCTTTGAAAAAAAAAAAACATCTACAGGAACAGGTACAGTGGGAATGTCACTGTGGTATAAGTTAGTTTGTTCTCATTTGTTACTGATAACTGTGCTCCAAGCTTTTCATTTATACACCATCTCAGAAATTACCTGCAATAACTTGATTTTACTGATGCAAACAGAATTTGTAGAAAGTATGTGGTAGTAGTTCTTTATTTGCAGATTACTGATGCTTGCACATTGATTGTATCTGGCATGTTTACTGTACTATTTTCTCAAAAAATGGTTTGCAAAGACTTCTTTTGACCTGTAGACAGATGAAAACTATTAGATCCCATCCTTATTTATCGCGTCTTTGAATTTAAATTATGGGAATTAAGTGTAAATTATTGCAAAGTGCCAGTGTTTGATTTTGCATCATGCCTCAGGGATGACCAGCTTTAAAATCTGATGTTCAGAGCAGGAATTTGGGAGTTACAGGTAGGTATTTGAACTTACAACCTGTGGAGCACCATAGCTTCATAGCTGAGACCTCTACTTAAATTGTGGCTGGATGGTCTAGGTTTGCATTTGCATGACACTGTTCATCATGCAGCTGCAGTTAGCACCTAGAATTGAAACTTTCCATATAAAAACTACCTCTGAAATTCCAAAGTGCTTAGTTGTGTAAGGAGCAAACCTGCTCATTGAGGAGTACCCCCTCCCCACCAGTTTGTCTTAGATAGTCTTGATTATAGCCTATATTCACAATAACCAAGCTAGCCAGTTGTCAACCCCTCTTGTACCATCCCCTTGTAGATCATGTGATAAGGATCTTTAACAATATATGTATGTACTCTCTTAGTATCTCTTTGGTAGATATGGGTATCCTGAGGCAATGTAACAATTCCCTCATGCTTACTGTCAGCCACCTATTTCTTAAACAAGCTGATTAGATATGTGACAGATGCAATTGCACATATCACTGGAGGCAAGGATCTTGTAAACAGGCACTTATAATATCAATAAAGTTGTCAAAACACACACGGACACTTTATAGCTACCAAACATCGTATGGAGCAGACACATAGATACACATATGCTGAGGCTTTTAAATGTAATCTTTCTAAACCACAAATACCTCCTACTCTTATAATGAGTATCCTCAGCAACCTCAAAAGCACTCTATCAAAACAACATCCACCATGACACATACAGCCACGTAGCATAGTGTCTCGACTTTTAAACCCATATAAGGCATACCACCATGCAACCCAATATTTTGGTTGTAGGACACTCCATTGTGAGACATACAGATGTCCCACTCACCAAGCTGAGTAAGGAGACAGTGATGGTCAGTTGCCTATAAGGGACCACTATCTGCCAGGTCATGCATGCACTCATGTCATTTAACCTCAAGTACCAGTATGGCTCAGTCACAGTCTATGTAGGTGTAAATGACCTGAGATGTACCGCCCTAGACTATATCAACAGAGACATGATGGAGCTTTTGGACTGTGTTTCCCAGGCTGATATGAGTTTAGTACTGAGTGGTATTCTCCCTTCTACAAGGAAGATGTCATAATATGAACAGAAAATAATGTACTTTAATAATTATCTGAGATTTTGATGTCATTCAAAGGGGGTGTATACTATTTGTTAGCCTGTGAGGATGTGGTTAGCAGACCATGCTGCTTTGCTAGTGATGATCTGCAGGTATCTCCTCTGAGTTTTTGAATATTGGCTAAAACCTTGTCCACCCCCATAGTTTCATTTGTAGGCAATGCCAACCTATTAATCCTACTAGCATAGCAAAACCAACCCAAGAAAACCTGAAGGTGTTAATGCTTAATGCCATGAGTCTAAACTAGAAACTCCACTCCTTGCAAGCTCTCCTCTCCCCTGAAGAATGCAGATATTTGTGTAGTTACTGAGACGTGGTTTAGAGCCACAGGGATTACCCCAGAAGAATGCAGGGCTATAATGCCTTCCACATTCTTACACAGTTACTGCAGAGGAAGGAACAAAAGGTTGAGGTGTCTCCATTTTCATCAAAAACAAACACTCCTCAAAAGTCAGTAAACATGATGCACTTGAACTTCTCCACATCAAAATTGCCATAGGTAAAGTCCTATACTATGTCCTTGCAAGCTATAGGACCTCTCTATGACCTAAGAAAACTATAGCTCTTAATTAAATGTACTAGATATACTCCTCATTCAAGCCCACACAATATTCATGCATGAATTTAACTATACCAGTATAAATTGGGAATCATGCACAACCACAAATATGCAGGCCCAGAGATTCCTGAATTTTGTTAACACAAACACCCTCGAACAGATAATCTCTATGCCCATTATAGGCACAAGATTCCTTCACCTGGACGTCACAAACATGGGAGAATGTTGCTCTCCACTCTAGTGCAATGTCCTCACAGGTCCTTTGAAATAAAGATAAAATCTAGGACTCCAGCAAACCATAGTACTTTTTGGAATTATTCTAAGGCAAACTTTCTAATAGTAAGTGACACCCTGAAAAAATTCCAAGCCACCCCACAAACCCTGAAAATACTGCTACCTATGCAGAATTGTTCACAGAAACTCAGTACAATCATGTTAACAGCTTCACTGCAGCAGCTGTACCTACTCATTATAAGTACATGACAAACTCAAAAAACATGCCACCCTCATGGAATCCTAGTGTCAATAGGCTGCATACCAAAGGAAATAAATCATGGCAAAATTATGAAATACAATGCCCAGCAAACTCCCTATTAAAATGTAGGTACTGGAAATGCAGAGTGCCATGTGATGTCCCTCCTCTGGGCCAGTGATCAAGGAGCCCCAATCCTCACCACTGACACTAGTGCAGAACATTCACTTCGAGAGAAAAATAGACACATACAGTATTTTCTGATGCAGCTCTCTGCACAGAGCACAATTTCCCTTAAGTGCACACAAGGAATGCACACTCTAGTCCTGGGACTGGACTTTCTCTCCAGGTCCCAAATAAGACTCCACACTGACCACCTCGGAGTTGAGTCCTCAGCCGGGTGTTCCAAGCCAAGTTCTCCACCACCCTCTGTGTTAAATCAGTGCTCTGTGCCCCTTTTCCAAGTAGCTGACACACACATGCTTTGAGATTTGATTTTCACACACACACACACACACACACACACACACACACACACACACACACACACACACACACACACACACACACCTGGGAAAGGCTGGCACAGATTTACCCACTATGCCATCTCCACCCAGACTATAAGGTAGATACTGCCACCACAACACCCAAAAACCAGCTACTCTAAAGCTCTTACTAGGGTACCGAATTATACTTAGTAAAATTAATACTTATACAAATGGTAGTGTTTCCAAGCAGCAACATTTTCAGGAACGTGAGGTCATAGTGCCACTAAATAAATGCAAGTGCTCTCAAAGGTTAAAATATTTTCTAAAAAAGCAGCCACAATGAAAGGTTTAGATATATTTAATAAAAAAAGTAAATATGACAATACTGAATATCTATTCACAATAAATACCAGAGTTTCAATTCACAGGAAATGTTAAAACAACACAGATGAAACGATTCATACACAGAAAAACAATATTTAACTAATCTCACTCTATTTTCCTAACTTGACTGAAGAATTACTGTTCTCTACTTACTTGCTAGTGCAAGGCAAGATGAAATAGATGAGTTTCTTTGTTGTCAGTTCCAATAATACTCCCACTGAAACATCTCTCACTTTTATCTAAATACAGTTTTATTGCTAGCTACAGAATGACATTGCATCTGGTTACCTGACTCTGTGGTTCTCACACTACTCCCTCACTAGAAATTGAGCCAGAATTTGGCACAGATGTGTCACAATATACACACAAAACTTCCCTAAGGCTTAATACAGCATCTGGAAGCTATAAAACAGTTCCAGCACTTCTACCCTTCCTGCAGAAAGGCTTTTCATAGACATTGCATCTCTGGCTGCATTCAGACCTGTGAGATAGAATCTTTATGGCCTAAACCAAGTCATTTAATTTCAAGCTATTTTTGTTAAGGTTAACTGAGCTGAGCTTAACCCCTTCCCTTTCAGTATCCCCTGTCAAAATATATACATTTCACCAGTTACAACAATACAGCCTGACATACATGTATATTTCTTTTCTGTCCATCAGGACCCACTGTTGATACATTTTAACACAAGTAACTTTACAAATACATTTTTAACACAAGGATCTCTACAAATCAGTTTGATATTCAAATGATATATATAATTCTTTACAAAACTCCAGCTAGCTGTGCTGGCACATGTTACACTTGTACTGCCCTACTCCCTCTGGCATAGCTGGCACTACCTCACATCATCACATACCAACACACGGAAAAAAACAGAATTGAAGGGGGAAGAGTGAATATTGAACATTGCTTTCCTACTTTAAACTTCTTCTTTTTCAGGAGGACAAGCCGCCTTGCATCCCCCAGACTTATATATACTAACTCCAACATCACCATACCTAGAGGAAAAGGAAACATTTCTGGAAATGATCATCTCAGACTTAATATATGTAAGTCGTTTTTTTGGTCATTCAGTCTCAGTGTTGGAGGACTTGCTCTACAGAGTCCTGATATTTCAAATGGTTACCTGCCAGGCAAGGTAAAAACTACCTCACCAATCTAAACAAGCAACTTAGGGGGCTAAGTCTTGCAAAACTAGATTTGATGTTAAAATATCTTCCCAGGCTGAGTACAATCAGAAGGCTGTCTTCGGCTATGTATACAACCTCAAAGGCAATACACAGCAATGTGCTGAACTAATTATAAATGGAGCTAACAATATTGAGCTGGAAGATATAGCAAATATACTGGTAGACAAAATTAGCTCTATTTTTATGCCCTGGCACACTTCAAGAAATGCCCTCAGCTATAACTTCTCTAGCTATCACTAGGGAACATTTCCTCAATTACCTCTTCAAGACCAAAAACACTGCATCGGTGGGCCATGACAATATCCCAGGATACTTTCTTGATAGCATGAAGCATTACATATCAGGGCCACTAGCATCACTATTTAACTGTAGCCCCCAGACAGGCTTTGTGCTAAGTTAATGGAAGACTGCAACTACCATCTCTCTGTACAGAGACAGGCCATATATGGACCCAGAAAATTACAGGTCCATATGACTCACTATTCTCATATGCAATGTCATGGAAAGAATTATCATGGAAATAATAAACAATGACATAGGAAAGCTTCAGTCACTATATTGCCCAGTTTGGTTTTTTCAAGAGCAGGTCATTGATTACATAAGCTGGTGGACTTCTTCAAGAAGATCATCAAAGCAATGGACAAGTTAAAAATAGTGCATACTGCCTACCTTGATTTGGCCAAAGCTTTCAGTACAACATCCCACTCAGGCATTGTTGATAAACTCATGAAATTAGGTATAAACCCCTGTATCATCTGATGGATAACTAGCTGGCACACAGATAGGACCAAAGAAGTTAGGTTAGGAGAATCTACCTCCACAAAGAGACCAGTCACTAGCAGTGCTGGGGTGCTCCATTTTGACATCTATTGATCTGGGGTTGAGGTCAATGTCAAGGGTCTCTGGCTGACCAAGTCTGCAGATGACTCTGAACTGTGCACAGTTGTAGAATACCCCATGACACAAATACCCTCCAAGAAGTCTTTACTCAGACAAATAACTGGTGCCTTACCCATGGTCTAAAACTCAAAGCCAAAAATGTATAACCCTTTGGAAAGACATTTACCCCAAGAAACTACCGCAGTAACACAACACCCTTAAGACTGGATTCAGTGGTCAGGGATTTGGGAACTCATGTAGATAGCAACCTGGCCTTTGTCTAGCATGTGTGGATGGTGATACAGAAATCATTCTATGTTGCTCAACTTATAAGCAAGGGTTTGGCATCTCAGTCCAAAGATGTCATTGTTCTGCCATACTTAACCCTCACTGAACCAGTCATTGAGTATAATATCCCTTTCAGTATGTACTTGACCGGGCATATACAACAACTAGAGCATCCACAGAGGTTCCTCACAAAAAGAATACAGGGTGTAAACAACATGTCTTATATGGACTACCTCAAAGTCCTGTCTTTGTTCTCAGTATCCTACAGGCTGCTGAGAGGTGATCTATGCCTGGCCACCAAAGCATCCTCTGATTCCACTCTGATGGACTTGTTGCACATCAAAAAAAAAAAAAAAAACAGCATCAGAACTACCCAATCTAGGACATAAAACTCACCTTCAACATAAATAAACCATGCTGGAGGGACAGGTATGTGTCTTAGAGAACATCCCTTTTCTGGAACAGACTTACAATCCATTTCAATCAGAGATCTTCTCTAACCCAGTTGAAGCATAACTTGGACCAGTGGATGGGAAATCAGAATTTTATCCCCAGTTTGGCACTTATGTTTCTAATAGATAGAGGCAGTCTGCAAATCCAACCATGCCAAAGTCTGCATATACCCCGTAAAACAAACCTAGGGCTATCAACCCATCTCATACATTTGAGAAGCAAGGCAAGGCCTAAAAAGTCTTCCAAGGGGTTATTACCCTAGCAAATCACCCATGAACGTATGAACCTAAAAGGAGGTACTAGGGTAGGATAGTATTGATGGATTTGTCAATGGTTATCAAAGCTTTTATGGAAATAAAAAAAAAGGTATAACTTCTTTCCAAAAATAAGATAAATCAACAATATTCTGACTTAAAATATGCAGTGCCTGACTCATTGCACACTAGAGACTACAATGATGGGCATTTATAACTGGCTAATGGGGTAAGAAGAGCAAACAGACTTTTTTACTTAAGCAAAATAATAAGCTATTTCAAAGGATTAAGGACCAGGAGGACTGAGGTAGAAATAGGGATGTTTGCATGTGTGGCCTTCATGAAGGAGCCAAACACCAGAATCAGTTTACATTTCCCAAACAATGGCTACCATTATTGCTGGGTACAAATATAGCCCTGCAAACCTATCTTTGGAAGTACCCATTGATCAATGTGACCCCCCCCCAAAAAAAAAAAAGTCAAACGGCTATCAAGCTGAATAATGAATACTCTAGTAGAGCACTTTCTCTTCGGGAAGAAAATATGTTCCTGTTTTGAAACTGTTCACCAGGTTCTGCTTTCTGTTTCCAAACCAAACTGTTTTGTGATATCAGGGACAGAAATATGTTCCAAAGAATTTAGAGCATGTCTATGCACTGTGCCATCAGCTGGATTTAATATATAAAGGAGACATTTGTGAGTCTGAAGGGTCTTTTTATCCATAACTAGCAAGAGAGAAGTGATTGAGAGTGACTAAACAACAAAGAAAGGATCAAGCAACTTGTCTAGGGGTTATGGAGAGTCACTGATTAGAGACTCCATTGTGAATTTATTGTCGGTGTACATCAATAGGGAGCTCATTTCATGCTATTTGGTACATATGTATTCCCCATTATCCATTTGGTGCTCCAGATCCTGCCCTGCCATATTGTCTATCTTCCTTCTCCACTTGTGTTGATTTTCTCTGTGACCTGTAACCTTATCTTGGATAGTTTGGTCACCTCCATCTCCAGCCATGTCTTGCTTTGTGACCATACACCTATTGGGTCCTCCATACTGACCTCTCCTCATACACCACACAGTCAGGTACCCAGATCACGCAAACTTTTTAGTGTTACCATTTTTTTTTTTCATTTACAATCTGGCCATGCCATTATCAGTGTGGCTCTGTGGGATGCATTAGCCTTCTCCCTCTCTCCATTGCATTTGCCCCTTGGGCTACTAATACCACACAACCTGCAGCTCTAGCAACAAGAGTCTCTATTATAGGTTCCTTCCCCGCAGAGACTTTATTGTTTATAGCAGCAGGGATTAAATGCCTATAGCTGTCTCCCCAGTGTAAGAGATCTTTGTTATCTGAACTGCTTGCCTGGAATGGTGGTGCCCATTAATACATTGAAATTTTTTGGAGCAGTTCCATCATCTGTACTTTTTCCTATGAGTCCATTTTCTCTGTTCTTAGATGACAGTCTGGTGTCATTGATTCTTCATCCAATTCCTTCTGTCCTTTGATTTCTTTGTTCTTCTTCTGTCATTTGCAGGCATGCTCATCTTGCTAAACTCATTCTTTCTCCTGTCTCCTCAGATGACTAGTCTCCACTCTTTCCACACCTCCTCATATTGCATCTGGTTCACCCTCTGCTTCTTTTAAACTGCAGTCATCTGACTTACCTCTGGTCATATGTCATATGCTCTAGCTTTCTTGTGCTGTTCTTCAGCCATTACAAAAGCGTTCTCGCCTCATTTGCATTTGCCCTGGACTTGTCATTTTTTGTCTGCCAACAGAAGGCTACCTTGCATAATGTTTTTGAGGCCCTTCTTCCTTCTCAAACTCTTTCTGCCTTGTTTTCTATCCTCTGAGTGGGACAACTGATGATGCCCCACTCCTTATTGTTTCTTCTGTTGTCTCCTGCTCTCCATCACATCTGTGATCTTAAGCATAATGTTGGATTTATACAGCTTAATGTCCTCTTCCATCTGTATGTTTGCTCTGTTACCCCTACACTGAGCCACCAAGGTGGTGGATTATCTACTCCAAGTGCTCACTCCCACAGCCATTCACTTCAGCTATCCAATTGTCTCTTGTACAGTCTTTCACCGGTTTAATATAATCCAGTAAGATATTGTTGAGTATTTTACCTACCTCAGGATCTCTTCTTTAACTGTGTAGGAATGCAAATAGACCACTTTTGTTTTCCACTACCCTGGCCTCATAATGTATCCTTGCTATTTTGGGCTCTTCTTCAATCTGAATCTTTCTTTTAACAGGTCCAGAATAACATTTGTTTCCTCCTCTGTTCATCATGACATTTTCAATGTATCCACATCCTACTACTAGGATCTTTTTCATGTATTTTTCTGTTCCACTTCACCTACTCTTCTGCTCATTTCAGCCCCTTTTCATGTTCCAGTAGCTAAGTTCTCCGACACAGTCCACTTATTTTCCAAAGCCTACATTTTTTTCTTTCAGGACAATAACTCTGTCTCCTGATAGTTGCAAGTATTTTTACCATGTCAATTCATTTGACTGCTCTGGATAGTTTCTGAAATAAACTACACAACTTCTTGTGAAGTCACATTGACCTCATTCAACTGGCTCAGGGTATCTTCAGAATTGGTTTCCTTCTTTTTTGTCCCACTTTCTGTCCCAAGGAACTTAGTTTATTCATTTTTAAATGCATAGCTCCTGGATTGGAGCTCTTGAACTATGTGGGCATCTTACCTGAGCATCCTCTGGACTGCCAGAAGTAGTGTAAGTCTTGCCATTGACTAGCAAAATACCTATGGAGTCAGAAGAAGAACAACATATCTAATATTGTCAATCATGAAAGAAAATAAATCATCCAATTCACATATCTCCATGAAAAGACAGGTTGGGCTGCACAGTCTGTCCATTAGGAGAAGGCCATAGCTGCTCATTTACTTGCATGAACAGGCAAGTTACCTCCTTATAAGAGATCTACATATGCCAGTGAGTATAATGCTGATCCAAATGATGTGTCACTTCAAAGAGTTCCCTTTCCTACAATAGCATTCTATCCTCTGCCCATCTTGCTTTATTGAGAGGAGCTCTAGGTTGCACCATGGCTCATGTTCTTTCTGTGGAAAGGGTCATACACAAGTTGGAGAAATAATGTCAACAACCAAGGTTATTGACTTTTTATCTTCTTATATTCATCGATCAAGGCATCAAGATTGTCAGTATCATCCCCAAAACAACAGAGAAGTTTGTACAAGCACTATATTGAAGTTTTGCAGCATACCCTCATTTCAAGGTAGGAGGGACTTGATTGTTGTGACACAAAGCAAATATAAACAATTAAGCAGTCAGACCAAGAGACCTGGCTCCACCAACAACTATGTGATCTCTATATCCAATAGGAACATGAAGTCTAATATATACCCTGCTTTATATATTACAGACTTAATAACCCTGAAAAAGAAAAAAAAAAAAACAAATCCGTTTCAAAATGTAACTATATTCTTTAACCACACCAACTGATTAATAATTGGACTATATATTAAAATCACCAAGAACCACAAAGTGCTGATGGCTAAGTATCAGTAAATCACAGATTTTTTTCTAGAAATATCCTTATATAACTGTGTAGACTGTCAATACAAAAAATCAAGATGGAAGCTCAGGTGGCAGCATGTTTCATCCTTAGCCTAAAGCTATAGCAAATAGCAGCCCACTCCCAGTCTTACTCTATGTAAGGCACTGGATTGCAGAAAGCTGAACAGAAAGTGCATCTGCCAAATGGGGCCAAAATGCTCCTCATATCAGGTATCTATAATGAAAGCATGATGAATATCATGCAGCTTGTCACTTAACAAACCAGTACTACCGGATCACCAGTGAAAAACAAAGGATGAAAATTACTGGAAAGAAACAAAGCTAGTTAAAACTACTAGACAACAAAGGTACACAGATAATAAGGATAGTGAGGAAAATTACTGACCATACACTAGGAATTAACTCTAAGCGGATCTAATATAAATTAGTGCACAAACAAAAAATGGTTGCCCTCTATCAAGATATAAAAGATTCAAATAATACTTGATTGAATAGTACCATTGTCAAAGGGTCAGGTTAGCTCATTTAAGAGCAAGGGAGTAAAACTCTGGCCGAAACACGCATGTCTGTAGCTACTATGGTTTGGATTTATTGATCTGAATTCACCCATAAAGATGTTTAAAAATTAAAATGTCATGGGCATTCAAAAGCCATGTAGCTGAAACAGTGATATGTCCATAAGGGGTTATTTGCATATATCTCCTAGGCCTTTTCTACAGGAGGTTTAAGGTATTACACCGTTAACATTCTAACTAGGCCAGGTCTTTCTTGCATTGTTTATATTCTATAACTTAGCACTTTACTTTCACTTTATTGAAAAGACTTCTTCAGAACAGAACAGCAAACTCAAAACACAGTTAAGTACAACTGATAGGTCATGTGCTAACCCCATTTAGATAAAGACTAGCAATATACTGCAACAACTTAAAACAGCCAGAAAAGCACAATGTATATTAACTTTCCTTACAACGAAAAACAAACTCTATGAATTGAATCGATGTAATTAATAAACAAGCATCTGAAAAAGCTTTAGTACAGCACTGAATTAATGAACTAATACTGTTGATGTAAACATAGATCAGAATATTTAACTGTTAGAAAAATATGTATTAGTAATATGCTTAGTGCATTCGAGGTTTAAAAAGGGTTAACACATTTATTCTATTTCACACTGCATAAATCTGTACGAACTGCAGAAGCATTCCAATCTTGTAATGTCATGAAATATGCGCAGTTATGATCTTTGCTTATGCTTTGGAAATTTACAGGGAAGCATTCAATTTCTGCTAGTGTCAGGGAAATAATAATAAATGTATCACTTCTACTAATGTCATGAGATTTAAACAAAGAGTTATTGATTTTCTGCTTATGCTATGAGAAAATACACAGCTGCAGAAGCTATTGATAATGAAGACAAAGGCTGTTTGAAAATATGAACTGCAATCAGCATTAACTTGTACCTAAGCTAGAAAATTACCTTGAAATGTAACATATGTATTAGAGCTGCACAATAGGAGCTTATAGTGGGCTAAAGAAAATACAGCCTCCAAGGTCAGGTTGTTTTTCTCAAATGTTTTTCATAAATCCAATCATGTCAGCAGGAAATCCAAGTAACATTTTCTATGTAACATATAGTGAGTTTCAAATCTGAACATGTCAGCAGGAAATCTGAGTAAGATTTGCTGTAGAACAATACAGAAAGCTGTGTCTAACTACGTCAACCATAGAAAGTAACATTTTATAGAACAGTATAAGAGAAGCATACTGCCTGTTATTAATTAGGCAAAATCCTGTATGTGCATGTTTTTGTCTCCTTGCTGCAAATAATAAAAGGTGCCATACCTGAACCTTATGTGAATTGGTCTTTGAAGTTTTTTCCTTTGACAGATTGGTCCTTCGGACCGGAAACCCTCACTTTGCCTTGGATCAGATGGGCCGAGTGGTTGAAACTGTACGGGGAAGAAGCCAAATCAGTTCTTCTTATTTGAAAAGCCCTCCGACTGAATTGCTGTGCAAAAGAGGCCAGCCACTTTCTGATCTACGACTGAAGGACGGGTTTTCACGAACCAGGTGATCAATCACAAAGGCTCATGTAAGGTGAATCTACTTTTTTCTGTTTTAGATCAGGGACTAGATTTGTATTGTTTTTGTCAAGACTGTATTTTTACAAGTCAGGGACATAAAAGAGTACTGTCTTGTCATAGATCAGGGAAAGCAGAATAGGTAGGCAGTAATTCTGAAGAGACTATAACAAAATCCATGGTACCACGTTAAAAATAAGAGAGGTTACGTAATGATCAAAAGGGTAGAACAAAATGGGTAATAATTGCACAAAAAGACCCCAAAATCCGCCGTTAACCGAAGACGCAAAATACATGCAGTCGCAGCGCGCTGATAATATTAAATACTATTCAAAATGGGTTAATAAGTATGAATTTGATGGAAAATTAGAAAAATCCTCACTTATCAAACTTGTCAAACAGCTCAAAACTGATTCCAAAGGTTGGGTAAAAAAGCAATGCCAATTAGGAATTCCTCAGGCACACAGGTGGATTGAGGAAGTAAACCATAGGGAACAAAAGAACAACAATTCAAAAGCAATGTTTTTAGATAAGGAGGACAATAACTTAGTAATAGTGTTGGCCCCTCTGCCTCCCTTACCAGAATATGAAGCAAGTGAACAGGTTAGTCCACCCCCATGATATTCTGTTGTCACTGAAAATAGAGACATTACAAAAGCAAAACCCTTTATTAGAGATCCCATTGGGACTAGGTCTCGAACACGGGCAGGTAACTCAAATGAAGGCATTGAGTTATATCAAATGGTTAAGAATTCATGATCTATGAGTGAAGAAGAAATATGCCCACTCATAGAAGTACCTAATCCTCAGGCAGGACAAGGCGGTCAGGACCCAACTATTCTAGTGTATAGACCCTGGACTCCAGAAGATATCCGGAAAGCCACTGAGGGAATTCCCCATCCAAAAGTTAATTTTAGAAAGTTCTCAGAAGATTTACAAGGAATGAGGCTAAGTTATAATTTAAATGGAGAAGAGGTAGAAAAAGTAGTTAGACAAATTGTGGGGCCAGATTGGCACATGATTAGTGGCAACTGCAATCCCTGTGACGCTGCACATAGACCCCTCCCACATAGCAGTGCAGAACTAGACAACAGAGTAAAAGGTCTTACAGACCGCATCTTTAAGAAATGGAAGTCTAGGGCAGACTGGACTTGCATTAATCAATGCATCCAACAAGAAGGTGAAACTGTTGACCGATATTATGCCAGATTATTAGAATGTTTTAATAACCACTGTGAAATGCAAGTTCCTGAAGATCAAGCACAATATTCCCCATATGAACAGCAGTTAAAGAATGCATTTTTAAAAGGCAGTATTGCACCCATAAGCAGTTTTATTATAAAACACATGGTAGATCATCGTACAAGCAGGTTACAGTCATTACTTGAATATGCTAGGCATGCCGAAAGGCATTTTAATAGCAAAAAGAAAAAGAAAGCTCAAGTATTTTCTGTAGAAGATGGAGCAGAAGTTTATGTAGTACAGTCCGGGAAAAAGGGCAAGAAAAATGCCCAGGGAAACAAACAATCTGATCAGCGATCAGAGGACTTTGAAGGGCAAAAGAAAAGGGGAGAATGTTTTAAATGCGGTAAAAAGGGACACTTGGCAAGGGATTGTAAGAAAAACAAGAAGGCAACCACAGATGACAAGGAGGGTGAGGACTGACTATATGATAGTCAGGAATCACTAGAAGAGGATAACGGAGAAAGGACAAATGAGAATGTGATAGAAGGAGTAGAGGATGTGACAAAAGAGATAGAGGAAGTGCAGGAAGTTATGGGCAGTGAAGAAAATGAAATATTACACCTAGCTTTGTTGAGCCTGGAGCTCTATTTAGCGGACACAAAACCAGAAGTTACACTCTTGGTAGAAGGGAGGGAAGTCAAATTCTTGTGTGACTCAGGGGCATCATGAACCCTGATACATCCCTCCAAACTGCCAGAAAACTTAGAGTCACCTGATTACATACTAGTAAAAGCAGCTAATGGACAGCTGTACCAGGAGCCCCTCTCCGGTGACATTGCAATAACTGATCCTGTTTCAGGATTGACTCAGAAAAGCAAAATTGTTGTTTCTGCAAAATGCCCAGTAAACCTCTTGGGCATAGACCTTATGTAGCTATTTGGTATAGCAGTAGTCCCAACCATGCAGGGTATGGAACCACACCAACAAATTGATATCTTGGCAGTGCAATCGGAGGGTGAAATGTTTTATTGGTACAGCCAGGACTTGGTTACAACTGGTCCAGGGACTGTGACCGAAGAATTGATGAATGTAGCTATCAGCAAGTTCTCCTCCCTTGACATCGAGAAGCAACACTTGTTGCACTGTACCCTGTATTATTGTAACACACCAGGACCTGATAAGGAATATGAGCAAGAATTTATTAAAAATCGTGCAAACAGATTGATATTACGTAATCTGTACTGGGACACAGAAGGGAACAGTGTAGCCAGCTGTTCATTGTCCCAGGAGTTCTTTGCACTCTATAAATCTAATCGATTACCACATGTTAGCTTAACTAAGGACAGAAACATAGAATGGGCAGACTTAGGAGAAAAAGTCACGAGATGGAAAAAACAGACAGAATTAGAACTGTCAGAACAGGGAATACAAATACAGAAGCTGAACTGGATAACTCAGACCCACCCAGCCGTACACTTGCAGTCTAGCAAATACAGCTGATTAGCACTCCTATTAAAGGAGGAAGAGAATGCCTTACAGAATATACCAGAAACTCTCTGGTCAACAGGAAAGTCAGATGTAGGATTTATTCATACAGCAGGGCCAGTTACTATCATGCCAAAGTCAGCATTTAGACCACAGAAATGACAGTATCCCTTAAGAAAAGATGCAGAGGTAGGAATCAAACCTATTATAGCAGCTTTACTTAGGGAAGGGGTGCTGGTGGAATCTCCTGATTCACCATGTAACACACCCTTATTTCCTGTTAAGAAAGCAAATGGAGAATGGCGTATGGTCCAAGATTTACAAGCTGTAAATGACGCAGTAATACCAAGGGCACCTACAGTGCCAGACCCACACACCCTGTTGAATGATTTAAAACCTCAACAGAAATATTTTTCTGTGGTAGATATCAGCAATGCATTCTTTTTGATACCGATACACCCTGACAGCCAGTACTGGTTTGCATTCACATTTCAGGGGAAAAGGTATACATATACGCGACTACCACAGGGATATTGTGAAAGTCCAACAATATTCTCACAAGAAATGGCAAGCAACTTGGTGGGATTTACCCCACCAAGAGGCAATCAGATTCTACTTTATGTTGATGACATCCTGCTGGCGGCCCCCACCCAGCAAGATTGCAAAGAAGATACCATAGCGCTATTACGATTTTTAGCCACTGAAGGACATAAGGTAAACAAAAATAAACTGCAGCTTTGGAAAAAACAAGTCAAATATCTAGGATATGTAATATCCAAGGAGGGTAGAACATTAGATGAGGACAGAAAAGTAGTAATTTTGCAAGCAACAAAACCCACTACCAAGAAGGAAATGATGTCCTTCCTGGGTACAACTAATTTTTGCCGGAGCTGGATTCCAAACTATGCTTTGGAATCTGCACCTCTGACTGACCTGATATATAAAAAGCCTATGGCAGCACAGGATTTGTTACAATGGACACCAGAGGCAGAATCTGCTTTCTGCAAACTGAAACAGTTAATAGCGTCCTCATTAGTTCTGGGATTACCAAACTTCCATAAACGTTTTTTCCAAACTGTAGTTTGTAAGCAAGGTTATATGACATCAGTGTTAACACAACAGCATGGGGACAAGCAACTCCCCATTGCTTATTATTCATCACAACTAGACCCAGTGGCATGGTTTTTACCTCACTGTGTACAATCGGTAGTTGCAGCTGCAATGGCAGTACAGGCTTCGGCCTCAGTAGTTTTATTCCACCCTCTCACTTTGAGAGTGCCTCATGCAGTCACGATTATTTTACTGCAAGAGAAGGTAGCATATCTTTCCCCTGCTAGGCATCTTTCCTGTATGACTATATTGTTGAGCCAACCTCACATGACAATTGAACGATGCACGACTTTGAACCCTTCTACCTTGCTCCCAACCCCTGCAGATGGCACACCACACCGCTGCCTGCAGGTGATCGAGCAAAAGACACTACCTAGAAAAGATCTCACGGATGTCCCCTTGGATAATGCCAAGGGGACATACTACATGGATGGTTGGTGCAAAAGGGGTCCTGCAGGACAGAACCTAGTAGGATATGCAGTAGTTTCTGATACTGAGATTATAGAAGCAAAACCTTTATCACACAACCTATCTGCACAGGCAGCAGAATTGATTGCCTTGACACGGGCATGTACCTTAGCAAAGGGTAAACATTTTTACTGACAGCCAGTATGCTTTTTCTACTGTACATGTTTTTGCGCAACAGTGGAAAAATCGAGGAATGATAACATCTACTGGCAAACCTATCAATCATGCACAGTTTATTCTAGATCTTTTAGAATCTATTCAGTTACCTCAGAAAGTAGCTATTTGTAAATGCACAGCTCATACCAAGCAACAAGATAGGATTTCAAGAGGTAATGCGAGAGCTGATACAGCTGCAAAACAGGCAGCTTCAGAAGTATTTCTTTTAAATGAGGAACTACAACCCTCTGAGATTTTAGACTTAGAAATGTTAAAGACAATGCAGACACTCACTACGCAAGCTGAAAAACAAAGATGGGTAAAACGAGGAGCAATTCTCAAAAAGGGGCTGTACATCTCTAAAGAAGGGAAACCGATACTGCCATCTAATTTGTTTAGATATGCAGCTTTGTTGAGCCATGGGCAATGCCATGTCTCAACAGGGGGGATGGTACAGCTGGTAAACCAAGTGTTCACAACATATGGATTTACAAACTATTCTAAAAAATTTTGTTTGATGTGCCAAATTTGTAACAAACATCATGCACAAGAGGCATTAAAGCCCAAGCAAGGGAGTTTCCCTACACCACCATATCCGTTTCATACTATCTGTATGGATTTCATAGAATTGAACAAATGTGAAAATAAGAAGTATTGTCTTGTCATTGTAGATATGTTTTCCAGATGGGTGGAAGCCTTTCCAACCAAAAATCCAGACCCAGCTACGGTAGCGAAAGTCCTTGTTAAAGAAATCATCCCTAGATTCGGCATTCCGGAAAGGATCTACAGTGACAACGGTACACACTTTGTAAACCAAACCATACAACAGTTAAGTAAGCATTTTGGTAGTTCTTTAAAAAAATCATTGTGCATACCATCCGCAATCTGCAGGGCTAGTTGAGAGACATAATGGAATTTTAAAGAATAAGTTAAGAAAATTAATATCAGAAACAGAAAAGAATTGGGTGTACTGTCTGCCCCTGGCACTGTTGAGCATGAGAACTGTTCCGACTGCAAAAGGATTGACTCCTTTTGAAAAACTATTTGGAAGGGCTTATTATATACCCCAGTGGAAACCTCTCATGCCCGCAGACCAGGAAGCTGACTGTACACTAGCTGAATATATGAGAAATTTGTTGAATTCTAAACATCTGTTGCAGTCAAATTCTGTTTCAGATAAAGAACAAACCGAAACATCGGAAGTGGCAGTGATCCCTGGGGATTGGATCTGGGTGAAAACCATTAAAAAGAGAAATTGGACGTCACCAAGGTGGGAAGGTCCATACCAGGTGCTTCTTTCGACACCCACTGCAGTCAAAATCGCAGAGCGAGCCTCGTGGATCCACCTGACACACTGCAAACTAGTTAAGAACTTTGAACTGGACAAAAATCTTACCTTTCCATCGGGGCCCTCAGTACAACGTCTGGCTACAAAGGGGGGTCAGATCAATAGGACTGATCCGTCTCAACCCCAGTGAAGAAACCATTGGTGCTGAAGGTCCTATTAGGGCAGAGAGTAAGACCACATGTTAAAAGCAAAAATGATAGAATCTAGAGAAATCCAAATAAAACTACTCGGAATAGTCGGAGAAAACAGGAATGCAGAACAACCATTTCCTCAGAAGTATTGCATAATCATCCTGTTAACTGTACTAGTGACAATAATCTTTTTGTTGTGGCCATTCCCTTTCCCAGCCACACAAACTGAACTGAATAAACATGAAGAGTTGCACATAGACTGGCACCCAAACTTCAATACTTACCAGGCAATCAAATATGTGTATGCTGAGACTTTCAATGTTTCGAATTGCTGGATTTGCACAGCTTTGCCAACAGCATACGGGGGGTTATTGTTAACTTCAGTCCCTCTAGGAGTCAACTAGAACTAGGAAAACTTGGTTCATGATACATCAACTATTACAGCACAAGATAAAATAGCATTGCACTTGTCTATTCAACAAAAGGGAACTGTGTGTTTTTACAAAAATGATACAGTTCAGGTGGACTGGAGCAATTGCAGTGTAACTGTTCCTTATAGATGCTATACTAAAGCTAATAACACAGGTTTTTATTGTAATACAAACTATGATTCATTTTTTAAATTGATGCACAAAACAATTGAGGAAGTAAGACATGATTCTGTTCTCTATAAACAACTGTCTATAATTGACAGAAAAATGTTTCACGCAGGACAAGTGTATATTCATAGTAAAGTTACTACTAAAGTAGAAGATTGTTATTTTGTATGTGGTAGAAAAGCATATAAGTGGTTACCTGAGAATTGGTCCGGCAGTTGTTTTTTGGGCTACCTGGTTCCGGCCATACGACACACAGCAGTTTTACCTTGAGGAAAATTTTGAAATGTTCGAGAAGCCGTCAAGAAGCCTGTCAATCCAGTAGGACAAATAGATGCACCCTGGAAAAATCATCATGCTGTGGGCGATGGACTAACACACATGGACTTGAGTGATTCTGTTATATCGTGGGCAGGCATATTACCAGCATATGGAGCAGTAAAATCGATCTGGGAGCTGAGAAAACTGTCTAAACTTCTCGAAGTAATGAGCAATGCAACCTTTTCCGCTCTAGAATTGGTGACTGATGTACTGAATGCCATGAGAACTGTAGTGCTTCAAAACCGCATGGCTCTCGACTTCACCCTAGCGTTGAGAGGAGGTACTTGCGCTTTAATCCAGGAGGAGTGCTTTTTGTATATTCCTGACCATAAACACGAGATAGACAATCACCTTGAGGTAATTCAGCAAGTGTCGGCCATGACCAAACCAGGACCAAATCCATTGACGGACTTTTTCCAGAGATTGTTTGGGGGGTGGGGCAGTATCCTAATGAACATTCTGATTGCCATCTGTGTAGGAATGATCCTACTGGGGGTATGTGTTTGCTGCTGCATCCCTTGCATGAAAAGACTGATTAAAGACTTTATAGACATGTCAGTTTAAGATACCTTATATCAAGGTGCTGAATTTGAAGAACTGTTGAAAAATTGAAAATGCTTTCATAAGTTTAAACTGAATGACTCTGTTAACTGCAAATCCTGAGAAGGAGGAGGTTAGGGGAAGAAAAACTGTTTATGCTTATTTTGAAAGTATAATAAAGTATTAAAAGGGGGAAATGTTAGAAAAATATGTATTAGTAATATGCTTAGTGCATTTGAGGTTTAAAAAGGGTTAACACATTTATTCTATTTCACACTGCATAAATCTGTACGAACTGCAGAAGCATTCCAATCTTGTAATGTCATGAAATATGCACAGTTATGATCTTTTCTTATGCTTTGGAAATTTACAGGGAAGCATTCAATTTCTGCTAGTGTCAGGGAAATAATAATAAATGTATCACTTCTACTAATGTCATGAGATTTAAACAAAGAGTTATTGATTTTCCGCTTATGCTATGAGAAAATACACAGCTGCAGAAGCTATTGATAATGAAGACAAAGGCTGTTTGAAAATATGAACTGCAATCAGCATTAACTTGTACCTAAGCTAGAAAAGTACCTTGAAATGTAACATATGTATTAGAGCTGCACAATAGAAGCTTATAGTGGGCTAAAGAAAATACAGCCCCCAAGGTCAGGTTGTTTTTCTCAAAAGTTTTTCATAAATCCAATCATGTCAGCAGGAAATCCAAGTAACATTTTTTATGTAACATATAGTGAGTTTCAAATCTGAACATGTCAGCAGGAAATCTGAGTAACATTTGCTGTAGAACAATACAGAAAGCTGTGTCTAACTACGTCAACCATAGAAAGTAACATTTTATAGAACAGTATAAGAGACGCATACTGCCTGTTAGTAATTAGGCAAAATCCTGTATGTGCATGTTTTTGTCTCCTTGCTGCAAGTAATAAAAGTTGCCATACCTGAACCTTATGTGAATTGGTCTTTGAAGTTTTTTCCTTTGACATTAACTGTCATAAACATATATACATACCACTCTTTCACCCACCTAATGTTATTGTTTATTACAGACAGTTCATGCTTATGAAGTCTAAAATAATCAACTCTACTTATTTGCAATGAAATAAAGTACAAGAACCCAAACTAAAGTGAAAAAGCTATTTAAGGTTCTCAACCTGAAATAATATTGTATGACAATATGGTCTTTTTAACTTGCTGATTAATCTCTTTGCAGCTAAAGCAATTCTTCTGTTTTCAGCAAAGTATTAAAATCACTACTATCCAATCTAGCTTAGTCAATAGCCAAAAAATAAAACCTTTTAAAATATGGGTACATCACACTGTGTAGGTCATTGGTATTACTTTTAGTCATAAACAATGTAAAAATGTTCTTAAATTAAATGGGCTATCTATCTAGCTGTGTTTAAACACAGCTACAAGAGAGGCATATTGCTATGTAAACTGTGTCCATGGAATTACTCATTAAGTGTCTACTTGCTCTGATGGTCTTGTTTATATGCATTAATTCCATACAAGGTCTCTTGTTAATGTATTCCCAATAAGGGCACATACTATAGGTAGGTTTTCCCAGGTTTGTGAATTTGAAAGCTTTAATAAGGATTTCAAGTTAGGAGCACTTCCGTTGATATAAGGGGTAGTTCTGGTCAACTCCCTATTATCCAGTAACATTTTCCAATTATCTTTGACAATTTATATGACATTCCCATAATTGATTGTAACAGGCAAAAATTGGAATGTAGTTCACAGCCTCATTAAAATTCATAACTCATGTGTCATTGTCCATGTAATTTAAGATGGGTTTAAATCAAGTTTGTCTCATAAAATTACTTATTCTTGTAAGGATGCAAAAAAATATTTGCATACTTAACAAATGGAGCTTTTCCCTTTAGCCTTTCTTATACACCAGTCTTGTATGGCCTCAGATCATCCCAGTCAAAACATTAATAAATAAATAAATACATATAAATATAGATATAAATAAATACTATAACCTCTTTCCATGAATAACTTTTCCAATAATCTTCATGTCTTTAAAAAATATTGGTCTGAAAATATGAACCTCGAAAGCTTAAAATATTTTCCCCAGTGATATTCTTCTTGACATGATGATGATGAAGATAATTGGTGCTACATTGCTAAGTATTAATAAAACATTTTTAACTACTTTAGGATAAAAGACACTGTGTTCCATCTAATTTCTATGCTGAAATAGTTCACAATGTCAAAGGAAGTACTGGCTATGACTGTTAGGAAATCAGTTGTGCTACATTCAAGTAAAAAATCAACAAATGCTTTTTAGCATCTTTTAAAAAAGATACTCTATTAAGCATCTGTAAAATGTCATGTGCTAAAACAAACTCAAATATGCAAACAGGCAGACTTCCAGTAGACCAACACTAAGTTTGCAGCTATGGGAGACATAGCTGCCTCCATTGCTACTGCTTTCAATGGTTGCTAATATAACCATCAAAAGCAAAAAGAAAAGCCATCAAGGACAAGTTCCCAAAAATTACAAATAAACTGTTTATCTCTCGAATGAAGTACTTCAGAGTGTTCAACCCTGGGCCTGTGGAATGATAATATAGAATTTTGTAACATCTATGGTAGCTGGTAAAATATAATTGCAATCATTATGAAGAAAACAATCCTACAATATCTGACAAAATAACTGTCACAAACTTTGTTGTTAATGTGATTACTATCAAAAATATGTTCTGAACAACAAGGAACAGCACAACACAAGATTTAATGCTATCCCTGTGATTCAGTAAACTCCATGTAAGGTTCGCACAAAGCTTACATGGAGTTTACATGAGTGCACGGTGATGCTGTTTAAGTCGCAGCACAGAAGGTTTGTGTTTTTGTGAAGAATGCCACAATGATCACCAGGGCTTACCAGATAATAGTTTTCATAGCTCTCAATCTCTTAGTGCAAGAAATCTGAGCAAAGCACTACATAATGGGGGGACAATGATCCAGAAATAGGGACATATTTTACATATTTGCTTTTTTAAACTTAGAAATATGCTAGAATAATGAAAGGTTTATGTGAAGATACATTTTCTGAAGGATTTGAAGTATGAAACGGAAATGTATGTAATCATTGCATCCTGAGATCGTCCCAGTGATATGGCAGAAAACCAAAGGTTTTATAAAGAACACACCAAAAGATATATAAGGCAACAATCTGAAAATTCTGTGAAAAGAGTTAAGAGGTATGAGTTATATATATGGTCCAAACACAGTACAGGACAGTGTATACAGTGCTGAGTACTGTGAAATCCCATTACTGGCATTCCGTACGGAGGTTGTGTAAATGAATTGTAAGGGTACATGGACTGTCCTGTAAAATAAACACTCAGGGGAAGTGTGTGTGTTGAACAGGGATACACAGATGAATTCTAGGAATGAACACAGGGAAAGAGAACAGGTGAAATAACCTAATGCACAGCAGATATGGGCATGTCAGTGGAAGACAGTTGTAGCAGCAACATCAATCATATATCAATATGGTACAGCACGGACTGAGCAGTGAAAATTTGTATTATGTGACTTTCACACAAGGTGACATAGTAATGGGGAAATGTCTGTGTGAGATAAGCATCCTTACATGAACAATGCAGAGGACATCTATCAGGGATGTGATATACAATTGGGGTTGGATGCACATTGTGAAGCTGTGCAAACTGATTTTTCTGAATATGAGTGTAATCTCAGCAGAGGTCTCCAGCAAGTGGGACACAGGTAAATGGTCATGGACAACATTAAAAGAAGCAACCACAATCATGGACAATATCAGAATAATACCACCAGTAATGCCATGCCTCTGACATAACATATGTAACTTAGAGTGATCAGAGATGATTCTGCACAAACACACTTGTACAACTGTCATGACTTGTCCACTATCTATGAGAGTAATCACGCACACTGGGCCCTGTAACATCTACTGGAGGTGTTAGGAGGGACACTGCTATACCTGTATGCGACATTATGATCAATACAGGCTAGTTGACTGGTGTGTCTGGCAGATATATATGGTACAAGCCACACTTTCATGAATGTTACCCATGCCACTAATGTTGACAAACAGCTATGTATGTACTGTATGTATCACCGGAACAGGCAGCACAGATGCATCTGGTGTAACATGCTCAGTAGTTGTGTTACATACAAAGAAGTAATCAACACTGTGACCACATGCTGGTGGATGTTCCACTTACCATCTATCCTAGGACACAGGTCACATACCTATTTGTCTGATTATAGGGCGTGATGTCCACATTATACTTGGGTTGTGTGTTTGCTTTCCTTTGGTAACAAATCCCACCACGCTTTTGTGCCATTGAAGGTGTTGTCATGTCTGCGGTAGCAATCTTTGGTATGAGTTCATACTGTCTGTATTATACTAATATCACAGTTGGAGTCAATGATTGTCCACAATCTGTAGTCTTTTAAACAGCTTTTTGGACACAGGATGTGTATGTCATCTGTCATCTCTGTCACTTAAATAATGGACAGGAAGGGTCTAGCAGACAGCTCTGATATACAGACCTGATCACTGGACCTAAAATATAGGTCACGTCACACATTTCAACATAATTAGGTACCCATGTATGTGACAGAGTGGTCTTCCCACTTGGTGATATAGGTGTTTATGGCCACATCTGACAATGTTAAGTGAATACCTCAGTGTGGATTTGTGTCAAATGCCTTGGTCTTGTCAGGTTCAAAAGGAAGATAGTGATGTTGTCAAGCATACCCTCAATGACCTCTTTGAGGACATCTAACAGATGTAACAGACATGCTGTGGCATTAACAACTCACACAGATCTGTTGAACACAGCTGGGATATCACTAGTGTCCATTTAGAAAAGCTTCATGATGACATGTTGGTCTACCTCATAGATGAGGAGAGTCAGAATGTGTCTATGCATGCATACATTGAGTGCTGTCCCCCCAACTCAGACGGATGCATATTGATGTGAACCCTTCTACAGGAACATAGTCTGTGTGGAGGGAACCATGTTAGGAAGGTGGATCTGATGTGTCATGTGATAGGCGATCTGTGATGTTGTCACTGCCATTGATTCTGTGTGATAGGCCTGGATGAAGGTAAGACAGTGCATGCTGGCTATCCTGATCTGGCCTAGGGTGTGAACACAATCCCCCACACAGGTATCATTGATAAACTCTCCTCCTAAACCTAACATGACTAGATGGGTAACCAATTGGCTCACTGACAGAACATATACTGTGAAAGTTGGTGAATCAACCTATATCAGTAGAGCTGTCACCATTGGTGTACCCCAGGGATCTGTGCTTGGCCCTTTACTGTTTGGAATCTGTTTCTCATCAGTTTAGGCTAAAGCATAATCCCTTTGCCTTACCAGATTTTCTGCTTCTTGCATATTGGGTGCAATCATTGAGTCCAGCTATGATGATAACATACTACAGGAGAGGCTAATACAGACAAATGATTGGTAACAAAGTAACATGGGCTACAAAAAATGTAGACATGTGTCTTTATTTTGTCCTTCTGCAAAGTGGAATTCCCTCCTAATTACAACATTGACAACAGTCCTGCTATGCTTAAACCCATCGATGCAAGCACTGGGAACATGTTCATATCAATCTGAACTTTGACCACCCAAGTGTTCACATTGGTATTGAAAGCCTATGTTGTGCACATCATAAGTCATGCCATCATATTCAGATCTTAGGACTGTATGACAACACTGTACTCAACCCTCATCAGAACACTAATAGAATATAATATAGAGTATATAAACCCAGAAACCTTGGGCTGTTTGGAAAAAGAGGAAGTGTGAAAATATAAAGAACAAAATCTAAAGACTTTTGAAAGGTATAAAAAGGAAATATGGACATGAGAAAGAAAAAGAGATTTGATATGGTGCAATATTTATGCAAAGGAGAAAGCCAAATTAATCAACACAAAAAAAGGCAGCCCCAAAGATATTTGAAGAGAAATACAGGCACATGCATCCAGATATGGAAAATGTCACAATAAAAAATAAGATTACAAAGAGGGAACATAGAGCAGAAGATTAGTCAAGCAGAAGTTACAAAATAGAGAAATTGAAGTTATGGAATACTTGCAAAGTGAAGGATTTACTGTAGAAAGTCTGACAGTGGTTATATCACAGCATGATGGAACAGTGAGTCCCCAAAGTAAGGAGAAACAGCAGAAGCAGGAAATATCTTAAGAAGAAATGTGGACACGAGAAAGAAAAAGAGATTTAATATGTTGCAATATTTATGCAAAGGAAAACTAATCAATACAAAAAGAGCAGTACCAAAGATATTTGAAGAGAAATACAGGCAAAGGCATCCAGACATGGAAAATATTACAATACAAAAAATAAGAAAACAAATAGGAAAAGCAGAAAAGAGGATTAGTAATGGAGACATTAAAGAAATAGAAATTGAGGTTATGGATTATTTGCAAAGTGAAGGATTTAGTGTAGAAAATTTAACTCAGATAGCATCACAGCAGGATAGAACAATGGACACCCAAATTAAGGAGAAACCAGTGGAGTGGGAAACATCTGATCAGTGTCCATATGAAGATACTTTGGATCCTTCCACAGAAAACCAGTATAAATGTTCAGTTGGAGTTAGACAGAAAAGAAGGAAACTGTGGAAACTCTGTCGCAGTCAATGTTGTGGAGTACCAGAACCGTGAGTTCCCATATGAAAGAGCAATGGATGACACAGGATGAAACTGAAGAGAATGTTGCACAGGAAGATGCTCTGGAACTTTCTACAGAATGCCCACAGGAAATGGAGAACAAAGAATGTGCCCTCAGTTTAGAAGAAAATGATCTAAGAGAAGAATTGTTTGATTTAATAGAGATGGCCAGACATATCAAAATCAATGAAAGAAATTCATTACAGAAGGGCAATAAAACCCCAGAAATTAGAAGTCTAATAAAACAAAGAACACAGTAATTAGGACTGCCCATAGAGACTTGTGTGATATAACAGAAGTAAATAGGATATATTACTGTGCAAGTAAATTAATAACAGATAAACTCTTACCACAAGAACACAGGGCAGTAAGGGAAAGGAAGGGGAAAAATTGAATGCCAACCTGGGAGTATCAAATAAAGAAAACTATAAAGCAATTAAGATAAGAAGTGTCAGTATTAGAAGAGTATAGAAGAAGGAACAGATCAACAAAAATACTCAGAAAGATACACGTGATAAAAGCAACACACAGTATTATAACAGATCAGGATCTATCATGCACTATCGCAAATCATAAACTAAAAATATCAGCACAGACAGAAAACTTAGAAAATATATAAAGAGAAAGTACAAAATAACCAATTTATTGATAACCCATAAAAGTTTTATAGACAAATGAGAAACAAGGCAAAAGGAATCGAAACACTACCAAAAAAAGAAGAAATTGATACATTTTAGAGAAATATTTATGAAGATCCTAAAGAACATAACAAAGATGCTAAATGGATAGAAGAAGTAAAATAAAGAATAAGACATTCCAATGTACAGGATGTGAAATGGGATGAAGTAACGGCCAGAGAGATTGAAACAAAATTAAGAAAATCTCCTAATTGGAAATCACCGGGCCCAGATGCAGTAGCTAACTTCTGGCTAAAAGTATTAACATCTTTGCATGAAGATTTAGTCATGACTAAAAATTATTTAGATGCAAACCTAGAACAAACACCAGCCTGGTTAACAATAGGAAAAACAATCCTCTTACTTAAGAGTGAATCTGCAAGCTATCCTAAAAAACTATAGACCAATAACTTGCCTTCTGATGATGTATAAATTATACATCAGAATTGATGACAACAGAGTTTATAGTCATGTAGAAGAAAACTCAATCTTTGCAATAGAACAAAAGGGTAATAAAGAAAAGTCGTATGGAACAAAGGATCATTTATTGTTAAAGTCATAATGGGGAACTGTAGAAAGGGAAGAATCTAAGTATGGCATGGATAGACTACAAAAATCATTTGACAGTATCCCACATTCATGGATAAAAGAGTGCTTAAGAATGTATAAAATACATACACTGATCAATTACATTACAGTGACCATGGAAAATGGCAAACCACTTTGCAGTTAAGCCATGATAATGGACAAATTATTATTCCAGGGATAAGAATTCAAAGGGGGGTATTCCAGGGTGACACTCTGTCACCATTGCTCTTTTGTCTTGCCCTTAGCCCATTAAGCTGTATGCTTAACAACATAGACCATGGCTATAATTTGGCTCCCAGAAAACAACAAAATGAAAAGACTTATCATCTTTCCATAGATGATTTAAAACTGTATACTTCATCAAATGAGGAACCGAAGGCACAACTGCAAGTGGTCAAAACTTTTTCAGATGATGTAAGAATGTCATTTGGTCTTGATAAATGTGCAAAAGCAACCTTTAAAACAGGAAAGCTGCAGCACCAAGAAAACATCAGTTTGGGACAATGATGTGATATAAAAGAACTTGAGCAAGATATAAACATTTAGGAATTGATGAAAGATCAATTAAACACGAGCAGATGTGAATAAAACTTAGTAAAGAATATTTTAGAAGACTTAAATTAATACTGAAAACAGCACTGACATCTAAGAACAAAGTCCAAGTTATAAACCAGTTTGCTCTTCCTATCCTAACTTACAGTTTTGGAGTGACTGGCCCCAAAAGGTGTTGGATAGATTGGGCAGGAAGACAAGAAGGATGCTTCATGCTCATCAAATGATTTATGAAAATCATTGTATACCAAGACACATCTGCGGTGGTGGTGTTGCAGTAGCGTTGTCGCCTCACAGTAAGACGCTGTTCGGTTCGATTCTTAGCTAGAGCATCTTCTGCGTGGAGACATGCGTGAATGGGCGTACCTTCGTTGAAGGTTGTGATTCAGAGCTGGCAACTTGGTACGTAAAAATCTACTGCCAATCATTAGCGGACCCCTAACCATGAAAAGCCGAAAGACACAACAACATTGTATACCAAGACTATATATTCTCCATTCTGAAAGAAGTATGGACCTCCTCAAAATTTATTACATGCCTAGATTTGCAATCGTGAGAGTGCATACATGTCTCCTGACCTCACAAGATCCAAACATAGTGAAAGTTTTGAAACATAAGGAGAATAAGTCTAAGATGACTTCCATGCTTAGTTTAGCAGTCAAGCGGGAATGGAAATCATGCCAGAAGTAGATAAAAATCAGGCAGCAACTGAATGTGCCAAAAAAACAAATGAAAGAATATAAGGTGAAGGACCAGATAATAAAGCAAGAAATGTGGAAAATGCATAAATACAGTTGCAAGTATAGAAAACTCTTGGAACAATTTCATGTTGATTATGACTGAACAAAGTAATGGTTAAGGAGAGGTAAATTTAAAAAAAAATGATGAAAGGTTAATATTGGCTGCCCAAGATGTTGGACTGTGTGCACGTTGGTTTACAAATCCATTCAAAATGTGGCAGAAACAGACAAATGTGCATTTTATAAAACAGAATTGGAAACAGTCACACGTCTTGTTGCTTGTTGTGATATACTAATGGCAGAAGGACTATATACTGAAAGACATAATAATGTGGCAAGACTCTTGCACTGGGGATTGTGCAAATATTATGGTACTGAAGTGGCTGAAAAGCACTGGAAACATATTCCAGAAAGCATTACAGAAAATGAAAAAGATTAAATCACATGGGATCACCGATTACCAACAGTTCAAAAAATAGATGCAACAAAATTAGATATAGTAATCCATGAAAAGAAGGCAAAAGTAGCATTGATCATTGAAACTGCTACACGCAGTGACTACAGCGTCTTACATACAGAGATACACAAAGTCATAAATTACTAAGACTTGCAGGCAGAAATAAGGGCAGTGTGGAGGAAGGATACCTAGACAGTTCCAGTAGTAGTGGGAGCAACAGGTATTGTAAAAAATAATTTGCGATTGTACTTAGATATGTTACCGATACATGTAACTCTGTATGAATTGCAGAAGGAGTCAATTGTAAAACCAGGGGAGTTATATATGTGGCCTTGTGCCAGACATGTGCTGCCTTCCATATAGGAAAAATGGAAAATCAATTGAGGAAAAGTATTTATCAGCACATGTATGCAATAAAAAAGCAGGATAGGTCAAATGCTTTATATATGCATAGTGTGATATGCAACAACTTCAAAAAATGTGTTTTCTGTATGTTGGAGAAGGTGGTCAGACAAGAACGTGGGGGGGAATAGGTCCAGCTTCTGGAATACAGAAAAACACATTGGCAAGGATTATTGAATGTCACACACTTTCCGGGTGTTAATGATAAGATATCAATTAATAGTCTGTTGGCTTTAAAAGTGGACAAGGTTTAGAATGTACTTATGAATTACATGATGTGGGAGTTTTTATGAAAGTGTAGGTATTTTTATTTTTATTTATTTTAGGTTATAGTAATAGGATTCCGTGACTGGTATATGGAAAATTATCTACAATTGTTAAATGTTACTAATAGGCAGATTTAAATCTGTAAGAATATTGAATTCATATTGTTTGTTTCCTTTTTAAAATGAAATGATGTATTTGAATGTGATTTAAATGTTTAAATGCATAACAGTGTTTTTATTGGTTGAACATAATTGGAGCTGTTGCAAAAGAGGGTGTTTGCAAGGTGTCTTTATCTGATGAAGTTCCATTTTAATGAATAAAGGGAATGAAAACGCTTATCACTTTATAGTGGTGTCCTCGTTTCATATTGCCAGGAAGCTCTGCTTGTGTTTTGACATTAATTGTAGAGTGGATTACTAGTGAACTTTTTTGTGCAGTTTTTCAGCGACTGTGTGACAGAGGCACTTTATTTACTGTTTCTGAGATTTTCAAGCTCATTGAGCCCTTTGAGCCTTTGGGTTCTTATACTGGTAATGGAAAGGGAAGAAACTGGTGGTGCAGCAGTAACTCAAACTGAAGACTGTGTTAGCTTCATGCAGTTGATAGCATTATTGACTCAAATCAACACTAAGGTGGATTTAGCATTTTCTCAAAATAATGAAGAAACAAGAACGATGAGAAAGATTCACAGTGATACGAATAGTAACACCTTATTTTACTCTAAATGAATGGAGCAAGCAACTGTCCTTAGGCTCCTTATGCAGATGTGTTGGCTAGAGGAACTCCTCTGATTGGTCAACAGCTGGATTTTAGGAGGGAACAAATCATGGATGGTGTCCCACCCCCAGTAAGTGATGGAGAATTTTTATCTTGGTTATACAAGGAGCCAGTTCCAATGGACAATTTTAAGGGGCATTTGAACTCTAGGGAAGATCCGTTGGTAACATATAACCAGAAAATTTACAAGTTGGAAAAATTATTGAAAAAGTTTAGGTGACTACAGTTGGACAATTTATTTTTTGAAGATTGTTCAACTTGAACGGGTCCCAAAAGAGCTCAGAATTTATAAGTTCCCAAACAACATCCCAAGTGGATCTTTATTACATCAAGAACTGTTAGACCTGTTTGACCATACAGGGCTTGTCTACTTGAAGTTGTTGATTAGGGACAACCAGTGAACTGTTACCCTAAAGGAGGAGATTCGTCTGATACAGTCGGAAGTCACTACAGACATTCTTTTTAACCAATGAAGGGTTTTATATATTTCCTCATATAGAACAGCACATGGAAAACATTAAGAAGAGGAAACAGGAGAAACTAAAACAAGACCAGGAAGATTATGAACAAAAGCAGGCGTACCCAAAGGGTAATTCTAATCAGAGGGTGTCTTTTGTGGAAATGGATGAGACAGTTATTGAGCAGATGCCTGGAGACACAGAAGTGTAAGAGGTGTTTGATGATCAAGAAGTCAACACTTGGCAGCATTTCTCTTCTCCTTCCAAGGAGGTCAGCAAGGCTAAAGAATAAAAACTGCCCATGGACACCAAGGAACAAAGGGCAAAACCAACAGGTTATTGAAGATAGGGTGGAGGTCAGATGAAGAGGATGGGGAGACCATCATCATACCACCAGCTGTAAGACACTCCAATAGAGAGTCTTTAAATAATGACTGTCTAAACAATAGTTGTTTCAATTTTGCCTCTGAATATTAAGGACTTAAAATCTATAATTATAGTAACTTGTCAATTGTTGAGAGACAAAGAATGTTATTTTCAAAAGGTTTTAACTTTATACCACAGAAACAAAACAACATGGTTAACACCATTTTAGATCTGAAGTTGTTTGCGAGAAATATCAATTTAAGGTTATTACTGGATAAAGGAAAAGAGGAAAAGGAAGACATGAAACACCTTGATAGGAAAAGTACATATAAGCCCCTGTTGTTGCTCCCAGTTGCTTTATTTGAGAAATTGAGTGAAAATGAAATTAGAACTATACATAACAACAAGGGTAAATTCTGGTGTAATAATCTTAGTAGAGAAGAACAAGATGCATTATTTGAACTAACTAGTAACAATACTGTTAGAATTATGAAACCAGACATAGGGGGCGGGGTTGTCATTATGGAACAGCTTGATTATAATGTTCAAATATTTGAGTATTTAAATGATAGTGAATTTTTCACAGCAGCTTTTCTTAACAAAATAAACATTTTTAATTACAGATTGGACCTGGTATTAAATTAATTATTTCCAGAATACAATTTTAGTGAAACTGAAATGAAGTATTTAAGGGTGTAAAATCCCTTGATTCCTTCTTTTTTTGGGATTTGTAAAATCCACAAGTTAGTTGTGAACCCGCCTATGAGACCCATAGTTGTGGCAAGAGGTTCTAAGACTGAACCTATAGCTAAACTTGTGGACTATTACTTGAATTAATTTTTTAAGGGGAAGGACCACGTACTCAAAGACTCTTGGCATTTGTTAAGATGTTTAGCCAGAAGTGAGTACAAAGTGAACATTATTTTCCTTAGCATTGACATAAAAGATTTGTTTCTGACAATTCCACATGAGGAAGGCATGGAATACTTTCAGGAAATCCTAAATTTCGGTTCTAGCATTTCAAAAGACTCAATTCATATTTTGTCTACCCTGATGGAACTGGTGTTAAAAACAATTTTATCTGGTATCAGGGTGAATATTTCAAAAAAACCCGAGGGGTAGCAATGGTGGTAGAAGTAGCCCCTATATTTGTGAATATAATACTATGGATGTGGAAACTAGGCTCATTTTTAGTTCAGATTATATGAAACATATATAGGTTCATAGGTTCATAGGTGTGTACTAGGCTAATGGCCCTGGAGCCTATACATGCCTAGACCATAAAAGTGCTCTGTAATTGTGCCACCAGACATTAGTTCCCAGTGCCTCTATCAAGTACAGCCACTGGAGTGATCCCTGGGGTGAACTTTCTATTTCCCATCCACTCATCAAGATTTCTCTTGAAGAGGGCCAGTGAGGTGCTTTGCTTAACATGTATGGGAAGTCTATTCCAGAGCATGGGCAGTCTCTAGGTTATGATATGTTTTTGAATGACATTTTGATTTTATGTGAAGGTGGGAGTGATGAAATCCCACAATTTATCAATTATAATACCCGCGGTGTTGGTGCTGCGGTAGCATTGTCGTCTCACAGTAAGACGCTGTCTTGTTTGATTCTCAGCTAGAGCGTCTTCTGCGTGGAGACATGCATGAATGGGCTTACCTTCATTGAAGGTTGTGCATCAGGGCTGGTAACTCAGCATGTAAAAATCAACTACCAATCATTAGCGGACCGGAGTTCTGCTGTGGCGACCCCTAACCGGGAAAAGCCGAAAGACACAACATTAATAACACCACAGACTTTCTAATGTTTACTAGTACTGTGGAAGAGTTAGGTGTTAATTATTTAGATGTGCACATTTATAAAAATAGAAGAGAGAGACATTCTGAGTCATCCATTTTCAGGAAACCAACATCCTCAAACAGTTTCCTACACTTTGAAAGCAACCATCCTTTTTAGAAAAAAAGAAACCTAGTAAAAGGACAGATGATACGATTGTCTAGGTTAATAACAGAGGAACAACAGGTAGAAATAGAACTGGATAAATTAAAAAAAATGTTTAGGTTAAGGGGATACCCTGTACCTTTGATAGAAAAACAGGAAGTTTATATGATAGGAGAGAAAGTTGATTCATATGCCCCTTTGTTGAGAAACATTGAGAATGAGATGGTGGAAAACAACAAGGGATACAACTCCACTTGTGTGTTTACATATGACCACTATTCTCCAAGTGTTAGATTGTAGAAAAGAACTGGAGTGGTGTATTTGGGTCATTTGGTCTAACTGAGAAATTGGAATAAACCCCAAAAATTGTTTTAAGAAGGGGGATGAACATGGAAAATATCTTTGAAAGGAATCATAATAAAGGATATGTCCCAATGGGGAGGATGAGTAGGTGTAATGCTTGTAAGGAATATAGGTGCATTTATGAAACTAGGAACATGGTTATTGATGAATTTAATAGGGTGTACCCAGTACAGGGGAACTACAATTGCAACACCAGAGGAGTTATATATGTGGCCCTGTGCCAGACATGTACTGCCTTCTATATAGGAAAAATGGAAAATCAATTGAGGAAAAGGATTTATCAGCACATGTATGCAATAAAAAAAGCAGGATGGGTCAAATTCTTTATATAGGCATAGTGTGATATGCAACAACTTTAAGAAATTTGTTTTCTGCATGTTGGAGAAGGTGGTTAGACAGGAACATGGGGGAAATTGGTCCAGCCTTCTGGAATACAGAAAAACACATTGGCAAGTATTATTGAATGCCACACACTTTGCACATATTAATGATAGGATATAAATTACTAGTCTGTTGTCTTTAAAAGCAGACAAGGTTTAGAATATACTTTTGAATTACATGATGTGGAAGATTTTATGAAAGTTGAGGTATTTTTATTTATTTTAGGTTATAGTAATAGGATTCCATGACTATATGTAAAATTATCTAACATTGTAAAATTATAGTAATAGGAAGATTTAAATCTGTAAGAATACTGAATCATAGTGTGTGTTTCCTTTTTGCAGTGAAATAATGTATTTGAATGTGATTTTAATGTTTAAATGCATTACAGTGTTGTTATTGGTTGAACGTAATTGGAGCTGTTATAAAGGAGGGCATTTGCAAGGTGTCTTTATCTGATGAAGTTCTGTTTTAACAAATAAAGAGACTGAAAGTGCTTATCATTTGATAGCGGTGTCCTCATTTCATATTGCAGGGAAGCTCTGCTTGTGTTTTGACATTTATTGTACAGACATGCATGTATTGGATTACTAATTTGTATTGTATAGGATGAGGTGACCTCTGCCTGTACTACAAGCAAGTCTTTGACCCTACTCTGGTGGTAATAGTGCACATCACAAATCAGATATAGCTGATGACATCAGCAGTGTCTGGTAAGGAGAATATTATGGGAATAACAGTGTCCCAAATGCAAGGCTCTCTAATGTCAAGTAAGTGCACACACACATACACACACACACGCATGCATGCACGCACGCACGCACACACACACACACACACACACACACACACACACACACACACACACACCCTTTGACTGCAGTGAGAATAGACCTCCGTACTTATCTAAGCACACAGACTACAGAACTTTGTATTTAAGGGAAGCACCACAGGTTAAATCTGGCTTGCAGTGTCTGAGACAGTATTTTCTAGCTGATGACATCAGCAGTGTCTGGTGAGGAGGATATGGCAATAACAGTATTCCACATGCTGGCATAAAAGGCTCTCTCTAATTTTAAGCAAATGCACAAACACACTCACACACACACATGCACACACACACACACACACACACACACACACACACACACACACACACACACACACACACACACACACACACACACACACATACACACACACATCCCAGTTGACTGCAGTGAGAATAGAACCCCTACCTATCTAAATACATAGACTACAGAACTCAGTAATTTATGCAAGATCCACGGTACAAGTTTGACTATTATAAAGCTGTCAGCCAACTTATAGTGGATGACAGCATTGGATGTACGTGAGAAGATGTTGCGAGGCCTGCATGAAATGGATGTGTAGGCAGCTGCAAATATCAAAATACTGTCAATCCATGGGATTGGAGTGGTAACTGTAGGATACACACTTCTGCTGTTCTGGCTAGACACACACATACACAGACACACACACACACACACACACACACACACACACACACACACACACACACAGTTGACTGATGTGAGAATAAACCCCCTACATATCTAAATACATAGACTATAGAACTCAGTAATTTATGCAAGCACCACAGCACAAGTCTTGTTTTTACAACACTGCAGAAAAACTTATAGTCCCTGACATCAGCACTGGATGTAGGAAAGAAGAAGATGGGAGGTCTGCATTGGTTTATAGCTTCATTGGTTTGTAGGGGATTACTAGGCTAATGGCCCTAGGGCCTTTACAAGTCTATCAGTGTAAAAGCCCAAGTACCCTTATTGAATATAGTTAGATGTTTGTTGTTAGCAGAGCAAATTTGTGATCAGCACCAACTGTCCCTATCTGTGAGGGATATAGGTGCCACCCCTTGGGTGAATTTATAATCAACCATCCAGCTGTCAAATTTATTGTTGAATAGAGTAATTGAGGAGCACTGCTTTACATGCAGTGGGAGCCTCATACAGAGGAACTGCAATTGCTGAGAGATATATCTGTCTTTCCAGCATGTTCTGTTTACGTCACAGGCTAGATTGAGATCCCATGAGCAAGTTATTTTTATCCCATTTGATTTGCTGATGTCCAGCATTTACATTAGGGCAGGGTCCCAGACTGCTGCGTAGGCCAGGCCCAGGTCACCTCTCAGCAGCATGTATGATACTGAGTACAGTGACAGGGCTTTCAATCTTTCCATATACACCATGTTTTGGAGGCCCTGGATTCTCTTGATTAGAAACTTCTGTGATCTCTTCAGTTGCTGCAGGTATCTGTTAAGGTACATAGAGAAGGAAGCATTGTACTCAATTAGTGGTATCATAAGGGTCAAGTACAGTGGAGCTATGATCTGCTTGGTCTTGGATGCAATGCTCTTAGTTATAAGGTGAGCAAAGTAGAATTTGTGTCTTACCACTATGGATACATAGTCATTGAAGTTTAGATTGCTATCAAACTGTGTTCCCAAGTCTCACACCACTGAGGTTGAGCTTAGCAGGGTGCTATGCATAACATAATTAGAATGGCTACTTTTTTTGCCAAAGGGGACAGTGAGGCATTTTCTTATGTTAAGTTTCAGTCCATTAGTTTGGCACCAGTCATTTGTCTATGTTAAGCCTTTCTGTAATATTTTAACAACATTGGGGGACTCTATATGATTGCGCCCAGTTGGCAGTCCTCTGCAAACTTGGTAAGCTCTAGGCCATGTACCTTTGCCTGGACATCAGATAAAGAGTTTCTAAAAGCAGAGGGCTCAGCACGAATCCTTGTGGTACTACACTAATAACTGTTCTACTGGTGGAAGTTGCCCCCCCCAACTTTGACAGTGTGCGTTCTGTCAGCGAGCCATTTGGCTACCCATCTAGCAATGTATGGGTTAATCCCCAAATTGGAGAGTTTCTCTATGATATCCAAATAGGGGATTGTGTCAAAGGGCTTGGCTAAATTCAGATAGATGGTATGTCCTGTTTTCTATCATCCAGGGCTTTGGGAACATTATCAAAGAACTAGACTGGTTTAATAAGCAAGAGCTACCCTTGACAAAATCAATATGGGTCAGGTCAAGAGTGTTGAAGGTCATCTATGTCCCTGTGTATAAGGTCTATGATGAATCTTTCCATAGCCTTGCAGATAAAGCTGATTAGGCTTATGTGTCAATAGTTCTCAGGTTCAGTTGATGGACGTGTAGGCATGTTCAACTGTGAAGATAGTTCTAGTTCTGCATATTACCAGATTGATGTGCATTGCATATCACATAACATTTGATATTAATTTATGTAGTGTAGTTGACATATTTGTGAAAAAGTGCTGGAGACACCAGGGTTGCAGTGCATGGGGTGTGGCAACACATGGCTGCATTGTAAATATGTAACATATTGTTCAGTTTGTTGAGTTTTTACATGTAGTTTCATGACATAAAGAGTAAATGAAAATAAACAGCAGTCATACATGCTAAATTTAGCTTTGCATAGAATATAAGTGAGGAGCAGGTTTGTACAATGCTTGGCAAAGTGTTTATACATGTGAGATACAAATTTCAATTATTTTCATGGATTGCGCATAGTTAAGCCGTGCATAAATGCAAGCCACATTGCTAAAAGTCTGACAGTTAGGACTGAGTGCATGAAATGCACCTGCTGCTTAACTGACTCTGTAGCAGCAGGTGTAAATGCATTGATACATTTCTTCTTTTTAGCCCAGATGATACTGGGTTCAAATCTAGGTGTATGTAATGCTTTTAAATAAACAGAGATAATGCAATGACATCATTTTTTTTTATAGTACGTGTTGCTCTGTGTTGGCATAGCGCAGCAGGTTTAAGTGGCATTGTGTGGAGGTAACCTTAGCATTGTAGAGCCACTCACCATAGCATTGGCATTGGTGAGTGATGCCAAACTTCACTTAAACATAGAGGCCAAAATGTGAAGGGATCCATTGCTTTTTCTGCTACTTATGTGTGCTGTGTGTGATTCTATTTTTGACCTGATTATAGGTGTTAAAATGGAGTAGATAGGAAAGTGGTGAAATGGGGAGCAAGCAGAGGGTAGAACAAAAGGAAAGCCATACTGGAATGTGCATGAGGGAGGTAGGAATGAACCATATCTATCCATTTCTTCAACAGCACAAAATGATAATGTATGAAGAATATTAGGTGAATTTGAACTGTCACCTCCAGTGACAGAGGTGATAACAGCATAATCATGTTTTATAGCCAATTGGACAAAATCAAGTGCATCAAGAAGACATGTGTGCAAAATGGAGAGCTGTGTATGGGACATTTTTTTTTGTGGGACAGGGGCCCAATTTTTGTTTTTAATTCACTAAGAAGAAGATTACTGGGTAAGGAATGTAGGTATGTCTGGTAAGTTGGGTAGACAAGGAAGCAAATTGCAAACAAAGACAAGAGAAAGGGACAGTGAGGGACATGAAAGGTTGGGGGAACCATGACTGGGGTAAGGTAGAGGACAAACCAGGCTCATGTCCATCAAACTTGAAGACAGTGAGAATCAAGACCTCAACCACTGGACTGTCATCACTGTCTTCTTATTCAGCTGGGGGCTTGATGGCTTCTTCTCCTATGGACCATGAGAAATAACAGCCTCACCATCCAGCATAGGCATACACCAATGGTGCTGTGCACGACCCTATGCACCATTCCTGGCATCTACTGGCAGGTGATGAAATCCCCACCTCTGTCATTGCTTCTGGAGGATACCAATGTACCAGCTGCCAGGGCAGTACTACCTGAGGGTGTAGGTAGTGTAGGGGCATCAAAGTCAGTGCTGCCAGATTGGGCGCCAGATGTGCTGGGCATCAGTGCTGGAGTCGGTGGAGCTGGGATAGGCTGATCAACTGGGGTTGGCCTACCTTGCTATGCTAGGAAGGATTTAGTGATGTGGTACAGATGGATGACATGGAAACATTTTGATGACACATGTTAGAAAATAAAGAGAGATAAGGGTTGGGGGTGAGAGAAAAAAAAAGAGATAAAATGAATACCATCATATGTGACATACAATGCATTAACACAATTATACAACTATTTATTCTGAAGTATGACATTTAAGTGCATGTCCTAACAAATGTGCACTATAGCTACAGATTGCTGACAGTAATCCTTGAAATGTACATATATTGCACATATGCATGTTCCAATTATGCAGATTACAGTTAACAGCAGGTTATTTGTGTCACTTGTATAGAGTTTAATTTAATGCAAATATTATTAAAGAAATGCAGTATTGTATAGTTGTGATTCATGGTATTTGAACCCACAACCTCTGACTACAGTCTAATATTTGACTCCTAATTTTGGTTTGTGCTACAGAGTAATGTATGCATGCTTGTTTTTACAGTTAGGATACACATACTCAATTTGCTACAACTGTATACAAAACTGAAAAATCTATCTTTAATTTTAAAGCTACAATAATACTTCTACTGCATACATACCACTTGCTTCCCTCAGTTTCTCCATTCAAGTAACATGAGCCTGTCTATTGAACTTTCTTTTGGTATTAGCTGGGGAAAGAACAGAAATGAACACATGAGAATTATACATACCAGTCCTGCCTATATTTAGCTTTCTAACTATTACAAGTACTCTCTTATGATAATACTTACACAGCTGTGGGATGCCCACAGTCTCAAATTCATTCAACCAACAGTTGATAATATCCATTTTGTACCTGTGTAGGTCATTAAAATGATGCCTACATTGACCTCCAGTATGTGGGATTCCATTAACACTGGATACAGCCTGAGCCAACTATTCTACTCCTCAGACTTGTACTGGGAGCCAGAATAGTCTCCTCTGCAGAAGCCTTTGGCTGTGGTGCTTTACCAGGAGTCTAATAGATATCCTGAACTCCTGAGCACCCCACTACTGTGCCCTAAACTGGGTAGCTTCCTCTCTAATGGAAAGAGAAAAACAAACAAATTGGACTGGCACTAATGTAAACCATTCTTGGAAAATAGAATGCAAGATGCCAAATATAAAAAATCCAAGTAATGTGATACGCTGAGTATAAAAGAGAGAATTTAATTCAAAAGTCCACAAAGCTTTCGGGAAAAACCCTTCATCAGTGTGTACATCCAAACATCTACAATCACAGTTACATTTAAATAGTTAAGAGTAAAAGTCATGTTACACAGCCAATTATATAATTAATTCGAACTTCGAATTAAAACCAGTAAAAACATTAACAAATAGATTTCACTAACAATGATACAACAGAAGTAACTATATAAAGCATAAAACAATAATATATATCACAAATCATTACTTCAAAATAACTATTTTAAAGTCATTTGCTTCTTTTTCAGAATAGGTTAGATGCTAACAGCCATATTAAGCCCAGGTGCATGATCTGCCTCTCTGCCTGTGATCGTAGAATCCATTTATATTCACAAACCTCAAGTTTGTTATTTAAATCACCTCCCCATCTATTCCTGTGCCAAAAATCAATCACTCTAAACAGAAATTTATGCTAACTACCTTTTTCCTGCTATATGTTTTGCAAGTGCGTTGTTAGATATCTCTCTCCTTATTTCTGACTTATGCTCTATAATTCTATCTTTAAGTTTTTGTCTGCACTTGCCTATGTAGAAGGCAGGACATTTTATGCAGCTGGCCATATAAACAATATTGGCGGTATAACATGTGGCACAGCACTTAAGCAAAAACATTCCCCCAGATTCTGCAAGCCTTGCACAGCATGCAGGACTAGTGCAGGAGCTCCAGCATGCAATATATCTGCTGTGCGATCCAGGAATAACCTGTAGGGGGCGTGCATGAGTGCTCTTGCACTAGTCCTGCATGGAATCAGCCCTTGTTTGCAAACTACCCCATTTTCAGGAGAAATCCATGCAAATGAGGTGAATTTGTGATCCAGGAAGCTGGAAACCTGTGGTGCAGGACTATGTAATCTGCAGAAATGTACTCCGCCAGTAACGGAGTACATTTCTGCAAATTACAAAATGGAGCCATGACAACTCCAAATAAAGGGTGGATATCATGTATAAAGCATACCAATGGCCAACTATAAGGGATTGGGAGGGTGACCTAATGGTTAAGGTATTTGCCTTACAAACACAAAGTGCAGGGTTCAAGTCTCCCAAGGGATAATTGGCTAGGCTTAAAATGGCTCACAAGGGTAGTTAGCCTAGTACTAATCTATGAACTTGCAAAAAAAAAAATCAACTTTTATTTTTTTTAGCCGATCTTGGCTGTTTAAGCATAGGGCAGCAGCGCACAAATGGGATCGTGGGGAAAATAAGAAAAAAACAAAAATAAGCATTCTAACCAAACTCACTATTCTGCTATTATACTCAATGGCAGGCAGAAGACAACATGGCCAGTGAATAGTGGTTGCTATGGGGGGAGGCTCAGTGTGGGACATGTAACTATGCATTAGCAGGCAATCCTATGCAAATGAGAGGAATGATAGTGAATCCCAAATTTCCTCTGCATGCTAGGCAGCTCCCAACAGTGTAAGAGCAGGAATAGCTTGGTGCAAGCCTAGAAGTTAGCTGACGTCATAAGGGTGTGTGTCAGGCATACTGTAAGTGGATTGGAGCCCTGTGGCTCAGGTTTGCTCCTAGTTTAGCACAGCTAAGCAAGGGGGTATGTCTGAGGCTGCCTAGCACTCTTTACATTGCCTAAGCGGGTGTGTGCGCCGCACACTGGGATTTAAAGGAAAAAAAGTAAACCAGAAAATAGCAGCTCTCTGCACATTTGAGCACTGTGTTTGTGTGGCGCGCCCCTGGGCTTAAACAGGAAGGCAATGGGAAGGGGAAACAACAGTAGGAAGGTAATCTAGGAGAACTAGCATAGCTGGCAGGTGAAATGTATCAGAATCACCCAATTACCAGGGAAGTAAATATTTTGAGAAGAAATATCCGGGGAATTCTTTGGCTAAGCTTGTATAAGCCCTAGGGCCGATAGCCTAGTACCAACCTATCAACATATAAACTTATAAATTACACAGGCAGCAAACCAGACCAACCCAGAACACTACTATAAACTATGCAAACACCTTTCCCTCTGGTGTTTCCCATATTCTACACCACTGGTGTATACAAGTGGGGAACTTTTAACAAACAAAACAACAAAATGATAGGAGCTGCAGCAGCTATCATACAACATGTGGTAGAGGTTGAGGGTGGTTAGGATGGGAATTCTGTCAACAAACCCACAGTGAGGAGACAGAGAAGAGTATACAGACTCAGGGTAACCTACCAGGGGCTACATGAGCTGGAGATAGTGGAGCGCTATAGGGTAGACAGGGACCTCCTACAGCAAATTGTTGAGCTGCACCGGCCACACCTGGCACACCAAACTAACAGAGGGGAACCCATACCAGTGGATACTACGGTATGTGTAGACCTAGGAATACTAGCCACAGGTACCTCGCAAAGGCCATCTGGGGATATCATGGAGATCTCACAGGCATCAGCATCCAGAGTATTCCACCAGTTCCTGGATGCCATGTCAGCACATGCCGGTGAACACGTATATTTCCTCAACACCCATGAGGTGTTGGCCAGCAATATGCATCTCTTCCACCAAATAACAGAATACCCTGAGGTAGTGGATGGTATAGACTGCACGCACATATGCATCAAAGCACCACCCGGTGATTGGGGTAGAGTCTACATCAACCGCAAGGACTTCCCCTCCATCAACTTTCAGGTCATGTGCGATGCCCAGGGCATTATAACGAATGCATGTGCTCGCTGACCTGGAAGCTATCATAATTCCCACATCTGGCATATGACACAGCTGTCCCAGAGATTTGCCAATGGGGACATCTCTTACGGTCACCTAGTGGGGGATGCTGGTTATGCACTGGAGCCATCAGAAATGCACTCACACCCTAACAAGAACGCCAAAATGAGGCACACGCACAGACCAGGCTTATAATAGAGCATTTGTTTGGGATGTTCAAGTCACAGTTCCAGTGCCTGAACACATTCGGTGGAGCCTCGTAGTACTCACCAGCTACATGTACTCAAATTGTCATCGTATGTACCATGCTACACGATATGATCCTGCGGAAACAGCTGCAGCAGGAACAGCATGGGACAGGGGCACACAGCCGCCCATCAATGCCAAGGCCTGCACAGGCACAGAGTGACTTGTAGGAGGAATAACCTTAGCATGCTCCAGTAGGCAGATGGAGGCATGCCCAGTATGCCCTGGCCTTGGCAAAGAGGCAATGCATAGCACATACACTGACACAATAGGGACCCAGGGAATGGCAACTCTCTCTGACTCACACATACAGTAAAAAGGATGCCAAATATGACACTACCTGTGCTCAACCATGTATATGGAGTGTACTATGTGCATCCAACATAGGCAGCCCTCCAGCACCATCCTCAATACTGGCACACCCACAAGGTAAGTCACTCAGCCTACCAATTGCCGAATGGAGTAGAATGTGTCGTTACCTGTATCTATGGTATGGATGTGAGCATGCAAGGGAATCGGGTAGCTGAATGGTATGTCAGCAGATAGTAGACACTTATAGTGGCACCATGAGATCTGTAACAAATACTGGTGTCGCCATAGTAGCCAGTACTACACAGCTTGACAAAACCCACTGCAGGAAATGTGTTGGGCCACATATGTGTCCATATGACTCACACATGCCAGTCAGGGAGGTTCACATACCCAACAACAGTCTCAGACAGCAGGACAGGTGTAGACAAACACAAACAAAGGCTGTACTATGGCCTCTGAATGATGCCTATGGGTAACCTCCCTCCCCAAGCCTACACAGACAGACTACAGCAGGTCAGGCAGAGGGATGTTAGCTGTGAAGGGTAGGAAGTCAGAAACTAATATGTAGGTCAATCAAAGCTAAGACCTGCCTCTAGTCAGCATGATAGGTTAGAATACAGAATGAAATGGAGTACCTGACATACCAGTACAGTCATAGTAAATGTGTTCAAGTGTCAGGTGTGCCCCCCATCCTATGTAGAAATGTAGAAACAGTCAGGTGTGCCCCCCAGTCCTGTGTAGAAATGTAGTAACAGTCATGTGTGCCCCCCAATCCTGTGTAGAAATGTAGAAACAGTCAAGTGTGCCTGCCCAATCCTGTGTAGAAATGTAATAACAGTCAGGTGTGTCCACCCATCCTGTGTAGAAATGTAGAAACAGTCAGGTGTGCCCCTGAATCCTGTGTAGAAATGTAGTAACAGTCAGGTGTGCCCCCAATCCTGTGTAGAAATGTATTAACATTCATGTGTGCCCCCCAATCATGTGTAGAAATGTAGAAACAGTCAGGTGTGCCCCCCAATCCTGTGTAGAAATGTAGAAACAGTCAGGTTTGCACCCCCCAATCCTGTGTAGAAATATAGTAACAGTCAGGTGTGCCCCCCAATCTTGTGTAGAAATGTAGTAACAGTCAGGTGTGCCCCTCCAATCCTGTGTGGAAATGTAGAAACAGTCAGGTGTGCCACCCCAATCCTGTGAGGAAATGTAGAAATAGTCAGGTGTGCCCCCCCAATCCTGTGTAGAAATGTAGAAACAGTCAGGTGTGTCCCTCCACAATCCTATGTAGAAATGTAGCAACAGTCAGTTGTGTCCCCCCCACTCCTATGTAGACATGTAGAAACAGTCAGGCGTGCCCCTTCCTCCAATCCAGCGTAGAAATGTAGTAACAGTCAGGCGTGCCCCTCCCAACCACTGTGTAGAATTGTAGAAACAGATGGATGTGCCCCTCCCCCAATCCTGTGTAGAAATATAGTGACAGTCAGGTGTGCCCCCCCCTCCCCTAACCCTGTGTAGGAATGTAGAAACAGTCAGGTATGCTACCCTAACCCTACTTAGAAATGTAGTAGCAGTCAGGTGTGCCCCCCAAACCTATTTAGAAATGTCGTAACAGTCAGGTGTGCCCCCCCCCCACAACCCTATGTAGAAATGTAGTAACGTGTATGGGTAGGTATAATACCAGTGGAGCACAGATGCCCAGAGGTGGCCAAGGTAACAGGATAATTTGCGGCATTTGCACAATATGCAGGTATGTGTGTGTTAGGTTGGTGTGTGTTTCATATTGTGTGAGAGTGGTCAGTATGTATGCATGTTGAGGTAACACCTGGTGGCCATTGCCCACTACTGCTGATGAAAGGGACAAGTCCTCACAACTGCAATGCCAAAGACAATTCCCACCAGTATAATACATGCTAGCAGTAAGCCATTGTAAATGTATGTTGGTAATATGTGCCACCATATGAAAGACTGACATGTCATGGCTCTTGGGCTAGATATACAAGCAGTACACAGGGGAAAATACCCCAGACATAGAGTATATATTGTGTCACTGTCAAATGGAGACACCATTGGAACTGTACATTATCTGGTCCTGTAATAGGGGATAACCATGTTGTCTGCCCAAACACTTGCAGATCACAAAGGAGGTATGACTGATGTATTGGGAAACAGCTGATGTACCTGCACATGTCAGCATAACTGGAATGCCCCATGCATATCTGTGTGTCAGATGCAAGTAGTGTCCATAGCACACATGCACCCAGCTCATGCAAACACCACTCACAGGTACCTCTCTGGTCCTATCCCTGCTGTGGGGAATGGGTACAATATGACCCCACCTGTATATATGGCAATAGTGAAAGAATGCAGCATGCAGTGCAGGTGTCCCATGCAGGTGCGTCCCTAGCCATAGGTAGCATCCTGCCAGCATCCACACTACCTGATCAAGACTGATAGAAGGTATTGGCATGAACACCTAGCACACCTACCCTGTCACCCCGGGGAATATACTGTATGGCGGTCTGAGACTGTAGGACTGACAGAATGCAATGGCCTGCCTTATCTGGCCCACATCAACACCTAATGGCCCACAGGCCTCTTCCAAAGGCCTGTGTGTCACATGTACTGCCAATGCATGTTATGTCATGGACACCCAAATAACAACATAATACACTCCACATAAGCCATATGCAAGGCCATGTGGACAAACCACAGTAACATGCCCACCATGTCCCACTGCATGAACTGTGGACCAACACACAACTGTAATGGGGTGATAACCTTAGGGAAAGTATCAGAGAATGTATGCATAATGTATGGAAGAGGATAGAATAACAGAAGGGGAATGTGAGCATGGGCAACATGGAATGTGCAAGGTCCGACACAAAGCTGTGTGCACACACTATCCCTGGCTGCAAACACATAAATGGGTGGCTACATACCTGCCCATACACCATAATAGGGGTAATGTCCTGACTCATGCCCCCTGCCTCTGGGTAACCTGTGCAAATCTGAACAGCTGTGAGGTGTTGCCACAGCAAGAGAAGGCCATACTGTCATGTCAATGGATGTACAAGTATGGGATCCTCTGCCAGCACTGTACCAAGGAGCTGAACCAGATACACAGACCCATCAGCAAGTGTCTGCAGCTCCCCCTCCAGAATGGCATAACTTACCATGAATATGTAGGCACCTGCCCACAATACCGGACACAGCTGCAATCACCCTTGTCCCCCAAGACATCATTGTGAGTAAGAATGTCCACCTGACAGTACATGAGGACAGAAAACATCACCATGCATAATAGTACACATGTCTGAATATCTCTGCTAACAGCAGTGCCATGTAGCTGAAGCAGCACAGACACAATCACCTAAAGTACACACTATCTCCTGCACAGTTTGTCTCCATGGTGCCAAATGATCGATGGATACCCTGCAGAAACAGTTTGCTCCCTGTAGGTGTACAACACAAAGGTCTGCACTGGAGTACAAACTACCTGGAATCGATCCACACATTCAATGCAGAAGGGCATACTGGGCATGCTTGCACACTCTGAGAAATGAAGGCAATGTCAGCCAACAACATACTGAAAAGTCATACTGGGCATGCTCATTCAATTAAACAAATGAAGCCCATGTCTGCAAACAACAGTAGACCATACATATCTGGCAGTTGAAGATGTTAGTGCATACACTCCACAGTATGCACCAGTCATGCTTTGCACACACAGTGGATAGGAATACAGACATATATCCAAGGACAACACATTATAATAAGTCAAATGTAGACGTACATAGATGTGGGGAAGAGAGTGACTATGACAAGGAGCCATTCATTATGAGGCCTGTCCCACCTACCACACAGCCAAATGGCTACAACCACATGAGGTGTAAATGTCACTCACTGTAGGTATTAGCCATCCATATCCATCAGCATTACAGACTATGTGGTGGAAGTGCTAGCTGTGCAACATGACTGTACAAGGAAATAGTCATCTAGCAGATGTATACACATACCTGTGGAATATAACCCTGAGTGTGCCTGCTTGTGATGTGTCAACCTCTAGATGAATGGGTTATGGCCCATGCACAGACACTGCCCTCCCCATAGCCCTACTATGGCAAGCCTGCTGAGGTCATCCACTTTGAAATACACCTTTGGGAAAGGTGTAGCCCAGTAATTTCCATGGCGTGTCCTATAAATGCGTACTGCTGTAGTGTGATAAACTAGTTAGGTAGGAGTTCTAATCCCAGACACGGCAAATGTGTGTGTGTGTGTGTGTGTGTGTGTGTGTGTGTGTGTGTGTGTGTGTGTGTGTGTGTGTGTGTGTGTGTGTGTGTGTGTGTGTGTGTGTGTGTGTGTGTGTGTGTGTGTAGAGAGAGCAATGCTTTTTAGGCTAGTCACACTCACTACAATTCAAATGCCCTACTTTGGCAAGGCTGCTGATGTCATTCACTGTGAAATACACCTTTGGGAACGGTGTAGCCCAGTAATCTCCATGGCACGTCCCATAACTGTGTACTGCTGCAGTGTGATAAATTAGTAAGGCAGGAGTTCTAATCCCAGACATGGCAACTGTGTATGTGTGCCTCTGTCTGTGTAGAGAGCAATGCCTTTTAGGCTAGTCACACTCATTACAATTGAAATGCCCTACTTTGGCAAGGCTGATGATGTCATTCACTGTGAAATACACCTTTGGGAAAAGTGTAGCACAGTAATCTCCATGGCGTATCCCATATCTGCATACTTCTGTAGTGTGATACAGGATAGGAGTTCTAATCCCAGACATGGCAACTGTGTGTGTCTCTTTCTGTGTAGAGAGTAATGCTTTTTAGGCTAGTCACACTCATTACAATTCAAATGCCCTATTTTGGCAAGGCTGCTGATGTCATTCTCTGTGAAATACACCTTTGGGAAAATTGGAGCCCAGTAATCTCCATGGCATGTCCCATAATTATGTTCTGCTTTAGTATGATAAACTAGTAAGGTAGGAGTTTTAATCCCAGACATGACAACTATGTGTGTGTGTGTCTCTGTCTGTGTAAAGAGCAATGCTTTTTAGGCTACTCACACTCACTACAAATCAAATGTCCTACTTTGGAAAGCCTGTAATGTCATTCACTGTGAAATACACCTTTGGGGAAAGAGTACCCCAGTAAACCACGGGGTGCATCCTATAACAGTGTAATGCTGTAGTGTGATATAGAACTCTGGTATGGGTTCTTTTCCCACACATGGCAGGTGTGAATATTTGTGTTTGTGTTTCTATGTCTGTGTAGGGACCAATGCTTTTTTAGGCTAGTCACACTCATTACAATTCAAATGCCCTACTTTGGCAATCCTGCTGATGTCATTTGTTGTGAAATACACTTTTGGGGAAGGAGTATTCCAGTAATCTCTGTGGTGCGTCCTATAACAGTGTAACACTGTAATGTGATATAGAACTCTGGTAGGGGTTCTATTCCCACAAATGGCAGTTGTGGATGTTTTTGTGTGTGTTTCTATGTCTGTGTAGGGAGCAATGCTTTTTACGCTAGTTTTATGCTGATGTCATTCACTGTGAAATACAACTTTGGGGAAGGAGCACTCCAGTAATCTCTGTGGCATGTCTTATAACTGCGTAGCACTGTAGTGTAATAAACTAGTTAAGTAGGAGTTTTAATCCCAGACAGGGCAGGTGTGTGTGTGTGTGTGTGTGTGTGTGTGTGTGTGTGTGTGTGTGTGTGTGTGTGTGTGTGTGTGTGTGTGTGTGCAACTGAATGCTTCGCACGGACGGCTTGCACGGTCAAACCAAGTAGAGCAACCACAAACGACCAGCAAAAGAGATGGTAAACCCAAGTAGTGACAAATACTTTATTAATCAAAATAACATATTGAAAATATGTCACTAAACCAGACCGGTTTCGGCCTCACAGCCTTTATCAATGGTATACAGAAATAAATTTGTTAAAAAAGAAGAAGAACTGGTTCTGGTTATATTTATACTCCTCCCTATTAGAACAGAAATTATTGGTATAGCCCAACCTAGTGTTTGGGATGTATAAATGCCCAAAAAAACTTATTTTAAATAAATAATCAAAAACAGTTCATATACAATTATGAAACCAACAGTTATACATTAAATAATTCAATAATATTATAAGCAGATATATAAGAAATAATTCCATAATACTATAAGCAGATATATGAAAAATTTTAGAATGAATTATGTAAATTACATCTTATAATATTATAATGACCTGATTATGTAAATACAAAAATTCATCAAAGCCAAACAAGAGCTAATAAAAGTATATTCACTTAATGTAGTAATCATAGAAAGGTATTATAATAACATCTCAGTGCTGAAGTGTAAATTGGTCATCCTAGTTACTAGTATTATATAGTTCCTAGAACATATATTAACAAAACCACATAAGTGCCACCATTCAGAAAAAAACAAGATATAACAATATACAGCATGTATTAATGTGAATAGATAGACATAGCCTCTATTATAAATGGTCATTCAGACCAGGCGGAAAAAGTGCCCCAAGCTTTGTAATCCGGTATTGTTCTTTTCTATTCAAAATAGAGTGCCAACCCTGTTGATGGCTGAATGCATAACCTATGGGGGGAAATGGATACCAATATTTACGTGATATCCATCTACATGGCTGTTAACATCCACATTGTCAGGCTTGGTCCACATGTCTTGCACTAAGGGGTTCTGTGTATAACTCTGGACTGACGAGAGTGTGTCAGACTGTCTACATATATTGGCCATATCTCTGCTGTAGTCCACAGGAGCATTACTGTGCTAGCAGTGGTACTGTACTATGATGTCCTTAGGATGTCTGTCAGTAGCCAATGGCGCACATGTTAAAAGCAGATGTGACCTCCCACACACACCATGTCTGTGAAGACAATCCTATTACAGTAGCAATAGCCTACAAGTATACCTGCAATATATACCTGACATCCCCTTGCACTAAGAGGTTGGGACTGTTGGGGCTGAGGTAGGGCTCCACTCCATGTTCAGGACATATGGTTAACATATATGTATATATAATTATCCATATATTTATATAGATATATACACATATACATATTGACATACATAGATGAATATGTATATGTACATATATATATATATATATATATATATATATATATATATATATATATATATATATATATACATATACATATGAACAGTCAGATATATACATATGCAGAGCAATATATGTCTACACATATACAGACAGAGATACATATGCACATATACATATGTATATCTACATATATATTGACAGTAATACAGTAATAGGTATATCAGAATAGATATGTATGCACATATAGTTATAGATATCTACATATATACCCACATAAATAGGCATATCTGTACACATAGGATGTGCATACATATATAGCTATATATGCATATATATATATATATATATATATATATATATATATATATATATATATATATGTGTGTGTGTGTGTGTATGTGTGTGTGTGTGTGTGTGTGTGTGTGTGTGTGTGTGTGTGTGTGTGTGTGTGTGTGTGTGTGTGTATGTGTGTGTGTGTGTGTGGGTATATATATGTGTGTGTGTGTGTGTGTACATATGGCCATATATATGTTGCACTATACAGATGTGTATACAGACATATGTATGAGTATACATGTGTATGTATATGTAGACATATTATCGACCTATATGTATATATCCATATTCCTGTCATGTGTAACCCTCACGGTTGTGTATACCCTCCCAGATGTTGCTCACTGTATGTATCTGCTATGTGTACATTATGATAAAACAACATATGTGATGCAACAGTCATATTAATAACAAGTACTACACAATTGTGGAAGTAAAGGCAATTGTTCAATACTACTCAATATGTGTACTGACAGCTATATTGGTAAAACAACAGCTGTCTTCACATTGGTCATGGCATAGTGGTTAAGTGTTATGACTTTAGTGTACAGGGCCACAGGTTCAAGATCTGCAAGGTCTGTTCATTTTGTTGCTGGGCAGAACAAGGACTGTCAGATACAGAGTGGTTAAGGCAGATTTGAGCAGCTTTAAGCATGTTTGCATGGGTTTGCACGAAGCTAAGCGGTGCTAAGCTATGGATAAACATACGGGCGCTTACACAGTGTAGGCTGCACTTACCAGTGCGCAAATCAGCTCAGCTGTTATATTGCAGCAATGTTGATACTTGCTAAGCATGGCTTAGCCCTGGTAACCAGTTCACACCCCCCAGTCTGATATCATAGCAGGGTAATGACATCTGTAATAACTGTATGTAATGCCATGTACAATACATGCGCTTATGTGCTGTCATTACAGTAGCAAGGGGTGTGAGTGTCATGTGTGGGACACAGACGTATATGAGCCCAGTACAGCACTGTTATCCATGTGAATGTGTTACATACAGGGGTAGTAGCCCAGGGTATGTGCTGTCACACTGGCACGTAGTGTATCATGGCAGTACTACTGTTGACAGTGCTTACCCAGGAAACAGCAGAGTGCTAAATGTAGTACTGACAACAGGCACACCTGCAGGCATATCTTTACTCTGAGCCTTCCCTGTTGTATCCCTGGTGTGTGAGCTGTGTCACAGTATATACCCCTTACTGGGTAATGATCTGACATGTGGAATGTAACTGCAGACTGCCATCTGTACAGCACATGTTAGTGCAGACTTCTGACATGTAGTTATGGCATACATATTGTTGTCAAACATCTATCTGTCAACACACTCATCCTACTGCATAGCTACTTGCCAAACGGATGACTGTCAGTCCCTGTACAGATGTGCAGATGGCAGGTATCCAGCTGGGATATGTACAGGTAACCTAAGCTTGACTAACACTGACATGCTGCCCAGCTGTGTAAGAACTGGCACATAAAGGAGACATCACCCTGTATGCACCACATGCCACAGGTACCTGCACCACACTACCACAGTCAACAGAACATGCTTGGGTACAGGTCTCCATCACAGACACTAACCATGTGCTGTAATGCATATTGCATACATGTCAACTTGATCACCTCAGTAGCCATGTACAGGAGGCACCTGGAGAATTGTCTGATGCATGTCATTCTCACCTTGAGGGTCACCACAGTAGTGTCTATTGATAGATTGCTTGCTGCCACCTGGCAGGTGGCAGGATACCACTGTACACACAACCCCTACACAGCCCATCTCTCCTTGGACAATAGCTAGGTACACAGCTATGATCACCTGCAGCAATGCACCCCTATACTGACACATGTGTACATGTGCATGACTGAGTATAGCAGTGTCTGTGTGTTAGCACATCTGTACTTGGAAATTCCATGAGGACCTTCACAACCAACACTCCACCCATTGCCACAGTCAGTTGTGGCTGCTGCTGTAAGGACATTACATGCACCCTGTTAAGCTCCTCCCCATACCAGCTACATGAGCCTTGCTGTACCAGCACAACAGTGTTGTGCAATTGGGTTGATAGGCATGGGATACCCATTGTGTTCTGGCATGTGTGTGTATGTGTGCATGTCTGTATATATGTAGGGTACAGCATTCTGAGGCCACATACTCCTATTACAATACTGATTGCCACACAGTAGTACAGATAGTGTTGTTGCTGCCCATAGGTGAGGCATGACAATGCACCACCGTACTATGTGTGTGGCATGTACATTAGATGCATATCCCTGTAGTACCACTGTTGGGATATCCTACGGGTTGTATTGCAGTCACGACCAATGTGTGATGGTGGGTATGGCAGAGTGTCATCATGGGTTTCAGGGAGTACTATATCTACTGGGGGATGTGGGTGCTGTGTACACTGTCATTACACCAAGGTACACCCGGTATATGTCCCACGTTACGGTTACCACTGTCACCATCAACCATACAGGTAACTGATACCACAATCCAGGCCAGTTATGCATGTGCTGTGTGCAGCCTACCTGTAACACATTGGACACATGGTCAAGTTAGTTAGCAGAGATAGGCCCTGGTCTCTCGAATGTGTGTCTGCCTGTTATATGTCTGTTAATGTGTATATGAAGGTATGTCACACTACTTATTGTCTACAAACAATGATTACATCCCCCATTCGCATACTGTACATGTTTGGGGATGTTCTCCATGTAACATATAACCTGGGATATACCTCATCCTAAATGCTGTGTGGTGTGTGCAATGTAAGCCACACACTTCAGTATCACTACATAGTTAGGTAGGGGTCTAGTCCCAGTGTTGCCAAGTAGCAGTGTGTGTGTGTATGTGGATGAGTCTACATCAGCTTGCAGGGTATACACAACCCAGCAGGTCCTGTCCATGTGGCACCGGCTATAACCGTTTTAGTAACCTATGGCATGTGTTCAACTGTACCCCAGATATGTCACAGCCATGGTGTCATCACAGTGCCATACCCCATTGTGGAATATGACTGCAGACAATGCTCATGTTGACACATGTACACCTACAACACAAATGGATAACATTATAGGGACCGCAATCAACCAATGTTACTAACAGCTATAATGCAACATTGCTGGATGGCTACACTACCTGACATATATGCATTACACTTCACTCCTTACAACATGTTACACTGCAGTACTGTGGTACACTGTAGTACAGTCACCATATGCATCAGAATTATATTAGCCTGTCCCTGCATTGATGGTATGGATGACAGGGATGTGGCACAGGTATCATCATATGCACAGGGCATCCTTGTGCTGACACATGTACACCTACAACACAAATGGATAACAATATAGAGACCAAAATAAACCAGTGTTACTAACAGCTATAATGCATCATTGCTGGATGGCTACACTACCTGCCATATATACATTACACTTTACTCCTTACAACATGTTACACTGCCGTACTGTGGTACACTGTAGTACAGTCACCATGTGCATCAGAACCATATTAGCCTGTCCCTGCATTGATGGTATGGATGACAGGGATGTGGCACAGGTATCATCATATGCACAGGGTGTGATGTTGGTTTGCCAGAGGCTGAGGGTGGGCCATGTATTTGACATCATGTATGAGGGTGGGGGGTGCACTGTGGTGAGCTGGGCATGGTGCTGTGGTGTGTGTAGGAATGGGGTTGCTTTAGGTGTGTTTGTATAGTGTATGGTTATGCATGCACACAGTTCTGCCATGTGGCTGCCCTACACAGGTGTTTATGGGCAGCTGCAGACCATACCTGGCAGGATGTGCAGTTCACTGCCTCTGGCCACGGACATGTGGACTGTGCCTGCCAGCAGTTCCATGGGCATGTCCAGGCCTTGATGTGCTACTCTCACCTGCTGATGACAAATGTCCAATGGTACCAGGTCCCTCCTGGGATTGGCCAGGACAATGTGCAAGTGGCCTGCTGTGGTGTGGTGTGGACAGCATCCCCCAGCACTGCCAGGGCTGGTACTACCACTACAGGAGCCCCTTGGTGTCCTAGCACATCCAAGTTGACTTTCAGCTGTTGGTGTTGCTGGTCTACGTCCATGTGGGCATCACCGCACCCCACCACATGTTCAATCATGGACACACCACAGCCAATGAGGGCCATCATCTTGCCATGCCATCTATCTATGAGCTTGGTATAAGCACGAATGGCACCAGACATTTCACGGATGTTGTCACTTACAGATGTGAGAGCAGCCCTCTGCAGCCTCAGGCCCTGCCTGATGTAATATTCCATATGTGCCTGTGCCGCCATGACAGCCTGAAACATGCATCTGCTGGTACCAGCTATGTCACCTCTGCCAGGGGCATGATATCTAGCAGCTCTATGATGGACACCCTGGGACATCTGCATATGTGGTGCCCTGATGGACATCCGGCTATGCCTGCTGCAACCAGACACAGTAGGCATGGTTACCACACTTTCCTGTGCACTGCCACCAAAGGTCAGCTGTTCCTCCGCTATGGCCACTGGTGATGGGGTATATATAGGCACTGTAACTGTGTGCGGGGTTGGGGTGGCTAAAAGGGGGGTGTCAAATGATGGTGCAGTGCCGGCCCCTGACAACCCCACCTGTGCCTCAACAGTACTGTCATCATCTCTGGTGTCTTTATGGACACCAACATCAGATTGCATGCAGGAGGGACCCTAACCCACCTCGCCACCTGTGGGAGAAAACAATAAATGTACTTTAAAACCGGTACAGCATTGCCTAACAGTATACACACACACACACACACACACACACACACACACACACACACACACACACACACACACACACACACACACACACACACACACAAACATGCACACACATGCACACGAACCTCCATAATACCTACCTGTCCATGACTTTAAAGACAGTCCCTCATATATGTCCATGTGTACCCCGTCCTGCATCACACTTGTTAACATATACACATTGATACCACTCATTAACATATCAGTCCTCTAAATGCCTACACAAGTGGTCACAACACAAGAAATGTTACTACATTACCTGCCTGACCTGTGTGTATTGGTTTTACATGGCCTCACTTCTGTCATTCAGTGTTCACCCTGTGTATGTCCGGACATCATGAGCATGGCCCCTATATATGTGGGCTACTATGTTCTATCCATAATATCACACACATGTGTGTATGTGTATGTAATGCTCAGTACATGCCAGATATGCTGCGCAATCAGCCTGTCATGTGACAACTGTAATATTTGGATACACTCCCTGGTGTTGACTAGTACTTCCCCAATGAATCTGTAATGCTGCATACGTGAGTTGTAGGTGACCTCTCTGCTGAATCAGATATTAAGGGTGTACCTATGGTCTACCTTCCCTCTCAATGCCTGTTCCATGCTATTATATTATCAGCTGTCCTGTGATTACACACATGACAAGTATTCCTGGTGTGTAATGTGGCAGTCCATGTACATGTACTGCATGATCCCAGAGGGAGGTACTGCTGTATGAGCACCCCACAATCACACATGTGCATACATGGCCAGCCACACAAACACACACGCATGCACACAAGCATCCTACATGCATCAACCTCCCTCCACTTCACCAGAGTGACCCTACAGACAAACTACCCACCGGGATGCACACACACACACACACACACACACACACACACACACACACACACACACACACACACACACACACATACACACATACAGGTGAGGTTGCACATTGATAGTACACACAGTCCTCCTAGTACCCCTCTGTCAACATGCATAACATATGGTACCCAGCAGCATGCAGTATAGCTATAGTCAATCCATGCTAGCAACAGAATATATGTGTGTGATGCATGTGCTGTGTCACTAGGTGAAACCCTTTCCCCTGGATACCACTGCACCCATTAACACGGTATTGCTGTGCACCTGTTCTGCACCCTGCCATGTACTGTGCACCACACCTCACAGGTGTACAGCCCATTACTGAATGTTTACTACTGTGTCGGTTATGTCAGCTTTAATGTATACAGCCCTATGTTTTCCAGCAACACATACCTGGGATGATCTGTGGATAGATATCATTTGTGAATGCCTGATGTCTGATTCACAGCTCTCATCATCAGTGGACCATGTATGACCAATCCAATACTCTTACACTGACAACCATCAGAGCATACCATGGCTATGGGGGGTGTACACAACCTTATTGATATGACTCACCCATCCTTGATCTGCCATGGGACCACATCACCACATATCTTAACAGTACATGAGCCCGATATGTGGCATATGTCCCGTACTTTCACATGCAGTGTCTACGGAATGTGTTAGGTGTGTGGATGCTAACCACGATGCATAAACACCTTGTGGGCAGTTGAGTGCACACCCTTATCATGACAGTTTGTTGCACCTCTTGTTGTGTGTACTACAGCAGTCACTACTCCTGGCAGGGGTATGCCAGCGTGGGCTATCTGCACTTGCCAATGTATGTTCAGTCTGCACTACACATGTCCCCCTTTTGTGCATGATTGCAAGGTCTACTCATGTGCACATCCCTTGGTGTTCACACACTGCCATCAATGTTTCTGTGGGGGGTAGGGTTACGGTTGCCACAGGTCCTGCACCTGACTATGTGCTGATACAGCCATTCTTAGCATCCTTAGGATCCCTGTTGCAGTGCACCGGTGTGTCATGCTGCCACCCCTCCACCCTCCTTCAGCCTTTTTGCAGATGCATGACAAATAAGCCCTACACATGCGTGTCCCTTTGCAGTATCCCATACACTGCACACCACCTGTTACAGCATAGTCCCAGCTGATAATGTGGACCACTGTAATGCCCATTGCCATAGTGTATCTCTGCAGCAGTTGCCATTGTCCTACAGGTATATACACGGGTGTTGCACTGTATATGGGTGTTGTTCCAAACATGTCCTTACTGTAGGCCATGTCTCCCACCATTATGTTACTCCCTGTGGACACATTCTGCAATGACAGGATGTTACTTATCATGCAGGTGTCTGACATACCCTTCCAATACCTCATCATGGTCAGCCCTGTGATGCCATGCATTTCACAGCAACAATATGTGGACATGTACAGCATGCATTCTGGGTATGTGTGTTAGATGTATGCATGGAATATACCATCAACATTACATGCCCGGTGTATTGGCAAGCATCTACATAAACCATACTCATCAGCTACAGGCTGCTGCCTTGCTGGTATCCCAGAGGGACCTACATAAGAGGGTGAGAGATGCAAAGTCAGTGGCCACAACTGTGGCAGTGCTACAGGGTGGGTGCAGTATTACAATATATCAACAATACATTTCCACAATACTACCACATATGGACATCTGTTTATCACTACTATGCAGCAACAAAATATATCTATGACATGTCAGATATGCATGATCTACCTGTACCAATGTGGATGTATACGCAACAGTGGTCTATGGATGTGTCTGTGTCCTTACCTGCACGCTACTCAGTCAGTGTGTGGGTGGCATTCACCTCCACAAAGGTGTCTGGTGGTTGGTGGCTGGCCAGACAGACAGGTGCCACGAGGCTGGCCAGGAGCTACTCCAACATGTCAAGGGAGGATGGATGGCATGGCCACCCCCTGTGGCGAGGTGATCTGCTGTACTGCAGCATCATGCCGAAGGGCATTGTGAAGCAGGTCAGAACAATGATGCCGGACCTGCTCATAACTGCGGTTGTGCAGTCCGACATCATTGACCCTGTGGACTAGGTCATTCCACAGAGCAGTCCGCTCCTGCTGATCATGAGCAGCCTGGCCAAACAAGGTTGCATAGAGATGAATGAGTCCATCCAGCAAGATGTCATTTTCCGCTGCTGTGTAGGCTGACAGCCTTCCATGAGACATCATGCCTGAAAGACATAAAAATGGACACAGGTGTGAGAAAGTCATGCAGCAAGGTAATTACAGTTGAAAAATGGAAAAGTAAACTTCCACAAAAAGTAGTACAGTTCGGTATCAATAAAGGCTGTCTTCCAAAGCACAAAATCAAAGCCTCATTCCACAAAGTCCACTCGCTTTTCCACAGATAAAACACTATTTATTTAGACAAATAGAATACAACAAAATAGGATTTAGCGCTTTCGTCTCCACACTGGAGACCTCTTCAGAATCAATTAGAAGCACCTCTCCCATTCCTTTTATACATCCATTAGGGAGTAATGGTTAAACAATTAAGCAATTAGATAGTAATTCCATAAATACATAGTGGAATGCAGTTGAAGTCAGAAGATGTCAATACAACATATATATATGTATATACATATATAACTTCTCTATAAAAAAAAAAAATATATATATATTATATATATATATATATATATATATATATATATATATATATAACTTCTCTATAAAATTGTCTATGAGTTTAGTGAAATTAATGTGTGGTATTACACATGATGCACCAACACTTTTGTGTAAAAATATATAAATATATATAAAATGTTGAATAAAATATAAATACAAATACTATACAAAATACAAAAAATACAGACATTGAATGTTCAGCATATGAGGTTTTAAAAAACTCATATAAAATTAATATAAAATTAATAATTTATACTAAAAATTCAAACCACTAGGGTACATAAATATCAATATTTAATATTTAATATTTAATATTGGTTTTCTAAATTCTATAAAGTGTTTTTGGTGTATTTTTAAGATTTGTGTCTCTTGGGGTCTTCTGATAAAATTTTTAGAGCTGGTGTAATTGAAATGTGGTCGTTAAGACCCTTACCACTACAAGCATCAAGTTTAAGTTGCCATATCATCTCTCTATATGCTAGTTTGGTCTCCCAATCACCACCTCTCTCAAAATGTAGGACTTCTTCAAGGACCCAGAACTTAAAATTAGCTTCATGACATGTTTGTGAGTGTCTAAAAAGTGCATTATTTTCATTCTTCCAGTTGATATCCCTCATATGTTCATATATTCTTTTCCTTAGATGTCGCTCTGTTTTGCCAATGTAGTATGCCCAGCAGAATTTACAATAAGCTAGGTATACCACCCCTTTGGTGTAACAGCTGCTATATGTTTTACACCTCAATGTTGTTCTTAATGTGGGAATTGAAAGTTCTTTTTCACCTGCTATAAATGGACATTGTGGGCATCTCCCACATCTGAAAGTAGCCTTTTTCTTGGAAACAGTTCCACTCTCATTGTTATCCTTTCTGCTCTCCAAAATATTCTTCAAGTTGTTATTCCTCCTAAAACTGTATGTCAACTTGTTTTGGAAAACCATAATTCGGGTGGGCATAGCTTTGAACATTTCCCAGGTCTCATTAATGAATTTTTTGAGCCATCCTATACCGTTATAGTAGGTAAGGGTCATATAAGGCAATGTTTGTTTACTATTCACCTGTTGAGGAACTCCATTACCATAACTCACCGCATCTTTTATATTGTTTATATTATTGTTATTAACATTATTTAATAAGGGTATATAGGGTGTACCCCATCTATCTACCACATATTCTTTGATGGGTTGTGTTAACTCAAAAGGGTAGCCTCTTTTTTGAAACATATTTTGTATCATATCAATTTCACAGAGGAAATCATCTTTATCAGATGTCATTCTGGCTGCCCTGATCATCTGTCCCTTTACAATATTTCTTTTTAGTTGGGTTGGGTGGTCACTATCAAAATGTAAATATGCATTAGAGTGATATTCTTTCCTGTAAATTGTAGATTTATAACTTTTGGCTTCATAGTTCTTTTGTAACCTGACATCTAAGAAATGTATCTCTTGTGAGTCACTTTGGTATGTAAACTTTAAAAAGTTAGTACTATTGTTAATATACTTAGTAAATTCATTTATTTTTTCTTCAGAACCTTCCCAAAGAATGAGAATGTCATCTAAAAATATGTAGTAACTTTTAATCCGGTTAAAAAACTCAGATTTAAATAAATAATGTCTTTCCCAATACAACATAATAATATTGGCATAGATGGGGGCACAGGCTGCCCCCATCGCAACCCCTTCTTTTTGGTGGTAAATTTCACCTTGAAAAAATAAATAGTTATTTTTTTAACACCAGTTCCATAAATTCTAGTACCAATTTGAATTTGTCTGGTGTCAGCAAATTCATCTCTACTAACATATTTTCAAACCATTCCATACCTATTGCATGGGGTATAACTGAAAACAGATCTTTAACGTCTATTGTAATAAACTTGACATCATCACTGTATAAAACATTATTGATTTTCTGTAAAAAGTCCCAGGAATCTATTAGTATATGTGGATAATTGCTGTGATACTTTTTAAGTTTCGTGTCAATATAAATAGCTAAAGGTTGGGTTTTGGATCCTTTTGATGAGACAATGGGTCTCATAGGGGGCTTAGTGGTAAATCATTTTGGCTATGGTGTGCAGGGTCCTTGGTTCGAGCATTGCAGAGGCTGTTTATTTTGTTGCTGAGCAGAACAAGGGCCATTGGATACAGAGTGATTAAGGCACTTTTAAGCAGTTGTAAGCAGATTTACGTGAGTTTGCGCGGAGGTAAGCACTGCTAACGTCTAGTTACAGTTTCTTATACTCAGTTAGCTTCTAAATTGCTTACCCTGTGTAGGCATTGCTTACCCCCATTCAAACAGGCTTAAACCTGCTTATTGCTGCTTAAAAGTGCTTACTCCCGCTTACTCTGTGCTAATTTCTTTAATAGAAAAGAAAAAAAGGGTTGATGGGAAAGTGGTGGAAAAGGGGCAAAAAGAGGGAAAGACAGTAGGGAAAATAGCTAGGGATGTGCAGGAGGGTGTAGGGAAGGTCCATAGCTGCCCATTTTTTCTACACCAACAGCTGTGCATATACACTGACTTTGGAGGTAGATTTGTACACTCAAACCCCTGAGAGAGGTGTGAGGACAACATTAATATGTTGTGATGCCAATTAGACCAGATTATATGTGTCCAATGGACATGAGTGTGAAATGGACAGCTATGTATGGGGCGATAATTTTTTTTGGGAACAGATTGCCCTTTTTTTTCAGGTGAGAGTGGGATGTTGGGGAGGGTTAGTAGGTATATTTGGGGAGGTAGGTTGGGTAGTTTAACAGACAAGACAAACAAGATGCATACAGGGGCAGTATATGACAAATGTAGGGGGTAAACACCTTGATGGGGATAGGTGTTGGGAAATCAAAAGCCCATGAGCCCCTAGTGGAAACAGTGGGACTGAGATCCCCACCCATGCGCAGTCACTACAGCACCTTCACAGCCCCGAAGGTGGCTGTGCTGGGAGCTGAGTTGGAGAGCCAGGCTGACCATCTAGTTGTGACACGCGGCCCTCGAGCTGGTGTAGAAAATCTCCAAATGGCTGATCGAGCTCTCTAAGCACCATGACCTGGACCTGGCAATGGGTGACAGCTTCTTGTCTGTGCCTGCTCCCAGGGGGGCACGCCCCATCCCCTGAGGTAGTTCTACCCAAAGGTGGTGCATGAACAGTGGATGAGGAGGTCCCACATTGGGCCCCAGACATGCTGGTGCCTGGTGCCACTGCCAGCTGAGGTGGGACAGGTGGGTCTGCTGGGACCCGCATTCCCATATGTGCATTGGTGTTTATGGTGTATCAACATATGTGGGTTAGTAATAGTCAACACATTCCAGGGTTAGCTATAACAGCATGCATAGATATTCCCATTAACCCAGACACCAGATACAGAACAGTTGCACAGCAAACAGAACACATGCATATATGAGTCCACAGTGGTAATAACAACTGCATGCAGGTACATTGATGGCACCATGCCACCAACGGTGGAGTATTTCAGCATAGCACATGCATGGAAACAGATTTAAATAATTATCAACCAATAGGACACATTTCCCAACAGAACAGTGAAGTTATTGCATACCAGTTGAGGTGGGTATTTAGTTTATTGTTGGAGATATGGTGTGGGGGAGAGAAAGATGTCAATTAAAAACTAGTATATTCCTGTAGTTTACATTACTTTCCGAGTCAGTGCTGTTATCTGTGCCTTACAAGTATTACTACACTACCCTGTTGCCTTAGTTTGGACAGTGATATGGTTGTCATCATCTTTATACATGAACTGGTTTTACCTGCAGTATGCACCTCTTACCTGTTATACCTGTGGAGGAAATGTTTGTTAACACTAACTGTTTCTACACATACTCCCAGATTCCAGGTTGATGTTGTGCACATACCTGTTCATCTCTTTCTGCGCAGACTCTGGCCATGTCTTGACCACATGCAGATGAACCTGGACATATCTACACTATTGCCCTCTTCAACCTTTATTGACTTACCACACTCTTATACAGGCTTTTCTACACAGATATATTATGTAGCACAGTGTGGTAACAGTGATCAGTGATACCTTATTATTCAGAGCAACTGAATCACTCACAATTCCATACAATACCAGAGTAGACAATACCAGTACAGTGTATCAAGCTTTTTATTTCTCGGCACAGTGTTCGTATCCAACGTACCTGTGAGAGCCATGTTTGTTAGCACTACCAGAATATTGCCACACAAAGTACCAGATTACACATTAGTATTATACACATACATCTAACTCTGTTACTGCACACACTCTGGTCACAGCTTGACAACATGGGGGTGTAGATATGACATACTTGGCGTATTACTCTCATAACAGTTTCAGGAGTTGCTAGAGTGACAGGTTTGTACTCATAGATGTGTGACAATCAGTTGTATTCCCTGTTTGCTGCCTAAACATCTGGGATCATCCCACTGACTTTCCAGGGGGACAGGGTGACAGGCAACAGATATGGGCCCATATACTGGACATTCTGGTCTTATCAGTACAGTTGTGGAGTATGATTCTGTATGCAGCCTACTTCCACTCCCAGGATTCAGACCATGGCTGTGTCTGCTACAACTAAAACACTGTCCATCAGAGTTGTGTGTGCTATATAGATATTGCTGTATATCTCCTATCTGCTTTCTGTCTTATAATTCTCCTGTGGTTTTGCATTCTGACCTTGTATTACAACACTCTCATACAGGATTTCCTAGACAGTTATATTTTGTAGGACAGTGTGGGAGACAGTGATGAGTAATACCTTATTATTCAGAGCAACTGCATCAGTCACAACGCATACAATACCAAAGTAAACAGTACCAGTACAGGGTATCATTCTTGTATTTCTGGGCACAGTGTTTGTACCTGACAGACCCGTGGGAGAAATGTTTGTTAGGATTATCTGAATGTTGCCACACACAGTACCGGATTCCACATTACTACTATGCACATACATCTCACTCTGTTACTGTACACACTCTGTCCACAGCTTGACAACATGGGGGTGTAAATGGGACAGACATGGCTTCTTACTCTCACAAGGTTTTGGGGAGTTGCTAGTGTGCCAGCTTTGTTCTCATAGATGTGTGTCAATCAGTTGTATTTCCTGTTTATGGCCTTTATGTCTGGGATCATCCCACTGATTTTCCAGGGGGACAGGTTGACAGGCAACAGATATGGGCCATTTTACTGGACATTCTGGACATATCTGTACAGCTGTGGGGTATAATTCTGTATGCAGTCTACTACCACTGTCAGGATTGGAACCATGGCTGTGTGTGCTAAAATACAACAGTTCATGTCTCAGTTGCATGTGCTATTTGGATTTTGTTGTCTTCCTTTTCACTGTTTTCTGGCTATATGTCTCTCAGTTGTACAAAATGACCTCTGGGGATTACACCATTCATATACAAGCATTTCTACACATTCTATTTATAGTGCACAGTGTGGGTAACAGTGCTTAATACAACAGTACTATTACGTGATTGCAAATCTACATTACCATATGATACCAGGGTATACACATGCAGTCCAGCAGTTAGACATTTATTGTCAGGCTATTATGCTTTTATTTACATACAAACTATATGAGACTCTTCCTGCCATATTCTCCGGTGTATGCAGTACTTGCCTTAAACAATACGGGTTTTATACTGGCAATTAATTTACTAATACTTTTAGATTTATTTTCTATGACAGTACTTGCAAGAGTATTACTAACCTGCCTCATGTCGCAACCTCTCCAGGCAACAGCCATAGGCTTCCTGGTTCGTGGCCCGCTCACTTGCAGCTGTGAAGGACATAAGAGGAATATTTAGCCATACCTATCCATGATATACATGAGCTGGCAAATATTGCATACATAGTGGAGTATACTTACACAAAGCTGGGACAGCCTCTGCCATTCTAGCCTCTTGGACCCACTTCTTCAAGAGGTCTATGCCAGTGGCACTGGTGAGGTCATGGGCAAGATGGTCCCAGGCTTCTACCTTATATTGGGAACCCTGGTACTGGCCCTGCAGCAGTCTCTGCTCATGGTCTTTGACAAGGAGTCCTGCCATGACTCTGGACTCCTGGATGCCCCAGCACTGTGCCCAGAAGCACACACCCTCTCCCCTTTCTGCCATGATGCCTGCAAGGGGAAGCTGCAACCAGTTATGAGATGTATTCCCACCTGTTGGGTTTAAGTAGGGCTGATTTCCTGCACTTTGCCATGATTGGGCAGTTTTGAAAAGGCTAAGCTATGGGTAAACCTGCTTACCTAAGGCTGGTATTGTTTAAAGGGGTATACCACTGGGCACATAAAGTTAGCTGGCCTACACATTGCTTACACCTCCTAAGCTGGCCTGTACAATGCTCAGCATTGCTTACAATAGACTTTGCATTATATTTTCTTTTTGGCATTGATTTATTATTCATTACATCTTATATATATGTCTGGTATCCATGCTTCATGTGTACGTACACTGTATGGGGCCCTTGTGTTGTACTGGGGACTTCAACACTCTGTTACAATTACAATTACACCTCACATCTCGGCTTACTGCTGTACTCCAGTTCACATATTTATGTTATGTAGTGGGTTAAAGAACATATGACTTTATACTGATTCCTTTCACAGGTTCAGTTTGATTTTACTGTAGTGAGGATTTGTTTGGTGATACCTCATTCTGCTGTACTGCTGTTATGGCTTGGTGGTTAACTACTGTGACTATAGTGTATAGGGTCCTGAGTTCAGGACCTGCAAGGCTGTTTATTTTTTTGCTGGGCAGAACAAGGGCCATCGGATACAGAGTGATTAAAGTACTTTTGAGCAGTTGTAAGCTGGTTTGCGTGGCTTTGTGGGAGGGTAAGCAATGCTAACCTCCGGTTAATGGTGCTTACAGAGAGTTAGCTTCAATATTGCTTAACCTGTGTGCACATTGTTTACCCCTGCACAAATGGGCTTAAAGTCACTCACTAGTGCTTAAATATGCTTACTACTGCTTATTGGTGCTTACACTTGCTTACTAGTGCTTACTCCTGCTTACAACTGCACTGATTTAGATGGTAATATCTAATGGTTCTTGGGAATGAGGGGGATTTGGAAGCTGTATGGGGTTATCATTCATTACATATTTTACCTTCCATTTGTATCCATGATTCCTGTGTACATATACTGTATGGGGCACAAGTGATTATCTGTGGACTTTGCAACATTATGACACTGACACCTCACATCTACATTTAATGCAGTACTCCAGTTCACAAATATATAATATTTAGTAGGTTATGCAACTAAAATATTGGTCATAATGTGATTTTACATGGAAAATGGAATGTGCTGTAGTGGGACTGCGAACCAGGAATGCCTGCTCGTAAGGTAAATGCTTTGCCCACTACACTATTGCTATACTGCTTCATTTGCATATAACTTCCTTGTTATGCTTTTCAGCCATTTAAGCTGCATTAACTGTAGCTAAGCAATGGGCAAACCGGCACACCTATGGTTAGCTTTAATCAGATTCATAATAAAAAAAAGGTTTGTTTATTTGGTTTGCATTTACTATTGCTGTTGTACACGTTGGGGGATGTTGCTGGGGGTATGCGGACACCTATGAGTGGTCTCGCTCATTCCTTTGGCCTTTATGCTGTTCTTCATTGTGGGGGCATGTATATTCTGAAAGCTTTTCATTCAGACATGCCCCCTGCACTCTTACATGCTTCGTTTAAGATTAGGAGCTCAGGCAGCTCGCCTTCATTAATATGCATGCCGTGCTGCCTGTCCTGCTCCTAAATGGCTGCTTCTGTGCAGGGCTAAGCTAGTCCTGCATGGAAGATTAGTAAATCTGGGGGATTGTCTTTGTTATTGCATGGACAAATTCATTGTCTTTCATAATATCATTACAGCATTTACAGTTATGGTATGGAAAAGTACCTATTTTCCTTATCCTCTCTGGGTGATCAACCAACAGACATATCTTTGTAACACAGGTGTTGCTTTAAATTATGACACCTCCTATATGTGAAACATGGTTTCTCACCTATTATACTGTGTATCTCAGTTTGTAGCCCCTAGTATATTCCATTTTTTTATTATTATATTCTTAACACCATAAAACCATTTACTACAGGTCGAGACATAATGCATGTAATTATGTATCATACTTTCCCTAGTGTTACATATCTCTTTAGTGCTATCTGTAAAGTATGTTCTTTCATTACCTTGTCTATTTGCCAAAATATCATCTCTAACATCCTGCAATAGTTTGTATTCATACCCACCTTCCTTAAGTTCTACAATCATCTCATTCAGTTTTTTACAACATAGTGTGTTTTCAGTATTCAGCCTACTGGCCCTCAAAAACTGGCTCTTAACAATACTTTTAAATGTGTAGGGGGCATGCATACTAGTTCTATGAGTAAATCTATTAATTTGTAAAGATTTTCTATAGATAGAAGTTGTAATATTAGTACCATCCTTCATTAAACTAATATCTGGTTAGTTAATAATCTCTCTAGAATATTTTGCTGTAAACTGAAGAAAATCAGTCATATGATTTAAATAATCAATGAATAGATCTAACTGAGGATTATCACCATCCCATAACAAAAAATGTCATAAAAAATGCTTAAAGAAGAGGACCTTATCACTAAACTCATGTGTGTGTTATTAAAAATATATTCATCTTCCCATTTTGTTACAGTTATGTTTGCATAAGTCTTAGCAATTAAAGTACCCATAGCTGCACCAGTTTTTTGATGATAAACATGATCATAGAACATAAATACATTATTATTCAAAACAATTTCAAGTTCACAAATAGTTTCATCATCTCTCCCATGCATACTAGTGTTTACAGATAGGAAATTTCGCACAGCATCAACACCATAATTAATAAGAATCATAGCAAATAATGACCTAATATCTAATGTGACAAAAATATAATCATGACCTTCATATGCTTTATGCCATTCAAATAAGTGACGTAAGAAGTCTCTAGTATCCTGTATATAACTCCTCACCTTTGTCAGATGTTTACCTAGAACAGACTGTAGTGCATACCTCTCAACGGTACAGATTTTCGCAGAATGTCCAGATTTTGGCCTCATATTTCTGGTCCATTTTTCGTAAAATTGTGGTTTTCTGGCAAATTAGTGGCAAATCATCAAATACTAAAGTTAGAATATAATGATAGTCATTTGAATTTCAGACTTCATATCCTTCAGAAAATTCACATTAATGCAAAACCTGTTATTCTATCAACTTTCTAAGTTTGTAAGGGCAAGACTTAAAATCTGTCCCTTTTTTGGGCCTTTGTCCCACTTTTATTTATGGTTTTGCCAAAATTTCTAGCTCTCAGAGGTTGAGAGGTATGTTGTAGTTAAATCAATACAGGTTCAGTAACCTACCCATTGTCTGATACTATTGGTCTCATGGGTGGATGATGCAAATTTTTATGTATTTTGTTTATCCATATAAAATGGGTATTATGGGAAATGAAACAGGGAAAACATCAAATAAGTCAAGGTCAATATCATTGTTGACCAGTAACTCATATATACACATACTGACATTAGTTATACACTTTGAAACATCAGCACTAGTAATTTCAATAAAGGCATTAGTATCATTCAAAAATTCAAACATATGACTATCATAGTCAAATGTATTCAACATAACCACTGCTTTCCCTCTGTCTGTCTGTTTAATTGCAATCTCCCTATTACTTTCCAACCATTAAAGTGCTTCAAATTCTGCAGAAGTTAAATTATAAACTTTTTTTCTTATCTCTCCTAGCATAATAGTCTCTTATGTGATGCTCACACATTTTATAGAAAGCAGAAAATACTGGACAATTGACTGGCATGAACAACCTAGATTTTTTACATATGTGAGCCATCATGGACAAGGAATCCTTAAAAATAAGTTTTAAACTAAGATTTATTGCAAACATTTTTAAATCTGTAATTGCATATACAATGCTATCACTATTTGAAGGAATAAACTGTAATTCTTTATGCAGTAGACTAAGGTCATGACCAGTCAGCACAAGGCTAGAAAGACTGATGGCAGAACATCCAGTTAATTTGCTTGACGCTTTGTCCTGCTGTGAGTCTGAGGTCCTCTGCTACCCCATCTCTTTCTTTCACCAGTGGCCTGCCTCTTGAAGGATTCATTTCCTCCATGGTAACCACTTCTGGTAACTTCAATACTAAAGGAGAGACAACTTTCCGAAAAATCCACCGAGGGCTGGTTCTACCATTATCAGACACAACATGGGTGGATCTAGGGATGCTTTCTGTTATATCTTGTTGAATAACTTGGATGTAGTGAACTGAGTGATCCCGCAACCATTTATGAGTATTGTTTGCAAATATGTAGCTCTGTCATACTCTTCTGTTTTTATTGCTCATTCTTGTCTTATCTGACCAGTAATCTCAGACATGCAGTCTGTAGGCCATTCAATATTATTGTCCTTAAAATGTGTGAGTTTACTAAATGGAAATAATATAATATACAGGTGATAAAAAATCAAGAGGAGGTTGGATGTTAATGAACAGAACCTGTGAATTGTGTGCTGCTTACTTACATTTCCAACCTTATCAAAATTACTTCTAACACATTGTAAGTCTAACCTGACACACTCACTGGATATAAGGCAGTCTGCATTGCTGTTGTGTTTTCCTTCTCCCAACCAGCAGTCAGTCACAGTTGCAATGAATTAAAACAAACACTGAGGGAATGCCTGCACTATGTTTACATTAGATACACACAGCCAAGTATTTGGGATTCATCATTTCTAATGAGTTCACACCTGATTTGCATCCTTACCATGCTGACAGCCCTGAATCTACACCATAAAAAGGAAACTGTGTAGCTAGGGAACCTGAAGGCGAGCAGATGTGTTTATGTGGAGAACACAGAAAATAGGGTATTACTTTGGGATATATCCCAGAGAAGATTTCTGAACTTGAGGAGGTATGCTTGCATTTTTTAGCTATATACTGCATATGCTGAAATGTCATTAAGAAAAAATCTGTTCAATATGTTATACATATATATATATATATATATATATATATATATATATATATATATATATATTAGCAAATGCTACACTTTTATCTGTATGCATTAGTTAGAAGTGGACTCATGGCATGGACATGCTTGTCAGGGCATTTTACAGGCATACATGGCTGGCAATACCTTAAAATGGAATGTTCTGTGTTAAATCTGTATACATGTTTCAGGGACATTTAATTTGATAGCATTTTTAGCATTTCAGTGCTGGTTTGTTAGCAAAATGTGTCATTTTCCTGTTCTTTTGGGGTGGGGGAGCAAAGTTGTATTTCTGGTATGGCACAAACAAAGACATGTTGCTATTATTACTCTCTCTTTTTTCATCCAGCCTGTTGTTCATATTTTAAATCTCTAGACTGTTTTATGTTTCTGTAGAGGGTAATACCGAAATGCTACCTTTTCTGTTTTATCTGTGAACAGTTATTTTGTAGTTATGTGATACTTATGTGAATTATCCTTCTGTTGTCTTTTAGGACACCTAGGATTATGGCACCCCGGTGTCTCAATCCCTGAAAAACCACTGTTCGGTGACCCTTTGATCAGGAAATTGTGGAAGCTTTTAGGCGATATGGTGCCTTTCTGCTTGAGAGGGGACATGGAGATATATCAGGCAGAATGCAAATTTGGCAGCAGATAGTTGCAGATGTGAATGCACTTGGAAGCCACAGTAAGACATATGATCAGGTGTGCCATAGGGCCACTGATATGATCTCATCTGCACAGAGGAGAGCATCTGTAGTGGCCCATGATGTGATGAGTACCGGGGGGGGGTCTGCTAAAGACCCACCACTAACAGCAAATGAAGAGTTCCTGTCCACTGTCAGGGATCCAGACAGCTCCAAGGAAAGTGCAAAATAGCATGTCCTTGACATTGGTGCTACTGTTTCAATGACAGCAAGTATGTCCCAGGAGAGCTTCCAGGTAGGCTTTTGTATCTCAGTTGTTAAATACTGTTGTATAGTAAAATATTTACATCAATATGTTAGTTCTGTTTAACAAGAAATTGGTTGGCGGAACTGAAGACTGTTACAGTTAGCAACACATTCTGACTGATTACACATGGGGGTTAGGTTGGGATTGTCATCCAAGTTCTTGTTAAAAGTATAGTTAATGGACATATAAAGGACAACAAGTTTTACCCCCATGTGATACTTTTAATTGTGATGATGTTGTCCTTACTTTCTGCTTAACTTCTTCCAGGGCCATCCAGCATAGGAACCATAGCATCTGCACATGGTAAGCCACACATTTTTATGTCACTGCTGATGAGCAGTTCAACAAATATTTTAGTGTGTGATGTTGACATCAGGATTGTTGTGTTTATTGCTGTACTGCCTGTAATAGTGGCACCACTGTTAGTTTGTTAGCATATATTGGACTATAGCAGTGCAGGTATTAATTTCTTCCTGTCTCTGTTGTTTATTATCACAGGAGTTCCTGACAGTGGAAGTATGGGACTTCTACCACCTGATATCAAAGTATCAGCAGACTTTGATGATGATGGTGGGCAAACAAGGGCACAGTTGGGGGATGCAGAAGTTGAATCTGACACTGAGGTTGACATACAGCCGTCCTCTAAAATTCCATTTTGTACAGCCAGTAGGCCTGCATCTACCTATTCCAGTGAGCCCTCAGATATTGGACATGTGAAGGGTGAGACAATCGATCAGGGATGTGTGGTTACTGTGGCTTCAATGCCTGTTGACTAGGGCCGTAGTCAAAGTGTGGGCAAAGTGCCACACAAGAGGGTTGTTAGGGGTGTTCAGAAGAGCCCTGCTGTCCATCCTCAACTGGATCCAGGTGTCTCTTCCTGTGCCACTCAATGTATGTTTAGGGCCAACATAGAGGCACAGGCAAGTTCCCATAGGCCCTCCAGAGAAATGTTTAGGGTTGTTGCCGATTCAATAAATCGAATGAATAACACATTGGAATGGACGATGTCTGTGATGGAACATCTGCTGGGAGGGAGATGACATCCTTTGGGCATAGGTCAGCCACATCATCTGCTGTTAGCCAAAGTGACCATGCCTGATTATGGTCCCATAGTGGCAGTACTTCCACTGCTCCATCAGTGGTTGAGCTGTCCACACCCAGATGTGGCAAGCCATGGGGTTGTGATCCTGGGCATCCTTGTGAGGGGACCTTGTCCAGCAAACATCAGTCACATTCAGGTAGCAGCAGTGCATCTGTCCATGGCCATGGATGTGCCAGTGAACTTCTGGCAGAGCCAGTTCTTGTGGTTGGGTATGACAATGATGAACTGCCACCTCTACCATGCAGGACTCACACCTGTCCAACATACCAAGACATACAGATAGCACAGAGCTTGGCTGTGTTCATGCAGACATTCACACACCAATTTCACCTGGAGGACCCATATAGACAGACACACACAACAGTTGCATGGTTCAGCGTGAAGCTTAAAGATCATTTTGTCTCACCGGCCATTTGTTACTTTATCTGAATGTCTTCCTGCTTCTCTTTCTCAGTTACACACAGTCACAGACCTTTTGTGTCAGGCTAGGCTTCCTGCCCCCACCCCCACCCCCACAACACCCTGTACAAGTGATGATAACTGTGCCATACCCCTGTTTTCTCTTTTGTGTCCAATGCTCAAGATGCATAGCTCACTTAGTGCTTAGTATATCTGCATTTGTGATGTTGAATTGGTAATTGTACCTTTGACTTATATTGGTCTTAGAAAGTTAGACAGTTGATAGCATCAAACTTTTTTCCATCATTATTGTTAATGATCTTGTGAGGGTTGTCAATTCTGACACTGAAATGTGTATCATTACTTTCTGACTTCTCTCTTTAATGATTTTCCAGTATAAAGGCATGGTGCTAAACTGAGGACATGCAGTGAACATCACTACTTTTGAGGGGTATGGCTGTGTGAATCTTTGATGCCTGAGGCCTGTGTCTCTAAGTCTCTCATCACACTTTCGGTGTTTAGTATACTGCCACCTATGTGGTAACTTATGGGTACATGGTTTTTCCCAAAGGGGATAACTATACATTTCTTGGCATTAAGCTTGAGCCCATGGCTCTGGCACCAAGCATCTGTTTCTGTAAGGCCCTTTTGTAGAATATCCACATCATTTGGGGATTCATTAATGGCTCCCAGTTTGCAGTCATCAGTGAACTTTGTTAGCCAGAGTCCCTTAGTGTTGGCCTGTACTTCAGAGAAGTAGATGCCAAACAAGAGCGGTCCCAGGACTGAACCCTGAGGTACTCCACTTGTCACTTTTCTGGAGCTGGATTTGGAGTCGACTACTTTTACAGTCTGGGTTCTGTCAGTAAGCCAGTTGGCAACCCATCGAGTGACGTAGGGATTTATGCCCAGCTTAGTAAGTTTATCCATGATTCCAGAGTGGGGGATGGTGTTGAAGGCCTTGGCGAGGTCCAGATAGGCTGTGTGGACCACCTTACCCTCATCCACAGCTCTGGAGACTGATTCAAAGAAGTCAATCAGGTTCAAGAGACAAGATCGCCCCTTCACGAACCCAAACTGGGTGGGGTCCAGTGTTTGAAGGTTGTCAATGTCTTTGTTTATAAGTTCCATGATAATGCATTCCATGCCCTTGCAGATCAGGCTCGTCAGACTGATGGAACAGTAGTTCTCGGGATCCAAGGTGGATCCTCCCTTGTGGAGTGGGATAACTGTAGCTGAGCACCACTCTGTGGGCATGAAGCCTGAGGTGAGGCTATGATTAAACATGACACTTAGGTGAGGTGCCAGTTCATTTTGTAGTTCATGTAGTACACAGCCTGGGATGTCATCTGGTCCCATGGATGCTGTATTCTTAGCTTTGAAGAGTGCAGTTTCTACCTGTGGGGCCATGATTACTGGAATTTGGCAATCTTTTCATATTGAAATGGGCCCTTTAGGGGGTGAGAGGGGGGTGAAGTTGGCACTAAATCGATCTGCCAGGATATTGGCAATATCCTTGGGATCAGTATATTTAATGCCATTCTGTTGTAGCTCAGAGTAGATCTGAGCATTGCCATTTAGATTCTTGACATAACTAGAATGCCTTGCGGTTGTCTTTGGAATCTTTGGCAATTTTATTTTCGTAACTAGCTTTGGAGGATTTGATGAGGGATCTCAGCTTCTTACTGAGGCTGGTAAGGGAGTTTAATGCATCCTGGGATTTTTCTCTTTTCTGCAACAGTTTCTTCCTTCTGTTGTATAATTTGTTTATGGCAGGGGACCACCAGATTGGCTTCCTTTTTTATGTAGGAGAGCATCTTGGTTCTATTTGGGATGGCACAATTCATGCATGAGTGGATGTGCTCGTACAGTGCCTTAGTGTAGGATTCAGCAGTCGAACTTTCAGCTCCCATCTGCATGGGTGCCATGAAGTTTGCCACTTCTGATTTAAGTAGCATGAAGCTGGTTTTGGAGAAGTTTTTTTACAGAGGTTTCCTTACTTGGGGGCGGGGGTGGGATGTGGATGTCAAGGGTGATTTCCTTATGGTCAGACCTGACCAATGAGGGGGTGACCACTGGTGTGGAACATCTATCTCCCATGTTGGTAATGACCAGGTCTAGGATATTGGAGCCCCTGGTGGGACAATGGATTAGTTGATCCAGGGCATTGGAATTTATGAATTCCAAGAACCGTTGGGAAAAGGTGTTGGTACCAGAGTAGTTTTCCCAGTTAATGGCAGGGTAGTTGAAATCACCCAGTATTAGGGTGCTTGGTTGTATCTTAATATTTTCCAGTATGTTTAGAAAGGTGTAGTGAGAATCTTGGGGCATGGTGAGGGATCTGTAGCAAGCTACAATTTGGATTGCAGTCTTACCTAGTGATAGTTGCACCTGGAGAATTTCAGATGCATTGTGTTGGGCAACTAACCTGGAGGTGTGAATATTCTTGGTGAATATGGACACACCTCCACCTTTAGTGTTTCGGTCTTGGTTTGGTGGCCGAAAAGTGTGGTAAGAGTTGTAGCCTGGTATTGCAGCAGTGCTCTCTGGAGTCTTGAACCAGGTCTCAGTTACTGCACAGATATCAATGTTCTCCATTTTTAGGAGTGCCTTGAGAGAGAGCATTTTGAGGTTTAGAATTCTAGCATTGAGTAGCATTACCTTCAGATTTTGCATGCTTGTATCTGTTACTGTGGTGGTTTTGTCCTTTGAACCTTGCCTAAAAAGGCATTTTAGGGGTGGCAAGAGCTTTAGCCAGTAACCTGAATTCCAGGGATGACAGATGCAGACCATCTCTGGCAAAGCATCGTGGTTTGTCGATCATGTCATCCCAGGCAGACAGATACTGGATCCCCTTTGAATGACACCAGAAGCTTAGCCAATTGTTGAAGTCAATCATTTTGTCCTTATACTGTGGTATCATTCTGGGCGAAGGCAGGATGCTACTCAGGGCTAGGGTCATACCTGCCTGGGCCACATGATTCGAGAGCTCTTCCATGTCTCTTTTCATGTAGTCCAGGGTGGTACATCTCAAGTCATTCACTCCAACATGGACAATGACAGAGTCGTACTTGTACTTGTTGTGGAGTGACTTGAGTGCATGTGTTATGTGGCGGATCCTGGCACCCAACAGGCAGCTGACTGTAATTTTCTCATTGTTCAGCCTGGTGAGTGAGACATCAGTGTGCCTGACTATAGAGTCACCTATGACTAAAGTGTTGGGTATGTTATCTTGCCTTAGGGGCTGTTGTTGGGTGGCACACTGGTGTTGTGAGCTATGTGTCACTTTGGTTGGGACTGGTGTTTGTTTGCGTTTCAGCTTCGGAGGTCCTTGTTGCTTGGGCAGGTTAATGTTAAGGGCCTCCGCATATGTGGGTTTAGTGTTGCTATGTGTGGGTGTTGATGGTGTGGGTTTTGAAGGGCTATGTGTTGCTTGAGGTGTAGTGCAGGTGTTAACCTTCTCCTCTTGACTGTCTAGCACAATCTTGGCTGGAGAGAGCTTTGCTTCCAGTTTGGCTATGTAAGTGCATCTCTCACAGGTTGCAGTGTTGGGTGGTGGGAGGGGAGGGTTGTCTGTGTACATGAGGCAGTTGCTGCATTGCCCCAGTATGCCCAGATTCACCTGGTGGACTAGAAAAATCACTGGAAGGTGACCCTTGGACATGCCTGTTTAGGTGCTTTTTTTGTAAATTACAAGAGCTGTTTTCCCTTACCTTTGCAAGGTACTTTGCAATTATAGGCTGTTTAGTGCCTATGATTAATTTCTCCTTATTAACAAGGAGAGTTTAGTGCTTGTATCAGTTTAAGGCTTTTTAGTGCTTTCCAGCAGGTTCTAGATCAAGTGCTAGTCATAGAGGTTCAGATTTTAGTGCTACTACTGAGAAACCAGCTAGCTCTAAGGGAAAATTTGAAGAGCAGACTTTCTGGCACCTGGAATATTTTAACCGTAGCCCCGCAGTACTGCACAATGTGAAAAATGCACAAACACACGTGTTTTTAAGCCAGAAAGATGAAAGGGATATAAATCAGCCCAAAATGGCTAATAAAACTACAATTTCAGAGCTGGAAATCACTCCTCTAGTGTTACTTAGGCAGTACAATGCTCACCACTCCCACTGGTAAGCAGTAGGACTTCCCTCTACCACAACAAGGTCTGGATAGCTCTGAACACAGAAAATAAAGTCCTGAAATGAGCAAAGGCTGGGATTTGGACTATACTAACTAGGAAAGGTGGGAAATGAACAAACAAGATAGCATTTTTGGGGGATTTTTGTTTTTTTTTTTTGGTTAAAATAGGCTAAACAATGCAATAATACAGTAAATAAACACAGAAAAGGCTAACACACTTGAGTGTGTAGCACTAAACAGTAAATGCAATTAAAACTCTATAAAATTAGCAATTTAAAATTTTTTGAATGAAGCAAGGCAAGTGCACAACTGAAAAATAATTTAAGAGGCAGTAATACAGTAGAATAAGTAGCTAGTCTACATATACAGAAAAGTCTATATATACAGAAAAGCAGCTAAAATGCACTAAAACAATTCAGATGCACTGCAACCTAGAGCACTTGAGTTGTAGCAATATTAAGGCAAATACAGTTTTAATAAATGCACTAAAATATACTCTATATTTCCAAAATGTTTGAGAAGCACAGTCAGAACACAAAGAGATTCAGGCAATTTTTTATTTTTATTTTTTTTTAAGAAAGGGAGAAAGGAGGAACAGAAGGAAAGAAACTAAGTGGGGTGGCCTCCTCAGATGTTCTCTCTGTATTAGGTAGAATGAGCTAATGATGCTAGATATTAGGTAGAATGAGCTAATGATGCTAGACTGGGAGGAGTGTCCCGGATCAAATTTACAGTAGCGGCGGTCAACTGCAAAGCAACCTAGTAGAACAGCAAGATACCAACTTTAGAACAATACTAAAGCTAGTAGCCTACACTCTTTTAGACAGTAATCACTAGAGAAATGTTTATCACAGCAGTGAGCTACAAAATGAAAGTTTTTAAACAGATAAAGGAGCACAGTGAAATACAGTGAAACTAGCTATAAAGCTTTACAAACAGTGTGACAGTAATCATAGTTTTCTTAGGTCTTTTCTGACCTCCTTGTCTTGCCCAGTCTTTCTAAGGAAGCACCGTATTCAGCAATCCAGAAGAACAGAGTGCCAAGACAAGCTACTTACGTTCATCATATTGATCACTGCTGCAGCAACTTTAGCTATATGGGTTATATCCTGCCAAGGATATAGCAGCTGGCCAGCTTCCGAAGCTTAAGGGCACCTTTTATGCACCCAAACTGTATGACAGCTCAAGCTGGGCTGATTAAAAGACAATTTTGGGTGCCAAACCATTCAGGGCTTTATTGTTACAGAAGAGTACTCTCCAATAAGATTTTTGGCGATTGATGTTTGGTTGGTTGCTGTTCCTTTGCTGGGCAGATAGGTTCCCTTTGTGGAAAAAATCTATTTTTTAAATATTGTTTGTATTTTATCACTTTCATCTTTAGGAAAGTTATTTTAATGCTAGGAGTCTGTGCTTTAATGGACTGCCTCGAGACTGTATCATACGTGTAAATGGGAGCACACTTTTTTTCCTGTCAGTTTAAAAATTGTATAAAGTAACTGAAAACCATTTTTTTTTCTGTGGAGAAATTATGTTTATTTTACTTTCTAAAGCTGGCAAAGTGTTTAAAGTGCTTTTTACTGTGTTTTTCTGTGAAAAAGTAACTTTTAAAAACTTACGGGTTTTACAGCATTTGTTGCTTGCCTTCCATGTGAAACAGGCATTATTTTTGGCTTGACCATTTAACAAACTATGGTCCCATAATCAGTCCTTCTTCCAGACTCAAAAATAAAAAAATAAGCAAAAAGCCTTTGCCACCACAGCAGACTAAAAATTTGCCTAAGCTGCACATGGGTGACTGTGCTGTGGCCATTTGCTGTACCTCAGACCACTCATCTTTACCCAGGATCTCTCTGGTGTAGCATCTACAGCCACTATGGACCAAGAGTTAGCCATGTCTTCTGCAGCTGTTGGGGTCCCATGAGGGGGATAAGGGAGAGCCACTCTCATCAGTCCTGGGAGACAGAACAGGGAAGGCTTCTCTGCTGTGTCAGAATGCAGTGCCCATTCCTGGGGAGGCTGCTGCTGCCATTAGTAACATGGTTAGCACCATTTTTCCTGTCAAAAAAAAAGAAGCAGAAAATAAACATGTTTACTCCTCCCCAGATTTCCATAGCCAGGAGTAGTTAACTGGGGCTGGCTCAGGATTTAATTCAGGTTATTGATCCTCCTTGTAGTTTCTAGTAAAAGAAAGAGGGATACATTTTTTTTTGAAGAAACTCAAGATTCTGAATTCGAACAGGAAGATAAAGGGGCAGATACACAGTTTTCTCCTTAGATTTCTGATTCAGACTCTGAGGAGAGCTAAAGTTTCTGATTCTCCCTGTTGGAATTTATCTTTCTCAAATACTATCACTAGACTGTGCCAGTGTTTTCAGTGGAAGAACACAGAAGTTTCTCAGTCCCTCAGAAAATGCTATTTGTTACAGAAGGAATTTTCAGAACCTACACTCATTTTTCCTGTTCTGTCTGCTTTAGAGGATGTGCGTGTGTGTGTTACTGCCTGCAATTTTCCTGATTGTCAGCCAGTTGCCCCTAAAAATGCAGATAGGATATATAAAGTTATTCATTCTTTTAATTTCTTATACGCTATTCACAAAACTGACCTTGCAGCTATAGCTTTAGTTGTTCCTACTGCTGATAAACACTTAGTTAATGCCAATCCTACTCTTTCTGATAAGGAGGGGAAATTATTGATAAGTATGGAGAAAAGTGTATACTTCCGTGACTTGGATTTTTCAGAATTATGAATTGTTATTCTCCTATGTTAAAGTTTTTTCTGACTGATTGTGAAGGTATGAGGATTTTTTTTCTTCAGTTTCTTCTTCTGAGGAAAAATCTGCTTTAAATAATTTAGTTTCTTCTACTGCGCAGGTCACGCCTCATTGCTTACTCTGTGTGTGATTGTGTGTGTGTGTGTGTGTGTGTGTGTGTGTGTGTGTGTGTGTGTGTGTGTGTGTGTGTGTGTGTGTGTGTGTGTGTGTGTGTGTGTGTGTGTGTGTGTGTGTGTGTGTGTGTGTGTGTGTGTGTGTTTAAGACTCTTTTGGTACTTCTTCCAGGGCTACAGCCACTGGTACTGTTTTGAGGAAGTTTACATGGCTGCATTCTCAGAACTTCCCAGATGATATTAAAAATGAGATTTTAAATTCCCCTTTGGACAAAGATTTCATTTTGGGGGTTTCTGCTGCAGAAGTGATCAAAAAGTGTGATGAAAAGGGGTAAGCTGATTCATGGAACCTCTAAGATTTTTCAGCTCTCCTTTGCCAAATTTTCCTTGGAATTCTTTAACTCCTTATCCATTTGTGGCAAAAAGTAGAATAAATAGTCTCAACAAAATACAAGTAAACAGATGTTTAACAAGTGGCAAGGGGGTATCCAAAAGAAGCCTTGAACCTCCAAAAACTAAGGACAGTCCAACAAGTCTGAATGACTGTTCAAGAGACCTAGTGACCCCCTCCAACACTGGCCATGACCCCTTTTTTCTTAAAATTTGAATCTTCATTTTTCTATCAAAGAAATGGGTTCTGAAGATCGTTCATCAAAGTTAAAGATGGCAGTTGGAGGAAATTCCTCCTTTCCAGTAAGTCATTCCTCATCCTCCAGATCAGATTCTTTTGTTTCCATCGGTGCTTTGTCACATGCTGTCCCAAGGAATGATAGAACCAGTTTCTCCTTGCCAGGTGGGGAAGGGTTTTTATTCAAGAATGTTTTTAGTGCCAAAAAAGAAAATGGTTGTATACCAGTTCTTGATCTTTCTTTCATAAACCTATTTGTAATACTGCCCAAATTTAAAATGATGCTCATTCACAACCTGTTTTCCTTTTTCAAGGTTCCTGGTAACACTGGACTTAAGCATGATTATCACCACCTCTCTGTTTGTCCAGACTTTAGATATTTCTTAAGGTTTTGTGTGTTGATCACATTATCAGTTCACTAACTTATCTGGACTTTCCACTGCATCAGTAGTATTCAGAAAGTGTCTATCTCCAGTTATAACTCATTGCAGACTAGATGGTATCCACATTTTTATATATTTAGATGACTTGCTTATCTTTGCACTGTCTTTTCAAAATGTCAGGAATCTCTCTCTCTCTTGGGTGGGACATCTCTTACTTGATCTGGGATTCCAAGAGAACATCCAAAAGTCTTTCTTGAATCCTTTACATAGGATTATGCTCCTAGGATGTCAGCTAGACATCTCAGTTCAAAGAGTTTTTCTGCACAGGCAAAAATATATTTGTAAAGCTATTTCTAAGGTGTTCCACTCAAACTTCTGTTTACTCCCAGCACCAAGACCCTTTGTCTTTTCAAATCCCAGTGCTGGAGTTTGTCAGAAAAATCATTTGGTGGAAAAAACAGATATCCTTAAATCCAGGTCTCACCTTCCCCCTCCTTGTTACAAAGCAGTTGATCACCACAGATGCCTCAGACATTGCTTCAGGAGCAGTTTCAGAAGTAATTAAAGTGCAGGGTGTGGGGGACAACAAGGACATACACTAGCACATAAACAACACAGAGATGCTTGCTCCAATCAAGGCACTCTGCTCTCTAAATCATTTTTAGTACATGGGACCTCTTCAGGTTGTTACAGCCAATGCCTAATTTATGTGCTACATCAATAAGCAGGGGTTACCCAGGTTATATCCCATTTGCAGACTAGCCATGTTAACTTGGGATATAGCTTAACATCACAATTTCACTCTACAGGAATTCTGCATTCTGTCAAATCAAAATTGTTTGGCAGACAAGCCGAGCAGGACCAGGGCAGATCCTCATGAATGGAAACTAGATCAGGTGGTCATCCAAGATTTGATCCATCTGTGGTGATTCCTAAAGTAGACCTCTTTGCTTCCTATCTCACCAATCAACTGGCAAGATTCTGTTCTAGGACTCCTTGCAAGAAAGCCTGGCATCTGTCTTCCAGGCCTTGTAATAAGGCCTGAAAGACAGCTGCCTTTTCTTTTCATTAGACAGGGATGTCTCTGTATGCTTTTCCACCCTTTACACTAATACCCAGGGTATGTCTGAAAATTAAGAAGGAATCCCCAAGATAATTGTGGTGAGTCTCTTCTGGCCAAGGCAACAGTAGTTCTCCCTTCTTTTGGAAATGGCCAAGGGCAATTACCAGAAGCTTCCTCACTGACTGGATCTACTCACACAAAAACAAGGGTGTTTAAAACACCTTGGCATCAATCACCTTCAACTAAATTCCTGAATGATAGGATATTAATTCCTTTCAGGCACCTGTTTACTGAGGACATGCAGAAGATACTAATGTAGGCAAGAAAAACTGCTACTAGAAAATCATATACTAGCAAATGGAGAAGGTTTTCTACTTGCTGGTAACAAGATAACCAGCACCCATTCAGGGCAAGTTGTTGTCTGGTTTTACAATATTTGTGTGAGTTACTATTCTATGGCCTTTTTTATTCCTCTGTCAAGGTATTTTATCATTGCTCTGACTATTGCAAGATGAGTTTCAAAGTTGCAAGCTCTTATGGTAAGCCAACTGTATCTCATTTTCCACAAGGATGGGGTTTCTTTGAGCACTAACCCTTTCTTTGTGCCTAATGTGGTATCCAAGTTTACTTTAACCCAAACTATCAATTTCTCCATTTTATTTTGTGAGCTTAAAAATGTTGGATAAAGGATACTCCATGCCTTGAATGTCCATAGACAATTCAGGTACTATCTTGACAGAACTAAATCTTTCAGCTCTCTGGATCATTTGTTCATTTCTTGTGAAGGTAAGAAGAAGGAACAACCTGTGACAGAACAAACTATTTCCAAATGGCCTTCTAAGGCTATTACCTTTTGTTATACATACCATAACTAAACTATTCCAGACAGGGTCAAGGCCCACTCTACCAGGGCCTTGGCTACATCTATGGATTTTTGGAAATGACTGAATTTTAGAATTATTAGTTACTGCGGTGGTGGTGCTGCGGTAGTGTTGTCGCCTCACAGTTAGACGTTGCACATTCGATTCTCAGAGCGTCTTCTGTGTGTCGACATGCATGAATGGGCATTCCTTCATTGAAGGTTGTGCGTTAGGCCTGGCAAGCCAGCATGTAAAAATCTACTGCCAATCATTAGCGGACCGGAGTTCCGCTGTGGCGACCCCTAACCGGGAAAAGCCGAAAGAGAGTTAGTTACTGAATTTTAGAATTATTCTAGAATCTGCTACCTGGTCCTCACTAGTCTTCGGTATATACTTTTACAAAACACTATAAGCTTGATTCCTTCTCTAGGTCCAGGTCAGGGTTTACTAAGACCATTCACTAAGAGCTCTTGGACTCTTCTCCGAGCTCTCAAATGTAGTAAGATGGAGCAATGTAGCTATATAGCTAAGGCTACTGCAGCAGTGATCAATATGATGAACACAGTGCAGTTGTATAAGTAAACCTACCATAACAGTAGATGTTCAAACGATCACTGCTTCAGTAGCTGCTCCATGCCTCTATTACCCTTGTTTTTTTTGGTATATTTTTTATGCCATTTATATTTTGTTATTCCTAGCATGTCCTTTCAGGTCTCAGCCTTCCTGTCTCCTACTTTGTCCAGAAGAAATCAGGAACCAGGGTTTCAGCTCAGAGACAAATAAGATGCTCTCAATGGTAACCTCAGGAAATTCTCAGGACTCATTGTTAAAAGGGGTGAATTGTAATTCTTTTTGCTGTCATTATACAGTCCAGGGTTGGGCAATGCAGCACAGTGTTCTGCAGTCAGAAGAAGAAAGACCCATGACGTGCTACTGTTCTTAATATATAGTAGAAAGGTTCCCACAGAAGCAGCAGTTAACATTTCAGCAAACTCACTCAGGAATGACCCAGAATAGAAATGACCAGGACAAGATGACTAATGTGCCTACTGTTAGCAGAGCGATTCAGTAAACATGATCCCAACTCAGATTTAGGCAAGAAGGACCTAGCTGTGATTTTTAAGTTTCATTCATTAGTCATGACATAGCTATGATCATTACTGCATTATGGTACTAAGGGAAGGATCTAGTGTTGTGGGACATCCCATTGACAAGAGCTCTGCAGAATTACTGTGTGGGCTGGAGAAAGGTGTAGTTGTGATAGGAAGATCATTGACACCACAAGTATCTCCACTAGTATGCAAATTCAGTTATGGTGGGCTAGTAGCTAGAAGCTACACATCAACTAGGAAGGATGAGTGGTATTGTCATAAGCACTGCTAAGTCTGTAGGTACATGGTTCAAGTCCCATTCAAATCCCATGGGCACTGTGACTAGCCTGTATGCAGCTGGTGTAGGGTTTGTGAATCCTATAAATTCCTATCCTGTATGTAGTTGGTGTAGGGTCTGTGAATCCTGTAAATTCCAAGCCTATATTCATTTGATGTAGGGTTTGTGAATCCTGTAAATTCCTAGCCTGCATTTAGTTGGTGTAGGGTTTGTTAATCCTGTAAGTTCCTAGCTTGTATGCAGCTGGTGTAGGGTTTGTGAATCCTATAAATTCCTAGCCTGTATGTAGTTGGTGTAGGGTTTGTGAATCCTGTAAATTCCTAGCATGTATGTAGTTGGTGTAGGGATTGCGAATCCTGTAAATTCTTAGCCTGTATGTAGTGGTGTAGGGTTTGTGAATCCTGTAAATTCATAGCCTGTATACAGCTTTTGCAAATCCTCTAAATTCCTAGCCTGCATACAGTTGCTGTAAGATTTGTGAATCCTGTAAATTCCAAGGGGAGGCTATTTGTACTCAGTGTGAGGAATAGTATTTATGGTAACTTTACTATTCACATGCATACTATATATGCAACTTACATTTATACAGTTTATACATTACAAATGAGGCAGATCAGCCCATTATGTTTGAATATGACTGGAAATTATGTTTGTATTAAGAATGTTATTCTGATTTATATTAATCAGTGTCTTCAGTGAAGTTGAACCATCTCCACATGTTTTATTTATAAGGTGGTCTTTTAGCTTTGTTATAAATATTGTAGGTGTTTTCTGATTTCTGATTTCTTTTTTAATTGTATTCCTATGAAGCTGGGCCAGTTTTGGAAAGGTCTCTGTCACCTACTTTAAGCCCAAAACAAGGGCATATTAAGCAAAGAGTATCAGAATTTTTTTAAAAATAATAAAGGCTAGCTCTCTATTCAGTAGAGGACAGTACCTCAGACCGATGATTTTGTAAAGCAGTGTGTTCTGCTAAATTCCCTTCAGTGTGATATCAGTAGGTTACAGTGACAGGTTCTAAAATCTGCCAGTTGGGAAGTGTCATTATTATCTACAAATTAGCAGCTGTGTGTTAGTACCAGAAATGAGTGTTATTAACAGTTGACCAGTTTGGAGATTAATACATTTTTGCCCAGTGCCTTCTGGTGCTTCTGAGATACCTCTGATATAGTTTTAGTTGCATCAGAGCTTTTTGTCAGTTTTCAGTATACAATTTTAAGGCTAGAGCAGAGTCAAGTATTCAGTCCTAGTATTTTTGTTGATTTGTGTTGCGGCTCAGATTGTTATGTAAGTCATGAATTTTTCAGAGAGGATCAGTCAGTTAGGCTGTGTGCATACCTCTTAGTGTAAGAAATCTGGGCAAAGCCTGACAAAATGGGGACAAAGGCCTAAAAAATAGAGACAGATTTTAAATATTGCTGTTATAAACTGAGAAAGTTGCTAGAGTAACAAAGTTTGTGCTAACATACATTTTCTCAAAGATTTGAAGTCTGAAATTCAAATGTATGTCATTATTCCAATAGCCTTGCTATGTTTTACTCCATATGCTACTTACTGGCATCTTCCCTTTCACTAGGTATGGACGCCAGTGCAAGTAAATGATTTTTTGTTCTGTTTTAAGCAACCAAACACGTAATTGTTTCCTTGTGTCCGTTAAATTAAATTGAGATAAGGATCGGCAGGCAAATCAAAGGCAAACAATCTCCCCGGCTAGTGCTCATTCCTTACAGGGGAAACAAGTATCTCGGAAACCCTCAGGATAAGTTGTAGTTTTGTTACTGCCACTAAGTGGTCTATGCAACTAGTATGCTTCGCAGCATTATTGCTTAATTTCCAACCAGAGCATTGCTCAATGATCCCTGGCTGGCATTCTATGTTTTTGGTACTATAGTATCATCAAACTGTTTGAACGGAGTGTTAATTTTAATAGTGCAATTATGGACGCCAGTGCAAGCAAAAGTTTTTGTTCATTTTTATCAAGAAACTGAATGCATAACTGTTTCCTCTGTGCCCATTATTTTAAATTTAGCTAAGGCGTGGCAGGCACCGCACAGACATGCTTTTGGTACCATTTTATTAGCAAACTGTTTAAACTGAATGATACTTAATTGTAAAGACAAGCGTCCATACTTAGTCCAATAACTGGCCCTTTTAAATAGATACATAGAATGTTAGATATTCCAATGTAATGGTAGCTATTTTGTCATTGTTTCTAACTCTCATGGCCTGTTTGTCTGCATATTGCCTAATAGATTGTTGCATAACAGTTTGAATTCTTTGCTTGACTTAGAATTGTGTAGCATTTAACAGCACAGAGGATTCTTGTAAGACTAAATGAAGAATTGCATGTCTCTGCATTGTGGATCATTTAACACTTTGTTCCCTCACTTCACTTCTTCTTAAAGCTTGTAACCCTCCTGCCAGGGTAAACCTCCCCAGATACTGTGCCCCTCGGCATGGTGAAGACCTACAGAAATACAGACATACTCAAACTCTGCTACCTCATCCCAGCGCAGAAAAAGACCACTGTCGTCCCTGTGCTGTACTGGCCTAGAAAGCAGGAACTGTAGTAAAAAAGTATGTGTAACCTGCTCATTATCTCCTACAACTGTAACTAATTCCTGTTTTATTAGTTTAAGTGAGCGGTCCCTACTGGGAATACCAGCAGCTATAGTCTCCCACTCACTATCCTCCATACCATCCATTACTCTAACCTCTATCTCTCCCCCTGCTTTCCATTGTTTTCTCTCCTTTCCCTACAACTCTCCCAATCTTCCCCCTGTGATATCTCTATTGTTGTTACAAGGAATAACCACTAGAGGGCAGTATAACATTGTGACCTACCAGTTACATTGTTCCTACAAAACAAGTCCTCAAACCTAAGCTGTTCTATTCCTGCCTCTGGTACCACCTTACTCACCCCTTGTGTCTCTTAATTTAGTCTTATCTTTCTTCCCTTCTCCCCACTGGTAAGCCCCTGACCTCCTTGTATACCTTACCTTGAACTTACCTTTCACATCTCTGATTTTTTTCCTCACTACCTGCTTTCTTACTTCATTACTTGGTTCTACCTGCTCCGTTCACCCTGCAGGCTCACACCGCTCCTCTACCCTACCCCAATTCTCACCCACCCCCAAATCACCTACACTTATACCTGGCCAGTCCCTCCCACACTTAACTTACATCCACTCAACATCCTTTCCGCCCTCTACATTTCTTATTACCAATCCTGTCCAGTCCCTCCCACAATTAACTTACATCCACTCAAGATCCTTCCCGCCCTCTACATTTCCTGTTACCTATCATACCCTTACTACCCTCATACACTTAATTACATCACTCTATTTCATTCCTGTCAATCAACCAAAGCCAATCACAGTGAACATCTACCTCCAGCAAAAAACCCTACTACTCCTCCTAGCATTTACCTACCATATCACTTGTTACAACTGCCCATTACAAAATAGCTCTTCCTTCACTCATAAATCCACATCCATTATCTCTGCCATCCCTTCTACATACTCCCTAACAATAAGCCCCACCCTATTCAACACCACTGCCACTACTTATACCCTTCTTAAACCGATCAATACCAACCCCAAATCCAATATTACCCACAAACACATAATAATACTGTAAAAGATAGTGAAAACTCTACAAAAACAACAATGTGAACTATTAAATGATGGAGATATCCATCCTAACCCAGGACCTTATGATACAAATCCTACTACTAATATAAAACCTCCCAAACTAACCCAAATCAATACCAGACCAGCAAATAGTCTACTCATTCTAAATCTAAATATCAGGAGCATCAACAAAAAGATACATGAGCTTCATGCTCTGATCTCACAATATCTCCCAGATATAATCAGTTTAACAGAAACATGGCTAAAACCAATCACCAAGGATACAGAGATACTACCACCTGGATGCAGTATCCTTCGGCAAGATAGACCAATAAAGAAAGGTGGAGGCATTGCTCTACTTTATAAAAATACACTATCCATAGCTAAAACTGAGTTGACTTTACCCCCTCTGGACAAGGCAGAAATACTCCTAACTAAGCTCAAAATAGGTAACAACAAAACTATCAACTTAGTAAGAGGCTATATCCCCCCAGGCAATAATATCCCCATCATGGAAAATCTACTCCAGTGGCTATCACAAACCCTGCCACAAGAAACTATTCTATTAGGGGACTTTAATATTGACTGGCTCACATGCTCTTCCCAGGCTCCCACTAATCATATCAACCTACTTACCTTCTCTCAACTAATCAAATAACCCACTAGAATTGACAAGAACAGTAAAAGAGAATCACTTTTAGACTGGATTCTACTAAACAAAATACCTTGTTCATATTTAGCACGTACCCTTCCTGACTCACTGTGATCATCAAACTACCTTCCTACTCAAATATAACTCCCACCACCCCCAAACCCCTATACTTCAAACAATAAGAAACAAAAAGCACTTCAACTTACCAAACTTCTTACAAGATCTACAGCTCTATAACTGGTTGCAACTGTATTATCTACCCCTGGACGAAGCTATCAAACACTTCAACTCTACCTTCCTAGAGATACTAAACAGGCATGCCCCTCCAAGAACTACCAGAATTAAATCTAAAACAGTTCCATGGCTATCAAGGGAAACAAGGCAAAAAATAAAAGAAAGGAATAGTGCCTGGACAGCCTGGAGGTCCAACAAAAACCCAGCAACACAGCAAGCATACCAACAGATAAGAAATCGTACTAAGAAACTAGTTATGCAAGATAAAAGAAATTACTTTATCACCCATCAAACCCAACATTCAAACAATCCAAAAAAAATCTGGGCAGGCTTTAATAGGTTACTACACCCTGGAAAAACCACTACCCCACCCCCAACAACAGGCTTAACAAAAGAAAACATAGCTGAATCATTTAACTCATTTTTTACTGAGACTGTACTTGCCCTTACCCAATACCAAACCTATCCAAATACTACAAGTGCCCCACCAAACCTAACAACAGCCCCACATTTAAGCTACAACCCACCTCAACCTCCTATATAAGAAAACTACTATCCCAACTAAAACCAACAACACTAGGAGCAGATTCCCTCCCAAAATGAATTCTTAAAACTAGCAGCAAATGAAATAGCTAAACCAGTCTCAATCCTAATAAACCGATCCATCTCAGAAGGTTCAGTACCCTTGATCTGGAAAACTGCCTATATCATACCCCTACACAAAGGAGGTAATTCTTATGACATATCAAACTACAGACCAATAGCAATATTATCCCCACTTGCTAAAATATTAGAAAAATGTATTCACCATCAATTAATGAACCATCTTATTGATCAAGAGCTCATATCTCATACACAGCATGGGTTTCGGCCAGGACACAGCACAACCACAGCCCTGCTAGCATTCATAGATACCATTAATCACAACAGGAATAATGGTAAGCTTTCTTCAGCCCTCTTCCTAGACCTATCAAAGGCCAGGACATAGCACAACCACCACCCTGCTAGCATTCATAGATACCGTTAACTACAACAGGAATAATGGTAAGCTTTCTTCAGCCCTCTTCCTAGACCTATCAAAGGCATTTGATATGGTCAACCATGAAAAACTAATCTCCCATCTTGTAAACCTAGGCTTAGATAACTTATCAGTCTCCTGGTTTAAAAACTACCTCAACAATAGACAACAGGCAGTACTATGGAATAATAACTTGTCTCCACTCCTACCGGTAACACTCGGAGTACCTCATGGATCTATACTGGGCCCCTTGCTGTTCTCAATTTTTACAAATAATCTCCACTCAGTCGCAAAAGTTTCAATCCTTATTCAATATACAGATGATTCAACTATAATATGTAATGCCCCCACTTTACCAGACCTCCACAAAAAGACACAGGATAACTTTCACTCAGTGGAAACATGGCTCACTGATAATGGCCTGATACTCAACCCCCAAAAAAACAAGCTCCTAATATTTTATCCCTCAGCTACTACTACCCCCACATGCACCTTTACTATCCACTCTAATAACGGTACCCTCATATCACCTGAAGCCCAGACAAAACTACTAGGTATTACTACTGACAATAAACTCAAATTTGATGTACACATTAATGTGGCCATTAAAAATACTAACAAAAAGCTAGGTAGCCTCTACAAACATAAAGCATTCCTGATCCATAATGCTAGAACTACAATTGCACATACAAACTTCTCTCAACACTACTGTATGCCTCACCCATCTTGATTAACTTATCCAAAACAGAAATCAATAAAATGACAACCTGCTACACTCAGATAGCCAAATTTGCTAACAACAGCTCCTACAGAACACATCACTGCCTAAACCTAAAGCAATTGGGCTGGATGGAACTACCTAACTTACTTATTTATAATCAGCTGGTTACTACTCACAAGATACTCCATCAACAAAATATATCACCCTCACTGGCTAACATTGTCCAACAATATTCCTGTCCTAGGCAACTCCACTCAACTGACAAATTACAGTTAACGGTTACTAGATCCAACAACCATGCTGGAGGCTCCCTTTACTCTTCTTATGTGGCCAAAATCTGGAACTCCCTGCCTACATCCTTATCCCTGATTATCTCACTACCTACATTTAAAAAATGTATCTACAACTACCTCAGCAACAAATGGTTATGTCCCTGTTCAACTCCAGACTAATGCCGGATCCACTCCAGTACTGTTGTAACCATTGTCCTAAACTAGAGTCCTATCTGTTACTTGCATATAAATGTACACCACATCAAAGGTATGATAACATACATATAACAGTGCTAGTATGAACAATGTAAAACTGTTTAATGACTATTGTAAAATGTATCTGTCTGTAGTTTGTACCTTAAGTATCTGTAGTTTATACCTATAAGTGTCAATAACTAGATACCCTTATGGATCTAGATAAAATATGTACCCAAGTTTGTCTGTATGTTCTGTAAAAATTGTCTCTTTGGAGCTTTTCTCCCTGGGCCTCCATTGAAAATGGACATATATCCAGCTGGACTATCCCAGTTAAATGTAAAATAAATAAAAATAAATAAATAAAATTTAGTGACTTCAATCCTCAGATCATCCCAGTATTTTCTCAGAAGACCACACATTTTAAAAAGCATACACCAAAAAATAAGAGGCAAAAATCTGGACATTCTGTGAAAATCTGGACAGTTGAGAGGTGGCATGGTATGCAGCTTTATACCTGATTTTTTAAGAATTTATAAACAGTTTGCTCTTAAAAGTCCATTTAGACAGATTGGTGAAGCATGTTTGCATTTTTTTTTCTGAATTGTACCTATAGCCCTGTTTGGATTAAGCAAAAGAATATAATTCAGTGTTAGATTTAGTGCAGGCAGATCTAATGAGACATCGCCAGAAAGAGTGAAAACAACAGAGGACGCTGTCAAAAACTGAGGGGCTGCCAGCCAGGCCAGATAGAATTTTGTAAATAATTCTATGTCACTGTAAATATTAATATGATCCATATGCTGGTTTCACAATTGTAAGAAAACTGTGTTATGTGCTAAGCTTAAAAAATGTAACCACAGTGCACTTTGCTATAACTGTGTGTGATCTCAAGCTCAGAGACAGGATGTCTGGGTCAGGAAATTCTTTCTATTGTCCTAAGACAGAGATAATTACTAGGTTTCACATGTAAAGTGTCTTTTATTGCTGTGGCTTCCTGGCAGGTGCAGATTGCAAAGAAATGTTAGATTTTAAGTTCTGTGAGCCTAGGAAACTTAAGCAGAAGTGTCAAGAATTATGTAATCTGAAATGACTCATAATAATGTATATTATCAATTTAAGAGTTTCTCAGAGAGAAAGGTTTAGCATTTTGTATTTGTGTCTGAACCTGAAGCTCACATGCATTTGCTTTGCTCTGTAAGTAGGATCTTAGATCTTAGTATTTCTCTTAGAGATAGATATAAATAGCAAGATTTGTCTAGCGGTTCTTCTATATTTATGTCAGACTGTCCAACAATGTTGTTTTAAAGTATTTCCTGTGATTTATGAACTCTCTATTATCACTGTGTTGAATTAATGAGTATTGTCTTGTGCTTTTATTATTTATTATTAAACATTTTAAATGTTTTAAATGTGGCTGTTTCATGTAGAGAAAATTTAAGTTCATAGAATACTTGCAGGCATTTGGTGATACTGTATAAACCACTCCTAAATAGCCTTCAAGTCTCAGTCATACTTACCAGTTGGATAATAACAACATCGCACAGTAGAATTGGACACCCTTTGGTAAAGGCCTTTATAGTAGCTGATAGTAGTGGTTGGTGGCAGTCAGTACTACCATATAGTCTGGGCAGAAGGGTGCATAGATGGAGAACCTGTGCCAGCCTTCCCCAGGAGTATCTGTGTGTTTATATATAACTCAAATCTCAAAGTGTGTGTGTGTCAGCTACTTGGGCAGGGACACAAAGCACTGATTGGACAGAGAGGGTGCCGGAGGTTTTGGCTTGACCACTCAGCTGAAATCTGAACCCTATAGCTGTGCCAGTGGGGAGTCTTACTGGGAATCTGGAGAGAAAGGGAGAAACCAGCCCCAGACTGACTGTGATCTCTGTGTGCTCTTAAGGGAAATTACACGTTACTGTGTGTGTACTTGTTATCCTCCCAATGTGGACACCCCTCACTGGTGCTAGTGGTGATGATTGAGGCTCCCTGATTACTGTGCCAATGCACGGACATCATATATTAATTGTTTGACAGAGGTGGGATATCTACATCAGATATTAATTGTTTGATAGTGGTCGGTTAGCCACACCACATACTAATTGGTTTGTAGTGGTGTGGATATTGAATTCCTGTAGCTTGTGTACAGTAATCACTGAAGGTGTTTTTGTACACTAAATCAGCCACGCAGTGAACATTCAGAGTTCAGATCACAATTGTTTTATATCTTTTGTTAGCTTAGTTAGTCAGGAAGAGCAGGCAAGCATGTCAGCAAAGGAGTATGGCAACCTGACAAGGAGCCAGCTGAGATGTGCTAGGCTAAAGGACTGGTGCATGGAAACCTGACTAAGGCAGACATGATTGCAGCTTTGTTCACAGCTGTTTCAGAGAATAGCAACCAGGAGGATGAGCAGACTGGCTGTGGAGACGTAGAACACTCAGAGAATGGACAGCACAATGTTTCTATGGAGGAGTTAAAAATCCATCTGGAGCTAAAGAGAATTGAGTTGGAGGCCAAGCGTTTGGAAATAGAGGCAGCAGAGAGACTGAGATGTCTAGAAAGTGGGGAAAATGAGAAACTGCTATGACTGGAAGCTGATGAGAAGGAGAGGCAGAGGCAACATGAAAAGGACATGCTGACTCTTCGCCAGAGGCATGGAGGTAATGGGTAGGGAGTAACTGAACTCCAGAAGCAACAAAGGTCAGTAAATCTCTTCCATGGTTTACAGAAGGGGATAATTTTGATAGTTTCAATCATATGTTTGAGAGGGTATGTAAACAGTATGATGTTGACCAAAGGCTCTGGGTACAGTTCCTGACCCCCTTACTCCATGGTAAAGCTTTAACTATTTTGTCCAAACTGTCTGACAATGATTTCTTAAATTATAATGCTGTAAAGAATTGTTTGCTAGAATTTTTTAAGCTAACACCTGAAACTTATAGGAAAAAGTTTTGTGAGCATAGACGCAAGGCAGATGAAAGTTTGTAAGAATATGTTGCTGAACTAAGCAATTTTATTTTCATAGGTGGGTGAGTGAATTCCAGGTCACCACTTTTGAAAGGCTGGCAGACCTTTTGGTGAGGGAACAAAGCCCTTAGCACTTTGCCTGAGGACATGAGGATCTGGTTAGCTGATAGACAATGCTCTACTGTAGATGAGTTGGGGAAGAAGGGAGACCTATACCTAGCAAGCAAGGCATCCCTGCACAGGAAAGGGACCCCCAGTGCTGCTTATGGGTCTAAGGGAACCCATGGTGGGCAGCCCAGACTGCCCCAACAGAATCTGACAATAGCAGGGTCAGCCACTAGTCCAGGTACATGTCCAGGACCTAGGGTTAAATATTTTAAATGCAACAAGTGGGGCCATGTAGCACATAGATGTCCATGGAGGCAAGGTGGGGAACAAAAGGTGAGGGAGCCAGTAAGGGGAATGACAAAATGACAACAGTAGGTTGTCTTGAGACAACAAGGGTACCAAAGTACCACAAGAGGTTATATCCTATTGTACTGAATGGCAAAGAGATAATTGCTAAGAGAGACACAGTCTCTGACATACGCATTGTAAAGCCTGCAGTGGTTACAGAGGAGCACTACTTGCCTGGGCAGTCTATTCTAGTCAGAGCTTTAGGAGGGACCCATTCCAAATATCTTTGGCTAGGGTTCATCTTGACAGGGAGCATGGAAAAGGAAGCCAGCAAGTAGGTGTGTTTGAGGATATCCCTGCAGATGTCCTGGATAGGGAATGATTTTGATAATGCAGTATGTGCTCATGCAATTACACACAATCAGGCTTGGAGACGAACATATGGTTCTGGTAGCCTGGGGGAGAACCAGACAGACTGCACACTTGCAGCCAGGACTGGTGAGGTGGTTACTTCAGGGAGAGAGCTACCCTGTAGCAGTGAGACCAAAGATGAACCAGAGCTGCTTGTGGGTACTGATGTTCCCTTGGACAGAGTGACTGCAAGGGCAGAGATGAGTGGTAGTACCCAGGCTGACAGTGAGCCACCACTGTCAGAGGATACCAGACTTCCTGTGGAAGGGGAGCAGGGAAGGGTTATAAAGAGAGAGTTGAAACAGGCTCAGCTGTCGGCCCCTACATTACAATGCCTGAGGCAGGTAGCTAGTGAGGCACCTGATTCTCAAGGGAAGGGGGAATCTGTATACTGGGACAAAGGGTTACTGTATAGACAGTGGACCCCTGAGGGAGGGCTAGAGGGTGAGAGAATACAGCAGTTGGTAGTGCCTAGAGTCTACCATCTGGCACTTCTAGCCATATCCATTGATATTCCCTTTGCAGGACATATTGGCATAAAACTTACAAAGAGATGTATTATGCAGAACTTTTAGTGGCCTGGGATTTCCAGAGATGTAACAGGGTACTGCAGGACCTGTGAGCAGTGCCAAATGGTAGACAAGGCAGGAGACAATGTGAAAGCTCCTTTGATGCCTTTGCCTGTGATTGAAGAGCCATTTCAGAGGATAGCTATGGATATTGTGGGGCCTCTGAGTACCCCAAGTTCCACAGGGAAAACGTATATCCTAGTGGTAGTAGATTATGATACAAGATATCCTGAGGCAGTGGCTCTGTCCTCCATTGAGGCAGAAAATGTGGCAAATGGTTTGTTAGAGATTTTCAGCAGGGTAGGTTTCCCAAAAGAAATACTGACTGACAGAGGTGTCAATTTCATGTCAGACCTGCTGGCTTGTCTGTGGAAGTACTGTGGGGTGAAACACCTAAAGACCACCCCTACCATCCCCAGACTAATGGTCTTGTTGAGAGGTTAAGCTCTACGCTCAAGTCCATGCTGCAAACAATTGCAGACTAGTTTAAGAGGGAGTGGGACAAATATTTGCCCCATCTGTTATTTGGTTACAGAGAGGTTCCCCAGGAATCCATGGATTTTTCACTCTTTGAGTTGCTGTATGGGCATAGGGTAAGAGGACCTCTAGATTTAATTTGAGATGAGTGGGGGGTGAGTGTGAATCTCACAAGGAGTCTTTTGTGGCATATGTCCTAACCCTCAGGATAAGGCTCAGGAAACTTTTGTGCTTGGCCCAGGAGAACCTGGCAGAAGCCCAACAGCAGAAATGGGTCTGGCATGACAGGGATGCTGGAGCTAGAGAGTATGCTGTAGGGCAGCAGGTAATAGTTCTCATTCCTGTCTGACACAACAAGGTGCAAGCAGCCTGGGATGGACCCTACAAGGTGGTAAGGAAGGTCAGTGATGCTAACTACATGGTGGCACTGCTAGGCAGGAGGCAAGAGCAGAAAATGTATCATGTTAACATGAAACCTTACCATGATAGGGAGGCCCTTGTGCTGAGTATTTGCAGTGGATTGTAGGAAGAGTCTGAGGGAGATCTGGTGACTGATCTCCTCAGTGAGACTTGGACTTACACTTCAGTGGAAGGGGGTAGCACAGTCCCAGCATCTATCTCCTACCCAGGTTCAAAGAATCCAAACAGTGTTACAGGAGTTTGGGGATATGTTCACTAGGAAACCAGGGTGCACCCACCTGGTGTAGCACCAGGTGGATACAGGACCACAAAGGCCTATTAGGCAAGCCCCTTATAGGGTGCCTGCAAGAGTCAAACAGACTCTGAGGGAGGAGATGCAGGAAATGTTGGAATTAGGGGTAATTCAAGAGTCCAACAGTCCCTGGGCCTCCCGAGTGGTGCTGGTGCCAAAGAAGGATGGCAGCACTAGGTTCTGTGTGGACTACAGGAAATTAAACAGTCACACAGAGTCAGATGCTTACCCCATGACTAGGATAGATAAATCACTAGAGCAGCTGGGAGGGGCTAAATATCTTACCACCATTGATCTTACCAAGAGTTACTGGCAAGGTGCCCTTGGCAACCAATGCTAGAGAGAGGTTAGCTTTTTTGACTCCTTTTGGCTTGTATGAGTTCACAAAGATGCCCTTTATGATGAAAAATGCCCCAGTGACTTTCCAGAGGCTGGTTGATCATATCCTAGCAGGAGCAGGGGATTTAGCCCTTGCTTACGTAGATGATTTTGCTATCTACAGCCATTCCTGACAGGAACACCTTCAGCATGTCAGGAAGTCCTGGGCAGATTACAGAGGGCAGAGTTGATCATTAAGCCCAGCAAATGTCAGCTGGATATGGTAGAGGTCTCCTACCTGGGAGATAGAGTGAGGAGAGGTAAGATCAGGCCAGAACCTGCCAAAGTGGAAGCCATTCAGGCATGGCCTACACCTGTTACCAAAAAGCAGGTGATGGCATTTTTTTTGGGACAGCAGGGTACAACAGAAAGTTTGTCCCCAGTTATACTACCATAGCTGCTCCCCTCACAGACCTGACAAGGAAAAAGAGGCCAAATAAGGTAGTGTGAACCACAACATGTTACCAGGCCCTCCAGAATCATAAAGAAGCTTTAGGAGGACCCCCCCATGTTAGCCAGTCCAGTTTACAGCAAATAATTTGTTGTGCAGGTGGATGCTTTGAACCATGATGAGAAGGCTATACTTAGCCAGATTTCTTCAGAGGGAGAAGAGCAACCAGAAGTTTATCTCAGCTGTAGCCTCCAACCCAGGGAGGAATGCTATGCAGCTGTAGAAAAAGAATGTCTAGCCATATTGTGGGCACTGTGGAAACTTCAGCCTTATCTGTATGGAAAAATATCCACTGTAGTTACAGATCACAATCCCCTAACATGGTTACATTGAGCCAGCCAGCAAAATATCAAGTTGCTAAGATGGAGCCTAAAGTTGCAAGCATATGATTATGTCAGTGCAGCACTGCAGTGGGGTTAGCTATGTCAACGCAGATGGGGTCTCAAGACAAGGAATTGGGTAAGGTATACCCAGATAGACTCAACCCTCTCAAGCAATGTTTCTCAAGGGACACTTGAAAAACTAGCTTGAATTTTCGGGGGGGGGGGTTAATGTGAAAAACTGAAGGCCTGCCAGACAAGCCAGATAGAATTTTGTAAATAATTCTATGTTATTGTAAATATTAATATGATCCACAGGCTGGTTTCACAAATATAAGATAACTGTGTTATGTGCTAAGCTTCAAAAATTTAACCACAGTGTACCCTGCTAGAAGAAAGCTGATAAGTAAAGAATTTTACAACTGTGTGTGATCTCAAGCTTGGAGACATGATGTCTGGGCCAGGAATTCCTTTCTATTGTCCTAGGACAGAGATAATTACTACGTTTCACATGTAAAGTGTCTTTTATTGCTGTGGCTTCCTGGCAGGTATAGATCACAAAGAAATGTTAAATTTTAAGTTCTGTGAGCCTGGGAAACTTAAGCAGAAGTGTCAAGAATGATGTAATCTAAAATGACTCAGCAGTAATGTGTATTATCAATTTAAGACTTTCTCAGCGAGAAAGATTTAGCATTTTGTATTTGTGTCTAAACCTGAACACATCAGCCCACCAGCACTTGCTTAGCTCTGTAAGTAGGATCTTAGTAGTCAGACTATCCTACAATATTGTTTTAAAGTATTTCCTGTGATTTTTGAACTCTCTGTTATCACTGTGTTGAATTAATGAGTATTGTCTTGTGCCTTTATTGTTTATTATTAAATATTTTTAAACCTTTTAACTGTGGCTGTTTTGTGTGGAGATAATTTAAGCTCTTAGAGTACTTGCATGTATTTGATGATACTGTATAAGTCACACCAAAATAGCCTTCAAGTCTCAGTCACACTTACCAATTGGATAATAATAACATTGCACAGTAGAATTGGACACCCTTTGGTAAAGGCCTTTATAGTAGCTGATAGTAGTGGTTGGTGGCAGTTGGCACTACTCTATAGTCTGGGCAGAAGGGGGCATACCTGGAGAACCTGTGCCAGCCTTCCCCAGGAGTGTCTGTGTGTTTATATATAACTCAAATCTCAAAGTGTGTGTGTGTGCGTCAGCTACTTGGGCAGGGACACAAAGCACTGGTCGGACAGAGATGGTGCCGGAGGTTTTGGCTTGTCCACTCAGCTGAGATTTGAACCCTATATCTGTGCCAGTGGGGAGTCTTATTGGGGATCTGTAGAGAAAGGGAGAAACCAGCCCCAGACTGACTGTGATCTCTGTGTGCTCTTAAGGGAAATTGTACATCACTGTGTGTGTACTTGTTAAACTCCCAATGTGGGCTCCCTTCACTAATGCTAGTGGTGAGGATTGATGTTCCTTGATTACTGGGCCAGTGCAGGGGTGTCACAGATACTAAAGCTTCAGATGCTTTGCAATGAAAGATTCCTAAGCCAGGTAAGGTAGTATCTACAGAAACTTGAAAAGTTCTGTTAAATAGTTTATTTTTCTTTAGTTATTTCTTTCTTTATTTTTACCATCTGAAGGTTACCTCTCCAATGTTTAACTTCACTAGTTTGGTAAGACACAGGTCACAATTAGCTGTTTCAGAAACTCAAGACATGTCTGTGAAGATCCCAGCTTTCCACACAACAAAAAGATGCAGAGAAGATCCCAGCTGTGACAAGGCCATCATAAAATAGTGTCACTGTTTGAGAAAATTTGATTTGATGAATGCATCATGAAATCACTGCTGAGCATCAGTAAGTGGGCTATGCTTATGTTACAGAATGCAGGAAATTCTACAGATCTGAACATTAAGAGTAGGTGCAGAAACAAGGATGGGGTACTGGGACTTTAAAGTAATGTATGAATGCCTGAGGTGAGAAATAAATTGAACATGTATGTTAAAATTTTATCAAAAAGCTTTGCTGAAATTTGTAGGAGGAAAGGGTGAATTATGATATATTTTCTATTAGATTTCTTACTTGTTTAGAAAAATATTTCTTTAAAGTAAAGGGGAAGTCAGTTGGGTTAGTAGCTGATGAAATGAATGGCATGTCAGGTGATGTAGTTATTCTATTCCCAGGTAACTAGCTAAGCAAGAATGTGTTTTGACACTTATATGGCAGCTAATAGCCTAGGAGTAGATTATAATGGTGTACTAAGCCTAAGGAGTATGGGTGATTCAGGAAAAGTAGACCCCTTCCAAGCAAAATAAATTTAATTATATTGTGTTTGTTTCTGCATACATGGCAGCAATTCACTGTTTATATACTATGATTATTTTATGAAACTCTTTTCATGTTCACAAAGTTTCAGTTTCTTTAACATTCAAACTTATTCCACAAAGTAGGGGACAATCATCCAGTATCAATTTAAACCATTAGTTGATTTATTTCATTATATATTTTAGTCTGAAACTATTTCCATTAAACATTATTACCAAAATAGCTAACTTACTGTGTTTTAAGTACACTGCCTCATTGAGTCTCACTTCTCATAGACGTGACTCATTACTTTTTTAGCCTGAAAACATGAAATTAATTTCACAAGTGCTCCTTGTTTTTTTTTTTTTTTTTTTTTAAATGCTATGTTCATGTAAGAAATATTTACAGATATTTAAAAATCATGTAAATAAGCTCATGGATTGATGTTTTTACACTGCAATTATAAATGTAAATCATACATAATGTAAAACACATTTACTTTCAGTCCTGCTATACGCTTCTCCTATTTTTACAAATCTAAATAAATCTGACCTAAATAAACTCACTAGCTGCTACAATAATATTGCCCGATTTGCCACAGGTTCATCATATAAGTAGCACCATTGTTTTAACCTTCTAGCTCTAGGGTGGCTAGAACTACCCTGTCAAATTCAGTATAATCAATTAATTGTGGCACACAAAGTTCTCTATCAACCAGAAAACACACCCAAACTTAAAAATATCATCATGCCATACAGTAACCTAAAAACTCTCCGCTCCCCCAACAGAATGCTAGTTCAAACTGTTAAAACCAACAACTTAGCTGGTGACTCTCTATTTACCAACTCTGTTGGCAAAATCTGGAGCTTACTTCCTGCTGAACTCACTGCAGTCCCCTCTCTAACTCAATTTAAAACATCTCTTAAAAAACACTTAAAAATACATTGGCTATGCCCCTGTGTAAACCCTGACTAAACCTCTCTCTAATTACCATGAATCTCTAAAACCTGGCCTCTTGCTGAAACTATCTTTACCATAGCTCTGATACTTCAGCTGTTCCAGTTGATAAATTAGTGATTGTACTTCTGAACTAAAGGAGAACTTGCACAGCTGTGTATTACTAAAATTACTGTATTTATGCATACAAGTCTATAATTTCTTAAATCTGCTATATATTCTGGCATATCTAGAATAGTTTTTGTAAGTGTTCCTGAACAAAGTATATAATTGTCAAAGTATGTAACTGTCTTGTACAAATGTATACAATTGTCAAGTTACACTGTCCGTATGTATGTATCTATGAAGCTTTTCTCCCCGGGCCTCCACTGAAAATGGACCAAAATCCAGTTGGGCTCTCCCAGTTAACAAATGTAAAATAAATAAATCTATACCTTAAATGTGGAGCTTTTCTCCCCTGGCGTCCGCTGAAAATGGGTTTTACCTAGTCAGACTTCTCCTGGTCAAAAAAGACAAATAAATAAATAAATAAGAATGAATAAAGCCTCCAGTTAGATACTGGCTGCAACTGCAAATTACATTCACTGTTCTCCTGCATTGACATTTCAGCAGTTAGATATATTCAACTGCTTAGCAATCAACATGAAAATAACTGTTCATATTTTAGATAACTGTGTTAATTATGATCTATACACTACACTTCAATGAAAAAAATATATATATAGTATATATATATATATATATATATATATATATATATATATATATATATATATATATATATATTCCCCCCCAGTGGTGATGTGATCCTGAGGCAGTTTGGGAAGCCTCTGACTCCAACTATCCCTCCCCCCCCATATGTGATTATAATAACCCCCAGAGTCACAGCAACAGTGGCAAAAGGGAATAACCAACTAACCACTTGACCACTTGAATGAAAGTCTGCAACTTAATATTTTTTTTATTACCATTATTAAAACAGTTATAACCTTATATGCATTCTGTTGTCAAGAACTGTTTTCAAAGAGTGCAGATTTTCCAGGATAACTTGTTGAGTGATGCTTTGATTGTGTTATACTATACTAAAGCCACATATTGTCACCTATAGTGTAACAGTATCCGATTCACTTTGGTCATGGATGTGGGACCATGCAGTTAATAATATTTAAGTAAGCGGCTATGAGGGTGAAATTTTGCCAGCTTTGTTTTTAACACTAGAAGAGCTTTTGTCTGTGCAGTCACAAAAGGAAAGTACTTGTTTTTCTTTTTATGATTGCATGTTATGTTTATTGCTGTAAGGCAGAGGTATTATTTTCTGGCAGCCTAGATGATTTGTGTGCTCATAAAAGGAGACTATTGTGTATTCTTTTGTGACTGGATGCTTTACAATAGCTTGGGTGTTTGACATTTTATTCAGTTCATTTTTATGATGTATTACTCAATTCATTTTTATGATGCATTAGTTTTGGTGAAAAGAGGCCTCGACATTAAGGAATGTGTTAGCGGATAGGAAAACAATAATATATACTTTTCTTATAGGAGGAGTGCAGTAGTCTCACTTCAGTACAACATTAAAAACTTAGTTGTGAAGAAATGACTTGGTAACCAAGAAGAAGAAATCTTGAGTATTTGAGTATTTGTAATCTGGAGATTCAGAATACTTTCAGATTTTAGTGTGATTTACTTGTAGTCTGTGGTTGATTTTAAAAGCAGTAAGGTTGTTTATTTTTCTGATGGTGAAGGAATTGCTATTGCTGTTTCATAGTTTAGCTATGCTGACTGAGTAAAAGGAATCCCTGTTTGATTTGCCAGATTTGTGGGATACTATTAGGTGTTGATCCTTTGATCAAAAGTTCCTTTTCAGTTTGTATAATTTTATTATATCACTGATGGCAACAGAGTTTGTGGGATGCTGTAGCATGTTCCATTATGAGATGCATATATGATATCTGCTGGGATTGTTCTGGCCAGTTCATGCTGTGCAGGAGAATGCAGTGATGGGTTTGATATTCGAGGTTGGATGCACATCTTTCTTATTTCATTATATTACTCTGCAGCCTAATTCATTAGTTTGAAGATCTGTGCAACTTGCAGATGGATACAGCAGCCTTGGAAAAAATATGTTGCAGTTATTTTCCTGCTGTTGTCAGTGTGAGATATGACCTGGCATTGTAAAGTAGCCCTAATGTGTAGTGTTTTTTTTTGGACTATAATATTTTGTGTTCGTAAAATTTAAGGTAGTAATCTATGACGATACCCTGTAATTTGACATGAATGACTTGTTGTATTCCAGTAGTTTTAGACAACACTATATTTAGCTCAGTCCAAGCTGGTTTGAGTGTACTGGAGATAAATGTGATTTTGTTTTGAGAGGTATAGAAGCAGTTCATATCATTCTAACCAGGTCTTACTAGATTAGAACGTGTACTGAGTGAATATTTGTAGAATGGAGAGTATTAAAGATGGACAAATAAGACTTGAGTTGTCAGCATATTGCATGACTGTCACTTATTTGGTTGCCATGCACATGGCATTTATGACTTTATTAAATAACAGGGTTCCTAGTATTGACCCCATGGCACTCCTGTTTGCACTGGCAGGTGAGCAGAGGAGGAGTCCTGCCATTTGACAGAGTGTGTTAAGTTGTTGAGGAAACTAGAGAGCTATTCACTGGAAATAATGCTTAGTCCTAGTTGTGACAGCTAGCTGGGGAGAAGAAGGTAAGATATAGTATCAAACTCTTATGAGAGATGCAGAAAGTTCTTGAACTGTAGAGACTGGGTTGCTTATTCCAGCAACATCTAATTAATGATATTATGCAAGATCATTATCTGCTGCTAATGCAATAGGTTTTAATTTGTGCCAGTATTTATTTTAGCAGATGAAAATGGTTTAAATAAGTAGCTCTTTTTTCTAATTAGTATTGCAGTATGAGGTGAAAGGAGGTATGTCGACATTCTGCTGTAGATGTAAAAGGCAGTAGCTATAAAGTGTTCATTAAACTTGCAGGCTATAGTGGTATTAGTTTCAGTGACAAGAGGGTTAGGCATGAGCTTGGTACTTGGCTTTAGGAAGTTGTTTATAGTAGACCAGAACCATTCTTGATTATTGTCTGTGCCACTGTGTAAAAGTGTCAGTTTTTTTCTAAAATAACCTTTTTAGCGTGATTTCTTAAGGCGTCAGTATTTTTATTAATTGTTTTGTTTTTTGTCTTTGTGCCATTTCTTTCAAGTATATCCCTAGTCTAGCTAATCTATTTATATGACACTGAGTAGAAGTACTGGGCCTTTAATCTGTCACAGTAGCTAAGGCTACAGAGAAACAAGATCTTTTGGGTGAGGAAACATTGAGGTTTGTCAAGCTGGTATAAATGCTAAGCAAGGTACATGTCAAAGGGGACTGATGATGGGTCTAAAAAGAGAGGAATAAAATGGAATGACAACTTCTTTGGACCATGAGAAGATAACACAAAGGATAGGTTGTGCAAGGCAGAAGGATTTTCTAACCATCCTAGAGACAAAGTGGTCAAAGAAGTGTATGTTGTCAGCAAAGGTAACCAAGTCCATAATAACTGTGTCAGATTTAAGGGAATCATTATCTATATAGCCAGTAGGAATAATGCTAGATTTACTAAAAGAAGCATATCTTGGTATTGAAGTTAAGCTCACGATTAACATTCTAAGCCTTTATTTGGTCTGGTCCTTCCTGAAATAATTGTGTGTCTGAATCACATTTTGTTAACTGCCCCCAGTTTGTAATAATCAGCAAACTTAGATAGCTACAGTCTTTTGATATGTATTTATTTATTTTTACATTTGTTGACCAGAATAGCCTGACTGACCAATGCTCATTTGAATGGAGGCCTGGAGGAAAAAGATTTAGAACTATTATTTAAACATTTATAATGATTTAATATAATGTATATATGAAATGAAAAGTAGGAGTTAGGTAGAAAGTAGAGTGAGAAATGCAACAAGACTCAGGTAAAGTATATAAATCAGGTTGTCTTTGTGTGGGGGATTGTAGAGGAAATCTGATGACAGAAGGAAATGCAAGTTTAGAATAGAGTATTGATTAAGGAATAAAGTGAAAGGGGAAGGAATAAGGAAATATTAATATAAGGTAGATAGTGAAAAAATGATTGAAAAGATAGCGACAGTTTCTATGAATAGGGTCAGAACCATTTATTTGCAAGGTATGCTTTTAGCATGTTGACACATTTTTTTTGGACTTGCTTCAATCTTGAGGTAATGTGGGGAAGAGTGCCATAGCTTGGTAATATAAACACTATATAGAGAGAGTTTTGATTTAGTTATCTGTAAGAGGTTCTGAGTTTATGAACACAGGTTTCTGTTTGTAGAGTATTTGTATACTAAGATAGTTAGGGGTGGGCAGGCTTTTGTCTAGTAATTATTTTGTGTGTAGTTTTTAGTTGGCTTTGTGTGAGTAGGTTATGCATTTCTAACCAGATCATATTTTGAAGAGCAGTGCAGTGATGGATTAGGCTTGTAATAGCTGTAAATTTGTCAGCTGTGTTACACACAATTTCTAGTTTATGCAAGTGAGTTTAAGGGATGCTAGTTAGACTGCAGGAATATAGTAATGAAGGGAGAAGCAGTGCTTGGGCTGTCTAGAGCTGAGCAGTCTTGGTTAAATAAGGATTAGATATGTACAGCATGTCTAACTTTGTATTATTTTATTAGGTGTAGAAATAACATAATCAATGTGTTTAGCAAAGGACAAATTGTGATAAAAAATTATTCCTAAAAGCTTGGCCTGGGCGAAAATTGTAATGCTGCTCTTTGACTTAACTGAGATTTAACCTGAGCCAAATACTAGACATGTAGTTTTATTGGCATTTAGTAATATTTAGGATTTTTGGAGTCACCCTTCAATCATGTGAAGATTTTTCTGTGTGAATTAGCTGAGGAGATTAATGTAGAGTCATCAGCATTTTGGATTAAAGAGACACTAGGAATGGTGGTGTGCATTTTATTAATGAAGATAGACAATAGAAATGATGGTGTGCATTTTATCAATCCCAGTGAGATACATATGCTGGTGGGAAGAAAGTCTAAGAATGTTTGTGACCATCACATGGCTTGTGTATGATTTGACAGACAGCTCTTAAACCAAGTTATAGAGTTAGTACTAAGGTCTGTTTCTGTCACTTGCTAGAAAAGAAGCTTGTGGACAGGTCTAGGGATGTGGCAGCAGTTTTTACTTTGAGAGATGTTGTTTAAGAAAGTTAGCAGGTCAGTTTCTGTACTATACCCTGAACAAAAACCATAGTTAGTGGGTGACAGAAGGATATTTGTGGTGAGGCAGAACAGTAGCTGTTTGTTTACACATTTTTTTTACTATTTTGAATAGTGGTGAGAGGATTGTTATTGGCTTGTAATTGGAGAGGTTATTATGAGATCCCCCTTTATGGACTGTTATTATGTATGATTGTTTCCTGAGACGTGGATTGAAATGTTCAGTAACAGATATGTTTTTTTTTTTTTTTATTTTGTAACTGGGTAGGCTGTAATTTCAGAGGCTATTTGAAGATAATTAGAAGGGAGAAGTTCAAGTGCCAAGGAAGCAGGCCTTAGTTGTTGCAACAAGCTTTATATAGAGGCTAGATTGATTGGTTATATGTTAAAAGAGCCAGATAGAAAGTTCTTAGTGAGGACAGGCATATTTGAGTATAGTAGCTGTATTAATGAAACTGGTGTAAAGAAAGAAGCAGTAGTGAAGTTAGATTCATTTGGGATGGAGAGAAAGGGTGGATTTCCTATCTGGTTTAAGTAGTTTGTTCTTGCAGAACCAATATTGTCTAGGGCTGGTTTGGATGTAGTTAAGTAATTCAAGACATTAGTGGGTTTTTTGGTTTAATTATACACCTGGCTTTGTTTCTAAAGTGTTATGTTTGTCTGGAATGTATAGATTGAGGCATTCAGTTGCTTCCAAGCCCTATTTCTACTGGTCATTAATTGTTTGATCCCTGGTGACAATCAGGGAGCTGTGGCACTTTTAACTTTTTTTCCTGTTTGTGGGAGCAATGGAGTCAAGTATGCTTAGAGCTATGTGGTTAAAATAGTTGATTGCATCACCTATGGGAAGGGGTTTAGAGGATATTACTTAAGTTGAAGGAGTAGGCTAATAAAGATATCTTTTTGATATTTTTTCTTAACTCAAACCCAGTTGTAAATGATGTTCATTTTGATTTTTTTTGTTTATTCCATATTGTGAATGCTAGATGGTGGTCACATACTGAGTCTGATAATGTTTTACATACAAGTATGTTCCTTGTTGTGTTGGTGGGTATCCGATCTTTTGTATTTTGCTTTCTGTGGGTCTTTTCTGTGTAGATAGCATCTAGTATTACCTAGAACAAACCAAATAGGTTTATGTTGAGATATTCCTGTAAGTAGGTTGATTTTATGGCCAGGGTAATATTAACATCACCTAGGTTGATTATGTTTTGTTTTATATTGAATGTGGGCCAGGAAACTGGAAATGTTCTTGTAGCTAGATTGTGGAATATAGAGTGCAGCAATATTGGTCAGAGAGTCGGCATTTATTGCTAGGCTAGTAAACAGAATTTTGATAGGGTCAAATGAGGGAATGGAAAGTTCAGAGTGATTTATGTCAAGATGGTTAGGAATAAAATATATATTCCAACTTTGTTAGTCTATCAAGGCTAATTATGTTACACCCAGGAGGCAGAACATTTTCATTGCTTATTTGAAGTTTTAATCAGGTTTCTGATATAGTTACTATATCAGGTTTTTTGATGGTCACCCCACAAATGTAATTGTGCAACTTTGCTTGAGATGCATCTTGCATTCAGCTGACATATTTTGATATTGTTATATTTATAGTCGAGATGAGAGTTGTAGAAAATGAGGTATAGATTATTCTCTATGTGTCTGCATAGTAAAATATGTACTGAAGAGGGTAAAAAGCAGTAGAATAGCTTAATACCATTTTAAGTACTACATTAGTATATGTCTTGTTGTGAGACTGTGCTGGCCTGAGTTGTTTAATTTTAAAGAAGTGGGTTATGTATATTGCCTTCTAGGAAGAAATGTAAGGGAACATTTTGTTTGTACTAACTTCCAAAAACAAACAAGGACCAAGAAACCAAGTCAATCCACAAAAGAATGCCACAACCATTGAGAAAGACTCTACATAAATTACTTTAATACCACCCTCGAATAAGCACTTCCATCCCATTACCTACAGGACTTCATCCGATAAAAATACAAGTTAAGAAATCAGACATTTAAATAGCCCTCTGAAAGTTAGGTCTGTATTATATCATCGCACGCTTACAAAAGCGAACAATAATTAATTGACCCCATGTAAGCAAAACTTCAGAAGAGCTATATTTTTCCAATGGAAAAAAAAATCACTGTTCCAAAAAAAACAAAAAAACAAAAAACTTTCAAACATTACATAAAGTGGGGGGCTTCTCCCCCACACCCCTTGATGTGAGAGGCTGTGCCCCCCACACCTCCTACATAAATATACCAACTCCGAGATCGCACTACAGTGTCAAAAATGGCAAAGTAATGGAAGCAGCCAAGCAAATTCTTTCCCAGGAAAAGAATTCGCTTAAAAGCCATTTTGCTATTTTGCCTTTTTGTTCTTTTATGTTCGATCAAGACACATTCGACAAAATGCATCTGCGATCATGTAATAAGAACCCCTGAAAGTCACATGTTCACCTAACTTCAGTGATTTAAAGTGATATATTCTTAATACAGAATTTAACGTAAAAAAAATAAAACACTAGTAAACCCATTAAGTAAAATCATAAATATTCACAAAAGTCATATAAAAAATGTATAACAAAATGCATGAATATCAAAAACTGTGTATATGAATATATTTTGTCCTATTCATTACTATTTACTAAAGGCAGCAAAAAAGTCTAATAAACTATAATTAAAAAATAAAAAGTATATATATAAACACACACACACACACATATATATATATATATATATACATATATATATATATATGTATATATAGTTCCCCTTCACAAGCTCGAATTGCTGAAAGCTGGAAATTCATAAGCTTGAGCCCAGAATCTCAAGTTTCAGTAACTTGAATTTGTGAAGGGGAGACAACAAAAAAAAAGGAAGTTTACTGACATGTATGCAGGGGGCCGAGTGCCCCTGCAGTCTCCCTGCTGAAATATACCAGCTCTGTGACCGCAGTATAGCTGAGGAACAGAAATTCTCTCATTGTGCGCTTCTGTATACAGCGCAGAATGGGAGATTTCCCTCATCCCCGTTGTAGTGTGATGTCGGAGTTGGTATATTTAAGTAGGGGGTTGTGGGGGTGCAGGGGGGCTTGCCTCCCTGTAAAAACATTGTAAAGACATGTTTGCATGTCTTTTACGTCCGCTTTAGAATTTTGAGTTGCTGAAAACTCAAGATTCTGGGCTTGAGCTTATGAATTTCAAGCTTTCAGCAATTCGAGATTCTAAAGGGGAACCATATGTGTGTGTATATATATATATATATATATATATATATATATATATATATATATATATATATGGCTCCCTATCACACTGTCGAAAGTTCAAATCTCCGACCATATCACCGAAGATTCGAATTGCCGACATTTGTGTATTGGGATCTCCATACAGTGTGAAACCCAGGATTTGCCTTTTTCCTCACTGTAGTGCAATCGAGGAGTTGGTATATTTAAGTTGTAGGGGGTGGGGGATGCAGGGGGGCTTACCCCCCTGCAAAAATGTACAGGTAAGCTGTTGTGTGTTTTTGTCACTTTTTCGACAATTCAAATCTTCAGCGATGTGATCTCGGCCATATCGTTTTTAGAGGTTTGAACTGTCGCCGAAGTGACAATGATCTATATATATATATATATATATATATATATATATATATATGTATATATATAGATATATATATATATATATATATATATATATATATATATATATATATGTATATATATATATATATATATATATATATATGGGTCTAATTCTGATTGTCGAAACCTCACTTTCTCGACAACCAGAAGATCAAACTCATTTAAGCAAAAGTGTACTAAATCAAAAGTGCACTTTCACAAAAGCCAGTTCTCCGAAGCACATTACAGCGAGGATAAGGAAATATATTCTTTTCACCACTGTAGTGCGATTTCGTAGTTAGTATATTTACGTAGGGGGTGTGTGGGGGGCACTTGCTCCCCTGCAAAATAATGTTTAAAGCAGTTTTTTTTTTTTTTTTTCTGGTTCAGAGAACTGACTTTTGCGAAAGTGCACTTTTGATCTAGTGCATTTTCGCTTTAATGGGTTTCGATGTTACTTCATCGAGACTGTGAGATTTTGATCAAGCAACATAGACCCATATATATATATATATATATATATATATATATATATATATATATATATATATATATATATATATATATATATCTATGGGTCTACTTCACATAATCGAACATCCAAATGTTCAACTTTCATATGGCCGAGACCATATGATCGAATAACTGAATGTTCGAAAATGTGAAAAAAATAAAGAAACAAACAAACAAAAACTGTGGGATGTTAGATCATATGGTCTCGGCCATATGAAAGTCGAGCTTTTAAAAGTTCAACCATCTGAAGGAGACCCACATGGGCCCCCTTCAGATGGTCGAACTTTTAAAAGCTCTACTTTCATATGGCCGAGACCATATGATCGAACTTTTAAAAGTTCAAACGGTCTGAATGGGGATCGCCATAGAGCACAGAACGGGAAGATTTCCCCTTACCACAATGTAGTGTGATCTCAGAGTTGGTATATTTAAATAGTGGGGGTGGGGTGCAGGGGAGCTTGCCCCCCTGCTTGCACTGTTTAGTTTTTTTTTCACATTTTCGAACATTCAGTTATTCGATCATATGGTGCTTTCAGTGAAGTGGTCCTAGTAATTTTATTTTCAGTCAAGTGAGTTTTCAATCAATCGTAGTAGACCCATATATATATATATATATATATATATATATATATATATATATATATATATATATATATATATATATATATATATATATATATATATATATGTATAGACACATACACACACACACACACACACACACACACACACACACACACACACACACACACACACACACACACACACACACACACAAATGCACACATGCACACACACACACACACACACACACACACACACACACACACACACGCACACACACACACACACACACACACACACACATATACATAGATAGATATTCTGTTGCTAAAATTGGTGTCATAGTCACATGAAACAATATGCTTCATAGCACTTAGGAACTATAACAATTATGCAACACTTATTCAGAATACAAGTTCAAAAATAAGTTATGCAATAAACACAGTTCTAAAGTTAATGTTATATAGACAGTGCCTTTAATTTTAAGACACAATTGAAACAAGGTCATTTAAGCCTGGCCAACAATAAGTGCTAAGGGACAGTTGCCACATCAACTCTCTCCTCTCAAGTTGTAATGACCAAGGCCCCCATCTAATACTTGGGGTTACTTTCTCTAAAATTAAAAATTTACACTCGTGCTTAGGATATTGGGAAATATGTCTAAATAGTGCATTGGTTGTCGTTTATTTTTTAATATCATAAATGTGTTCATAAATCCATTCCTTGAGCATGCGCTCAGTTTTTCCAACATAAAAACTGGAGCAGTTTTGAAAGAAGGCAGTATGTATTACCCCATTATTGTACAACCGAGTTTACCTTGTATAGTATACCTTCGCCCCTTGATTTTATTTTGGTATGTGTCATTGGTTCTTTTACATCCACATGAGCTACCACTAACTTAAGCAGATGGGACCTCCATTTCATGTCTCATCTGAAGATTATGTGATACAAATCACTACACAATAATATTTTGAGAGGCAACCTTTTTTTTTACAATAGAGAATCAATAAACACAGAATGCTATAAAGTACCAGACGTCTGACGTCAAAGGAGGAGTAAAAGCAACAACAATTTTCATATACTATTCTTGAAAATATGATGTTTTCTTGTAGTTTATTATAGTAGGTTTTGTAGGGATGTCTATACTTTTCACATAAGAGACTGAATGTTAACAAAACATATTAACCTAGTGCTTTTGAAATAAAAGTTGAATATTAGTACAACATATCCTAGTAGTTTGCCATGTGTAGAATAACTACATACATACATATTTACATTTGTTTGGATATTTTCACACAGTGTAACAATATTGGGAGAAAGGAGTATTTAATAATACGTTATGTTTTAGGTGACAGCATCTTTAAAGCATTTACATTTATTTTCTTTTAAGAGCTGGCCTTAATGTGATTCTCAAATGTTTTAACTGACTGATATTTCTTATATTTTCTGGACTGCTTTTCTAGTTTGCCAGGGCAAATTAAAAATGCTAGCTGTTGATGGAGAAATTGGTAGCCTTGCAAATTGTATGCACTTTTGATTCAATATGGAATAGTTTTGATTTCTAAATGAGATCTTATTTAGGATAGGAGGGACATCAATCTTCATCTAATATTTGAATATAAATTTGTTAATTTTCAAAGTTGCTCTAGCTTATACTTGAAAACCATTTAGCTATGGGTTCAGCACAATGCATTTGTCATCTCTGTTATTTGCTAGTTTATCAAATCTATATATTTTTTCTTTGGTTTCTATGTTAGCTGTATTCCATGCAAATGGCACTGTGATTAGTGGAAGTCATACTCTAACTTGTGGAGCAAATGTTTATGGCTATAACACATCCTGCCTCTATGGTTAGCAGATGGGATTATTTTCAGTTTTAAGACAGTACTAGCATAAGATTTCATTTCGAGGTGGAATGGGAGATTTTGAAATAGAATTATGCCATCATATATTTTGCTGTGACCTTCATGTTAGGTAGGCTTCTGATGGACCAATAATTGTAATTTGCTGGGAGTAAGTAAACCTTTGTGATTTTCAAACTAAAATTACTCTTGTTATTAGAATATTAGTTGAAAGTGTGTTACAGGTTAACCATTTCCATATTGCTTTGAAATCTTCTTGTAGATGACGAGTTGAAATGGGATTTTTTTCTTTCTTTTTTATGACTATATCATTGGCATATAGAATGTAGTTAGTTTGTAGCATATCTTATGCAAGGTCATTGATATCTAGGGAACATAGTAGCTGGCCTAATACCAACTCTCTAAGGATTGCTTAATTGATAGTTGCTATTTCAGATTTTGCATTGGGTCCTACAACTATGAAAGTCCTATTAGTGAAACATTTTTCAAACTATTCAGATGCTTCATAGTGAAATCAGTTTTTGACAGTTTCCTTACTAGTATTGCATAGAAAATGCTTTCTCATTTTTTTATATTGGCCATTACCCTGTGGCAATTAAGGCACACCTCAAAGAAAAAACAGCCAAACTACTGGGTAAGGAGATATTCATGTTGACTGTTTCACTGTTTTTTTTTCCAGAACACCTAAGGTAATATCACAGGATCAGGCACCCAGTGAGCTGTTGGCTCTCTGCTGTTAGAGGTCATTGGTATGGCCTTGCCTGATTGGATTATTTTGTGTATCAGGAGTTGAGTCACCTGATTTAGTGAGGAACAGGTTGTAGCAGCAGAGGATATGAAGCTACACAAAAGAGCAGTAAGAAAGCATAAAGAGAAGAAGCATGCCTGCATGAAGAACTGGGCAGTTTATAGACATAAAATTCTGTGTTTGCCTTAAGTGATGAAACAAGAAGGAACCCGATGCATTCTAGCATTGGTCGTCAGAATTATCCATCTCCCCACATCCTAATGATTCCAACTACAGTATTCCTTTCCTTATTCCAACATACATTATATACTTATTTGGTTGGTTTGGTTTTTCTTTTTCTTAATATATATTTCTGTCAGCATGTCGCATGCCTTGCCTGTCACTCTTATATCCACAGATTTGATGGAATACCATTAACTGCTACAGAATGTGCAATTAGTAGCAGTCTTGCCCTCAATACCTTCCCTGGGGAATAACCACTTTCCAAATCAGATGACTTACTGCATAGGTTAAGAGTAAACCAGCAAGTGAACAAGTCAATTAGGTATTTAAAATCCTCTCTTGTATATAGCAGATATTTGGAAAAAATGAACTAGGACTTGAGTGTGAACATTTATTTTTACCTTGTGTGATGATGTGAGGTATTGCCAGCTATGCCAGGAGAAGTAGGGCAGTGGATGTGTAACATATGCCTGCATAGGTTGCTGGAGTGTTAAAAGAATTATACGTCATTTGTGTATCAAACTGATTTGTACAGGTGCTTGTGTTAAATAAAATGTACAAACAGTGGGTCCTGCTGGACAGAAAATAAATACACCTGTATGTCAGACTGTATTGTAATTGTTGAAATTAATATATTGCAACAGAGGATACTGGAAGAGAAGAGGTTACTCTCAGTCCATCTAACTTTGAAACATAGTCTGAAATTAAATTATCTGGTTTAGGACATAAATATTATATCTTACAGTTCTGATTGCAGCCAGAGACAACATTTCTGTGAAAACCAGGGCTAGGAATCCTACTGTATTGTCCTTAGGGGTGAACTAAAGGGTGGAAGTTTTAAAATGGTTCTATAGCTTCCATATGCTATAACACATCTTAGCAAAGCTCGATGTGTATGTATTATGGCAAATAGGTGCTGGATTCTAGTTCAGTTTCTAGTAAAGGGGGTAGTGTGGGAACCAGAGTCAGATGACCAGATGTATGTGATGTCATTCTGTACTCCAGCACTGAAATGATGTTTTAATATTAGATGAGACAGAAGTCTCAGGGCAGTCTGCTTTTTGAAACCTGACAAAGAAGGAAGACCACTCTCCCCCTTCATCCTGCCTTGCTTTAGTAAGTAACCAGGGGATATTAATTCTTTAGATCAGTCAGGAAGATATAGTGAGATTAGTTAAGTATTATGTTTATGTAACTGTGTTAATCTATCCATCTGTGCTATTTTTAATATTTCCTGTGATTGAAACTCTGGTGTTTATTATAAATATATATATTTAGTATAGTATTTCATGTTCTTTTATTATTTATTATTAACTATATTTAAACATTTCATTGTGGTTGGTGTTTTAAAAAATATTTTAACCTTTGAGAGTACTTATATTTATTTGGTGTCACTGTGACTGCTCCTGAAAGCCTTGCTGCACTGGTGAAACCTACCATTTGTATGAGTATTAATTTACTCAGTATAATTGGGTACCCTTGTAAGAGCCTTAGACTAGATGGCTTTGGAGTGTTCTTGTGGCAGTGGAACTGCCTTATAGTCTGTGCCAGCCTTTCCATTGTGTGTGTGTGTGTGTGTGTGTGTGTGTGTGTGTGTGTGTGTGTGTGTGTGTGTGTGTGTGTGTGTGAAAATCAAATCTCAAAGAGTGTATGTGTGTCAGCTACTTCATGCAGGGAAATAGAGCACTGGTTTCACAGACTGAGTGGTGGAGGACTTGGCTTGGAACACTCGGCTGAGGACTCAACTCTACAGCTGTGTCAGTGAGGAGTGTTACTTTGGGCTTGGAGAGAGAGAGACAGAAAGCCTGTCCCCAGGAGTGAGTGTGTTCCCTCTGTGCTCTTAAGAGAAGTTGTGCTTGGTGCAAAAAGCTGTATCTGAAAATACTGTGCATCTATTTCTGTTCCAAGTGAATGTCTCTCACCAGTGTCAGTGTAAGGATCGAGGCTCCTTGATTACTGCTCCAGAAGAGGGGCATCACACCCCTTAAACATTGCATACTAAGACTTTGTTAGCCACCTAATTCCACCATGTGTTGCTCATGAGTGTTCTGCATTAGGTATTATTTAACATTACTTCTGAAACCACATCCCTGTGACTGAAAGCACTGCAACCAGTTGCTTAAGTTAATATCATATTTAAGGTGTATTAAATACAATTACTTACTAATTCAGTTTGAAGCATTAATTTCAAGTGCAAATAGAAAGTGTGGCACATTTCATTTTATATTTAATCCACTGCATTTTGGAATTTCTTTACTTTTGTTTCTAGATGGAGAGAGTCAGGGTGTACTCAGCATACATTGAGAGACAGACTGACTCCTGGTAATACAAGAGGTGTCTCCCACTGCACTCCCTGCAAACCAAGTTCCCCAGCCACCCTCCAGAACTTTACTTTTACACAAGTTGGTCTCATCTCATCTCATGTTCTCTCTCTCCATGCTCTTAAAGTAGGGGAATTCCTCCCCACTACCTAAAAAAAACTATAGTCTCACATCCATATCTTCAGAGCTTATCTTAAAACATTCCTCCAGAATAAACCAAACTGTACATGCCACACAGCATGCCACATTATTTAAGGGCCTCTCAGTTTCTAGCCTTACTCTCTCTCTGTCGCAGCTATTAACACATCTTAACATACCACCTCCCAGCTTCCCCTGCTTTAACTCTTATTACCCCACAGCATTTCCATCATGATGCAAACCTGAAATAAAACCATGTAAAATTGTAAAAGGTGTATTTCACTCATAATTGTTGCTGCATCTATTATTTGCTACAGTTTTGTTATGTATTGTTACTTTCTGTAATACTTTTATATGTACAACTTCCTCTCGGCCTCTCTATTTCCACTTTTTTCTTCATTGTGCATTATTCCAACTGGGCAGTACCTGCATATAGTCAGGTATGATCAGTGTACTACCTCAGTAAATAAATGTAAAATATATAAAATAAATCAAAATCTTTAACACCCCCCTTGACAAGGAAAATTCCCAGTACTTCAATTATCTAACTACTTCCACAAACTGTACTACAACTTTTCATTACTCTCAGCATTATCATAATAAGCAGTCATCAAATACTACTACTATGAGCCTCTCTTGAGCGATCACCTACATACCATTTATTCATGATAATACTCCTACCCGGACTCAGATAGTTCATTAAAACTTCATGCAACATACACTCAACTTCCTTCTTCTCAGTACACAGCCTGAGCTTCTTTCCAGTCCGTTACCCACTCCCCTGATCTTCCACTGTCTAAAAGGAACCTTTACTTATCTACCCTTCCCTCAGATTTCTCTTTCCACAGAAGCTGCATAAATCTACCTAAAACCCTTTACAGATACACATCCGTTATACTAATACTATGCCTAAGAAGCAATATCAGATACCACCCAGATCCCTTCACACTCTCATGCCCGCTAATGGAAGTCTCAAAAACAAACTAGATAAGGTAAGCAAACTACTTTTACAGCACAGCAGAGAGATTGTAGCTATAATCAAATCTTGGATTAAAAATGTCAACACACATTCACTTTTTTCTCACAGCATAACTACTCTTTAGACACTAGCTTGGAATAAATGGTGGCAGTCTCACACTCATCAGTGTTAGTATCAGTAAATTCATGATCCAAGTGTGATCCAAGTACACTCCAAGTTTATTCAAATCAAACACAAAGGATAATAAAAGCCGTAAGTGCTTTCGTCCCTTGACAACAGAACTTCATCAAACAATCAAAATAACATTGCAGCAGGCTTTTAAACATATTCACAAGTATCCTAATTGTTTCTATCCACGCACCCTTAAAGCTATAAAACCAAATTAGCTTTAAATGCATTGCATTTTATAATAAATATACATAAAAATACATATAAATACACAAGCTTACATTCTTAAAAACATAAAACTTCTATACTTTTTATATATAATAGTACATTGAATTATATACTTTTATCTTCTTAAAGCCTTAAGATTCAATAGGGAACTAATGGATACTTTTTCATTTAAACCTGGCCAGTTAGTAGAATCTAATAACAACTGCCAGTAAAGTTCCCTTCTTCCCAATAAGGCAGACCAAGCACCACCCCTAATATTTGTTAAAATGTTGTCTATTATAAAGAAACAAAAGGAATGCCCTTCATTCTCTGAAATATGCTTGTATAATGCATTTGTCTCCTTCTTCACTTTTATATCATATAAGTGCTCATAGACAAGTCTTTTTAACTTTCTATCTGTTTTTCCAATGTAAAAACAATTACACTGGTTACATAGGGCACAATATACTATTCTATCTGAATCACAATTATATTTACACCTTATATTAATAGTAATATTATTAATATTAAATACATCTCTCTCTTTTATGTATTTACAAAACCGGCACATTCCACACTTTTTCATCTGCCAATTCTTATTGTCATTGCTCAAAGTAAATTTCCTTTCATATGAACACTTTAAGTTCCTACCTCTTTTAAATATAATGGATGGTCTCTCATCTATGTGTGATCTAATAGTTCTATCCTGACTCAGGATACACCAGTTTTTATTTAAAATTGTCTTTATATCCATACTGTCAATTGTATATACAATAATAATCGAGGTATTATAATCCCTATTCATGATCTCATCATTGTCAGGAATTCCACCCATCATATATCCATCCTGAGATGATACTTCAGATAGAAGGGGAACATAAAATGTCCTTTCCTTTTTGTTCACAACCTCCAACAAGACATCCATAACTAATTTCATAGGGTAATCTCTCATTAAAAACATAGCTTTTAAACATTCACATTCTTCCAAAAATTCTTCAGAACTTGTTACCATACAAATTGTCTTTTTATTATTGCCTTTTTCTGCTTCTGTGGATGGGTGCTAGTGTATTGTAGTAATGAACTGGAGTAAGTCTCCTTTCTATATATTCTGGATGTAAAACTCTTTGTATTGTAATCTTTACTTATCAGTATGTCCAGAAATGCTATTTTTTGTTGATCAATATTATGTGTAAACTTTAAAAATTGAGTTGTGGAACCAATATATGCTATAAATTCACTAATTAAAGCATAAGGTCCATCCCATAAAACAAAAATATCATCCAGAAAATGAGTATAATAACTTATATGATTAAAAAAATCAGAAGAGAATAAATATTTCTTCTCCCACTGTATTACTACTATGTTCGCATACAAACCCCCACATGCTGATTCCATAGCCACACCTTCTTGCTGTAGGTAAATTTCATTATTAAACTGAATAAAATTATTTTTCAAAATAATTTCCATAAGTTGGGTATACATCACCACATTAAAGTGTTCAACTTTTTTCTCATATAGATACTCATTAAACCACTCTAAACCATCATTGTGAGGGATCACTGAATACAAATCTTTTATATCTATTGTTAAAAATATATAAGAATCTTTGAATGGAATTTCGTTATTATCCTTCAAAAAGCTCCACAAATCTTTGCAAATATGGGCCTCATTGTAAACCAAATGCTTTAACTTAGAATCTAAATATTTTACTAGTGGTTGTGTAATTGAACCCTTTGAATCAACTATGGGGTGCATGGGGGTTGTGACAGATTCTTGTGTAGTTTGGGAATCCCAAACATCACTGAAACCCTAGGATATGTAACTGTTAAGTAGATAAAAAGATCTATGGTTATAAAACCATCAACAAATAAATCCTGCAGTTCATTTTTAATTTTTAAATATGCTCTATTTAATTCATTTAGAGATGATTTTACAAAGGTTTCTCCATTAAGTATAAACAACATTTTTTTATTGTAATCATCCAAGTTCATTATAACAATTCCCCCTCCCTTATCCAGTTTCATGATTCTTATTTGGTCTAATAGACCATTAGTCTCTTTATTAATGGCTCTTTCCTTCAAATTCATGTCACCAATCCACTTATGTTTAGCTATTAATTTGATATGTCAAGTTCATATTTTTTTTTTTATAAAAAACCACTGGGTATAGGTATAATGGGGATTACTAGTACTAGTCATGGGGTTTATAAACTGCTCTGTAAATGAATTCTGGAACAACACTCTAAATTTAATTTAAAAATTGGTTATTGTCAAGTGTCAGTTTAAGTAAAAAAATTACTACGCTGCCAAGGTACATAAGTAAAACCTTTAAAAAACACAACACAACACAAAATAAAAAACTTCTGTTGAAAAAATACCAAAAAATTAAGTAAAAAATTATTGTTAACCTGTTTGTGTGGCATTAAGGTGTCATCATTCTCCAATCATCATTCTCCATATTAAGTACTATCACTACACTGTTTCATCAGGCAGTAATTGTTTGTATTCCTTCTGTTTCCTGTTGTTGTGGAATATGTTAAAATATGTACAAAAAAGAAAGAGTATTAGATATAAAATATTAATAATATTAATATAAAATATAATAATATAATTGTGATTATAAGATTAAAATATATAAAGAAGTATATTATGTTATTAATTGTTTTACATTGGAAAACAGATAGAAATTGGAAAGAAGAGCGAAAAATAAATGATATATGATATGAAAGTGAAAAAGGGATAAAAATGCATTATAAGCATATTTAGGAGAATGAAGGGCATTATTTTTTGTTTCTTTATAATAATTTACATTTTATTATATAATGGGGTGTGGTAACATATTTACTTGTGCAGGAAGACAGGAACTTTACTGGCAGTTGAACTTTACTTCTAGTTGTTGGCCGATTTTACTAACTGGCCAGGTTTATATGAAAAGTCTAATCTAAAGTTTTTTCAGAAAATATAAAATATATATGAATATAATATATAAATATTATAAAAAGTATATAATTTTTTTGTTTGTAATATTTATTATATATTATATATATTTATTTGTATTTATTATATTTTATATTTATTTATTAATATAATTTAATTATAGCTTTAATTTTATAAGTTTATGGATTAGAGATATTAAGATATATTTTTAAAGCCTTATATGTCTAAAAGCCTGCTGTTAGTTTGATTGTCTGATGAATTATTTGTCACAGGATTCAAAGTATTTTTGTCATTTTTGGGTTTATTGTTATTTGCTTCGTATAACTTGGTACTTGGACTTCGTGAATCGATTTTGGATTTTCATTTGGTGTGGTTCAGAGTCTCTTCATCCCTGGTTCAGTCTCTTTTTCAATTCAGCTGTTGTTTTTTTGCTTTTCTTTTGCTTTGCAGCATTTGATCAGAGATAGGCACTGAACTTTTGTGATTTCCTTTCTGGATTGGGTTTGATTGTGTCTTGAGTAATCCAATGTAATATCCTCCTCTTCCTCCTACATATATAACCTTCATAACAGACTTCAAACCTCATACGTTTCTCAAGATATCATATCAACTTAAATCTGACTTAAACCTATCTCAAAATCATTCACATTCATCAAAATTCATCTCATCCAACATCTTATCCCAAACAACCAACAAACCTAACCACCCACCCACAACCAACAATCCTATCCACCATACTCTTCACATCTTCCATCATCAAATCTCACCATTCACATCACTTCATTGATCACAAGTATTCATCAAATCTATAATCACCAAAATAAAAATCCCCCTCCTTCCCAGAATCCTCCCTCCAATAAAACTCAAAAAAATATTCCTCCATATAAATAACAAGAACATAAACATCATTCATCTTATCCGAATTCATGTTAAACAGAATTCCTAAATCACATAAATTTTAAATCCAATCTCCCTTATTTTCTAGAAGCTTGTTTCTACAGTCTAAGGAAAAATGATTAGATAATACTAATTACAGTGTTTTTTACTTTACAAAGAATATTATTCAGTATATATATACTTGCTCAAACTGCCATCAAAGACAAAGCCCACACCAGCTCAAAACACACACACAAATAAAATGTAACATAATAAAAAAGCACACAAAGCTAAAAAAAAAAAGCTCCAATTAATTCCCATTAGACATTTCTGCCAGCAATCCCCAGTAAAATACAGAGTAGAAAAATTTCAACAGACACATTTAAGGCTGCAGCAAAAACTAACGTGCAACATAACCAGTAACTAATGCGCCTCCAAATTTCCACCCAACCAGTTTCCACTTATCCACCTCAGTGTCCTCTCTCATTCCACCCTTTTACACCTCCTATATATACAACCTCTTACTTTAAATATATATACGCAAAAACATATAGAGCAGCTCCACCAGGCTCAGAAGACCAGAATCATCACCACAAACACCACTATACCCTACTCCTTCCTCATTAAAATAAATCTCATAATCTTATTAAGCTATGTCTTACACAATTTCAAAATTTTACAAAAATTACTATTGCTATAACAATCTGAAAAAATCAAACCCTCCCCCCTGCCCTCACACTTGACTCAGTATATGACTCTACATACTACCCTCTCACACAATACTCAAACTATAACTTCAGTCAGAACCTTCGTCACAACCACCTCAACCTTTCTTAACCCTATATGGACACTACACATGGAAATGGATTTAGGACATGGTTCCACTTTTATCAGACTTACTGAAGTTTTTGTCCTTGTGGATCCTAGCATCCTCCTTTAATGCCTTGTTGAAATAGACATCTTTTATGCCCTACCAAAACCATCAAAACCATCCAACTGCCACTTTTATGTCAAAATCAAGTCATCTTTCTCTAGTCTAAATAATCTTCTTTCACAAGGTCCCTAATCTCTAAAAAGCTCTCAGTTCACACTAATCCACTGGATCAATAACAAAAAATTCCTACTTAATTCCAGCAAAATACTTTTTTTTGGGGGGGGGGGGCACACAAAAGTTTTAAAAAATCCACACCCTTTACAAATCTGAGATCACAACAACACACATCCATAGAAAATACTAAGTCATTTAATTACCTAAGCTTTTGCCTACATCTATATCTAAGCTTCTCTCTCCACATTGACAATACAAGGAAGAGATTAACTCCCTTCTATATCTCCTCCATTTTTACCATGGTAAACAGAACAACAACAGGGAAAGGTATTATTTTATCCCAAGTGGAATCTGGCCTTCACCTAGTTGCATCTGCATGACAAAGATACTCCTCTAAAATCAAAACAATCACCAATAAAATATGTAGATTCATTATACTCTCCCCTAAACATTAATATCATTGCAAAACATTGTAAAGGGCAAATTGTGTCCCAGTAAAACACAGAGTCCCCCTTCTATTAGCATCACAGCTATTCAGACTATGAAATAACCAAAAAATATTTCCTTTAGCAGCAAATCAACTAAAGATCCAGCTAAACCCTTAGAATCCCAGAACCATATTGCACCTATATAGCAACTCACCAAACCAAAGCACCACTACACTGATCATTACTTCTTCATACTTGGTCCTAGACTACAGGAATGCATCTCCTCCCATATCAAATAAACTTCATCTGCTTAGCATTTGGAACCCAGATACAGGGTCCATCTTTAAAATCCAGAGTCTCTCTTCTAACCACATCACCTAATTTCACTTTACTTTTTGTCATTATCTTCATGAGCAATACACACCACTTCATCTGATCGACCATTTGTGCTTCTAACCAGCTGATGAATCTATGCATTTCTAATCATCTTACACTTTTAATGACATACTATTCACCTTCTTTCAACCTACTATAAATATCATGCATTCTTCAGTCCTGCTTTGTTGTTAATACTTGTATACAAAGCCATATGATCTTTTTACAATTTTTTTGGATTTTTTTTTTTTCTTACTGAAATGTGCACCTCCCTTTGCATTCATAGGCTGGGACTGAACCTGGTCATTTATTATCAGTGCTCTGCCCTAGTTAATAAATGTAAATAAAAAATGAAATAAAATGATCTGCCTCAAATGGCCTTTTAGGTCCAAGAATAGTTTGTATGTTAGCTCTTCCCCTTCCAAATGATAATGCACACATGCACATGCACGCACACACACTGACATATATCCACATATACATACATACATATATATATATATATATATATATATATATATATATATACATACATACATATAAATTGCAAGAGAAGTTATTATTACCAAGTGCAAAACAACATTTAAATACTCAAACTCTTATGTGACTGGATAAAGATGACTCCATATCAGTAGAATTCCGTCAATATAAACATGTTTAAAAATATCTATATGCACTAAATCAACACGAAAAGCTATCACAGCAAGCAATTTTAATAAAATAAAACAAAACAAAAACAGAATCACTATAGTGGTTCTTTAACAGGCAACAATGCAATCCACAATGCATAATTTTGCATTTTGGGAAATAGCAGTTCCATTTTTCAAAAGAAATTAGAAAATATATAACACATCCCAAATGAAATAGTTACAAATAGGCTCATTAAGACAGCAGTGATAAATATGTTTATATATAGATATATAAGTAGAACGCTGGCATGGTGATTCCCTTTTAGAAAAGTTAGGGAGTAATATACTAGAAAAATAAATCTGCCCTCAAACATAGCATAGTGCTAAGAACTTTATAAAACATAACCAAGAAATTCTCACTAATAACATAACTAACCAGTTTTCATAATTAGAGCATATCATTGAGTCCTGATGAAAAAAGGCTCCTAAATTAATTATCCAGGTGTGATCCTTTTTGTTCAACATTTTTGCCATGCATTTATATGCAATTAACATATTAACAATCAATTCCTATAAAAAAGAAATCTAGCAGTGAGGTGCTGAAAATAATGATTAGAAAATGCATTTTTTTCCTAGCACAACAAATTCCACTTAAATGCAAAGTCAGACATTGTTTCTAAGGTCATTTAGTCAAACCCACATAAAAGAAGCTAAATGTGCAGACCACTATGTAGATTATCAGTTCTACTAAAAAGTTAGTAAGACATTTGATCTCATATCTCTTTGTTTTATAAATGTATTTACAAAAGCTGCAATACCTACATACATACATAGGTTTATTATTAAAATTTAGATTGGCACTTATGTGAAGCTTGGAAGGTCAAAAGACTGTTTTCAAGTCTGTGTAATGTCGAACCAGAAGTATTTAACTCCACATTAGAGAATGGTAGTGTGCATTCACTACTGTGGAATTGGCATTCTGGTAACAGATCCCACTACAGTAGGGATCAGGAAATGTACCCTTTTCTCACTATAGTGTCATCTTGGAGTTGGAATATATAATATGTGGGGGTGTGAGGGCACAGGGGAGCTTGCCCCCTGCAAAAACTTTACCAGTAATATGGACTTTCAACATTGGGATTTCCAGTGTTCAAATGTCGATTCTGTGTTGTCATTTCTGAAATTTTGATAATTCGTTATTACCAATTTCGGCAAACTGGTTCTATCAAAAGGTGGAAAATCATTTTGATTTTCCACATTTTGATAATAAACCATATACATGCATACATACATACATACAGATATTTCAAACATGGGCATTAATGCCCTTCTAGCCTGCCAATATACCAAAACAGTTGTTCCCATAAGAGGTGTCCAGGCTGTTCTTGAAGATATCTAAACTAGTGCTTGCTTTGATGTTATTTGGTAGCTTATTCCCTGCATCAGCTGCTCTCTCAGAGAACCAATTAGTACACTTTTCATTCTTATAGAATCTTCTATATATGTTGTCTGATGATTCTTTACAACATTTTGATAAGCCAAACATTCCCAGTGATAGCTGTCTCTAAATGCCTTACATATCTGAATAAGGTTTCCTCTTAGATATCTATATGGGACACTTTTAAGTTCAGATATTTTAGTCTTTCATAATAACTTCCATTTTCACATCCATGGATGCCCTTGGTATATTTCTACTCTATTCTTTCCTACTCATGCTTGTTTTCTTATAAGGTTTCTATATTGTTATTCCATAATCAGGTTTGGGTTTAATGTAACTAACAATGACTTCATCATTTCTGATTTCCTAGACTTTATAAATCTCTTTATACAACCTATAGTTCTATAACTATCATTATTCAATTGATTGATATGATAAGAAAAATTCAAATCACTGTGTGTTGTATTAAATATTCACCTTTTAATTTATGTCTCCCAAATCTCATACGCTTACTTTTTGATGTATTTATCAGCGTATTATTCTCCTGCGCTTAAATGGTCAATTTAGTCAAGTCCATTTGCACACAGTCCCTGTCTATAACACATGTAATTAGTTTACCCGATTTCAAATCATCAGCATACAGACTATAGAACATCTCATATGAAAAAGAGTGATCTGAAAGATACAATCTAAACAGGTATGGACATAGGACAGAGCCCTGTGGGACACCCAGACTGTAACCAGGAATTCTATAAGTCCAATTGCTGTATGATACTTCTTGTGCCCTATTTGTAATCCATGCAACTATCTATCTTATCAAGAGCACATCAATACCCAGTTGTTTTAATTTACTGTTCAGTACTTTGTGTATGAACCTCACAAATGTTTAAGTTTAATCTATATAAATTACATCACAACACAATTTTTCATTCATAGCTGTTATTATATTGTTATAGAACATCATGTTACAGGTGGTAATAGATCTGTTTTCAACATATGCATGCTGATATATGGTTTCATGTCCCAAATTTTCCAGTTCTGTTAATAACTTATCCAGTATTACCTTTTCCATTATTTTTCCACAACTTTAAAGTAGACCTAAGGGTCTGTATGACCCTGGGTTTGTCCTACTCCCCTTTTCCCTTAAAGACAGGTTTAATAAGTGCAAGCCTCCAATCTTGAGAAATCTTCCCATATTAACAGATATAATGGTATTGTAAGTTCTCGATGAAGCATTCTCAGGTTATTATTACTAATTCTGCTTCCTCCCTGTGCTTTGTTTGGATCCAGTTCGGATAGTTTGTTTTCAATATAATCTAATTTGTTTTCAGTATCTGAGGTTACCTGGTTGTAACTAGGACAATTTATCAACACCTTTGTTGAGTCAAATGGCTTTGCATAAGATTTTGTAAATATATCTATAATCTGTTATGTATGAGAAAAAAATGTAGAATCTACACACAGTTTATCAATTTGTATGCCTTTACTCCTCCCACATGTTCCTAGCATTAACAACCATCAGAGATGCATCAAATGTAGTTATCTGTAAACTGTTAATTTTCAACTTGGTAAAAATCTGGCTTTGTGTTTGTCAAATCTTGCAAAATATCTGCTGCAAAAATTCTCTTTCCTGATCTTGACAAGTACAATTCATCCTGTCTGAACACAGGTATGCCTTTACTCCTCCCACAGCTTATGTGTCTATAAAATAGTTTTATATTATGTTTGATATCTTTATATAAATTTTCTTCAAACTTTTCTTCATCTCCTCTCACACTGTGTTTAAGTTGTCTGCTCAACTTTTTTAATTCACTTTTTCAAAGTTGAAGATCAGCCTCTTTTCTATTTCTTATATTTTTTGTCTCTCACCTTAATCAAGTATCTTGTTCTTATGGAAATATATCCTCCTGAGGCTGTATGCCTAGATCTTGCTGTTAAACATTTTTTGATGTTTTACATTCAAACAATTTCTCTTTCAAAACTTTTCACATACCTTCTGCAGTTTTATCACTCAATACATCACGATAATTAGGTTTACATAGTAACTGTTTTGCTTCCATATAATTTATTAATTTTCTCTGCATTGATTTAGATTTTAGTTTGGCAGAATTTTCTAGCAACAAATTTAACCTTTATAACCCCATGATCGCTGTCCATCAATGGTGATGAAACTTGACATAAAGTAACAGTAATTTCTTTAGGAACACAAATAAGTCTAACATGTTCTGTTCCCCGGTAGTTATTTTTACAATCTAAAGCAATTGTTATTCCTGAACATACATTGGAAATAATTGCCTTACTAGTGTTGTTGAATCAATATTATTCCAGTCTGTTTCTGGAAAATTTAAGTCCCCAAACATTATTATTCTTCCTTCCTGTGTTTCATGCAAGAAATTAATGAATTCCTCTAGCACTTGACTTTGGTGTTTATACACTTCAACAATTGTTATATGTTCCAGTGTTGTCTTTATTGTCACAGTTACACTGTCTATAGTCTTGGTGTAATCACTGACCATGAATAATCACAGATCTCATAATTATCTTTAATCCTTATCATAATACTTCCACCTGATTTTTTTTTTTTTGTTAGAATGTTTGTTACAGTAAAAACATTTATACCCTGACAGAACCGGTTTTCAGTCATTATTCTTTAAATATGTTTCACAAAAGCAACATCAGTCTTGTGAGTACATGACAAATTTTCCAATAAAAAATAATTATTAATGTTCCTAGCATTAACAACCATCAGAGATGCATCAAATGTTGTTATCTGTGAACTGTTAATTTTCAACTTGGTAAAAAATCTGGCTTTGTGTTTGTCAAATGTTGCAAAATATCTGCTGCAAAAATTCTCTTCCCTGATCTTGACAAGTGCAATCCATCCTGTCTGAACACAGGTGTGCTCAAAATTAGGCTTGGATGCTTGCATATTTTCATTTTTTTTTAAACGGAACATATTTTCATGAAGGTATTTACCCAAAAAATCTTTTCATTCATGGTTACCTGACTTTCCTTTCAATATGTGATTTGTGAAAAATACATCCCAATACCTGCACAAGTTATGTTACTTAAAAAGGCTGCAAATTCCTTACTAACAGAGAGCCCTCATGGATGAGATTGTTTGGACTGACATGAATAAAACAGATCAATACTTCCTTACATTAAGGTGTTCTAAGGCCTGTCTCACATCCTTTTGCTCCTGGCAAGCATAACACTGTCTGATATTCATTATCTTTGCTACAAATGTAAGTATCAGTTCCTCTAATAACTGAATCTCCAATTACAAGAAATCATTTTCTGACCAGATCTGTAGAATCTTCAACTTCTAATTCAATAATATCTGCTCTATCAATTGTTACAAAGGAATGATCTTTATCACCATTAGTTATATTTAATCCCACTGTTTTCATTGCTTATTACATTTATAAGTATGATGTTTTAAAGTCATGGGCATTGAGAAGTTGTGTGGCTGAAACACTTGGTGTTATTAAGGTGTCATTTGTCTATATCTCATGGGCACTCATTATAGGAGGTTTAATTTATCATACAGTGAAATCTCTAGCTTGACTGAGTTTTTCTTGCAGTTTGTAATGAATAGTTTGGCTGTGTGGCCTTTTTAAGCTTTGGTTTGGATGTTAATTTGGGTATTTTGCAGGCACCTTAATGTTTATCGGCATCAGCTGGGTTTAAAGACCCTGTGTTGCTAAAATATAGCCAGATAATCTATTTATGTTGTGCTGAAGAGGTCAATAAAAAAGGCTCAAACATACATGTCCACAGCTAGCAGGGTTTGACATTGTTGGCCTGAATGTATTTATAAAGACTTAAAAAGTAAAAGTAGAATGTAAAAAGTCATGTTCATTCAGAAGCCGCATAGCTGAAACAATTTATGTCCTTAAGGGATCATTTGCATAAATCCCATGAGCCTCATTACAGGAGTTTTAAGGTATCACACCACAAAAACTCTAGCTTGGCTGGGGCTTACCTTGCAGTTTGTACTCAGTGGTTTGTCTGTGTGACTTTTTTACCTTTTGGTTTGGATGGTAGGATATTTGTTGGTACCTTAATGTTTAGGGACACAATCTGTGTATAAAGACATTGTGTTTCTGAAGTATAACTAAGCAATCTGTTTCTGGTGTGTTGACAAAGTCATTAATCAATAAGAAGGCAGACACTTTGGGGGGTTTGCTTTATTGGTCTGAATGTATCCATGAATACTTATAAAAAACTCACAGGCATTCAGAGGGAGTGAAGCTTAAACACTTCATATCTTTATGGGCTTATTTGCATGTATCCCTTGAGCCTCTATTACAGGAGGTTTAATGTACCAAACAGTGTAAACTCTGTGTGTGTGTGTGTGTGTGTGTGTGTTTGTGTGTGTGTGTGTGTGTGTGTGTGTGTGTGTGTGTACATATATATATATACATATATATATATATGTATATATGTAGGACTAGCTGCTTGCTGGTGTGAACATTGTCTCTAGATGATGGTCAGTGCTGATGTGACACCTCATCCTCATGCACGAAATGGGAAGGGGGTTGATTTGTATATGTGTGTATGTATGCGTATATTAACATATATATGTATATACATGTTTATATATATATATATATATATATATATATATATATATATATATATATATATATATATCTTTAAATATTCAACACCATGATCATGCACTGCTTGTAAGAACATATAATTAGTTTCACAGCTGGGTAGTACCCTCAGCTACATAACGTCTATATGTTCTTTACTGGGCAACAATACAACAGTACAATACATGATCTTGAATATAAAATTTAAAAAGTTTATTTTATTTGCTTTTTAGGGGCCAAAGTACTGTAACATTTGTTTGACAGTTAAACAAAGTTTCTTTGGGTATATACAAGAAAACATTAAATCAGCTGCATTTTTCCACTAGCCTAAACTGGAACCTCTTGGCAATACTAAGTTACACAAGCATAAGCACATTTTAATCATAAAACACTAGTAACACAGTTAACATTGTACTCCACTTAGCTTACTAATACACATAGTCAGATTCCTCACTATCTTCTACAGTGTCAAAAGCACTTAACATTAGCTTGCATCTGATTGACTATGAATTACAAGCAAACTTGCTCCTACCATTGTAAGCTTGATAGTAAAAACACATATTTTAGAAAAGGCAATTTACAATCCATACTGCCTTCAGATGGTACTAGTAAGTGTGCATGCTAGGAAAAGAGAACAGAGAAGGCTGGCATCTGAAGATAGTCCAACTACCTACAACCATAACATTGCTGGTCACATCATGAGTAACAGCACCTTTAATATATCCTGACATTATACATACGTAGAGCAATAGAAAAATAAGTTGCAGTTCAAGTTACTTCATGCATTGTTTTGCCAATGGAAACAATCAGTTGAAAACTGTGCATAGAAGGCATGTACCAGAAATTGGCAGGCAAGGTGTAGCAGGAAGTATGACTTAGCAAACTGCAAGTGAAATGTAGCAGAGCATATATATAACATCAGGTTTAACAGCTAAAACAGGGGGTAGTCATTAGTTTTACAGAAAATAATGTTTACTTATCAGGACAATGACAGATATTGTATCATCATCAAAGTGTTCTAGTAAAGTAATAGCTGATTGGTAGAAACATGGGGTGGGGGGCAGGGTAATTTCTGTCAGCATACCAATTAACATTAAGCATTAGCAAAGAGGTAGTTTACCAGTGTTGAACGTTTAACATTTATTTCCTGGGGAGACTCTTTACTTTGTTCATTGCTTCAGGAAAAGTTTACTCCTCTTATTTACTTTTTTTTCTGGGACTTAGGTTCAGTGTTTTCTTTATTCATTTATAAAAGCTTTGATCTAGAACCTTATTTATTAGTTTACAAGAGTATTTTCACAGCACTTGTATGACTGTTGGCATTCACCCTTTTTGAAGCGAGACTGTTCGGCTGTCATCCATTATAATTTAAAATACTGCTTGGTTTCTTGGAAGACTATTCATCAACTGTGAAAGTTTTGCCAGAATTAGTTTGGCTGGTGTCAGTGTGTGTATAATGAATGTATGAAAGAGTTGCTGGCACCTTAGAAGTATCTGTATCCTCGACTGGGAAACAATGTGTGCATGTGTGGGTGCGCGTGCGCACATGTGTGTATGTGTGTGTGTGTGTGTGTGTGTGTGTGTGTGTGTGTGTGTGTGTGTGTGTGTGTGTGTGTGTGTGTGTAAAAGATAGAAAGAGAGCACATGTATGAATGTATCTACAGGAAAAAGTATGTCTATTCTCAGTTATGAAGAATGCACCAAAAGCGTATGGTCTTAATCAAGGTGAGTGAAATCTGGGAAACAACTACCTGTAACTCCATTCAGCAGCTATGCAGACTAAAGTTTATTTGAATGTGGCTGGTCTTGGGTTTAACTTGAGGCAGCAGTGAGCATTTGTCATAAGCCTGTAATGTAAACCACACCCATAAATATTTATTTATGTGACACTGGTTTGAGAATTAAAGAGTATGTAGTTCGTGACCATGATATGGGATGCAAATCCTGTCACCTCTATGCGCGTGCACACACACACACACACACACACACACACACACACACACACACACACATATATATATATATATATATATATATATATATATATATATCTATATATATAATTATTTCTCTTCTGAATTAACTGTCAAACCAGCAAAGAAGTTTGAAAATAATAAATATGTAACGTAGCAGGTAAACACAATCATAATCACATTTTACCTATTAAATGGTAAATGTGTCTACATTTATAAAATAGTATACCTATTAAAACTAATAGATTACCTCTTGGAAAATGAATATTATGTCATGGAAATGATCAGATGGATGTGATATTAAGCACATAGCAAACTATTTCATGTGACATTAGCTTTACATTTTCCCTATTTATAGTTCTGGATCCAACCCACAAAATTATTCTGAAGAAAATAGAAGAGCACATCATTTTACTACAAGATACTTGAAGATTGGAAGAAGTACCAGGTTTTAGTCACTTCTGTACATTTCTCCTTTTCAAATATAATCTATAAAAAGGTGGTAAGTACTTAGGGCCAGATTCCAAACACCTGCTCTCGGTTTGTCTTCGGTGTAAGTGGTCACTTACAGCAAGTTTTGAGGAATCAGGCCCTTAGTGTATATTAATGGCGTTAAAGGCTATGCTTGAACTGACTGCTTTCACAAAGAATGTATTATATCAAGAACATAAATTATCTGTGTACTTAATAACATGTCTCAGGCAGTAAATAACATGGACACATTACTTCAATGCTGTTAGTAACAGCTCAGAAAATTGTCAAGCACATAACAAAACTGAAATTCTTGACAGAGGCACTGAAAATGTAGCTGCCAGGAAAATAAACCTGACAGATGGTGAACTGATATAAATAAAATTAAAATGAGGAGAGATCATCTTGCACAGTCCCATAATATTTCAGAACTAGTACAAAAGGTTTAACAGATTCATTGCCCAGAGTTTATCCTATATGCAGAGTGAATGCATTGCTAAAGAATGCCTACACTATAGCCGTCTGAACCTTAACTGCAGAATTTATGATAGTAATACAATCAAGGAGATTACATGGTGCTTCATGGCATCAAATGAAAGCTTTCATAACTCCAGAAAATGTGTCAGTGATATCTGACTTCTAATAGCACTTTGCAGATATTAGTACTTCATTATCAGCATGCGGTGTGCCTGACTATATTTATGCAAATATGTGAGAACTTTCCACTTAATAGCATTTTGGAATACCTTAATTAATTAACTGCATTTATGCATCTGTAACTCATGCAGATGTGTAGAAATAGCTTTTCGAATGGGAAAAGTACATATACACTCTGCAGGCCTGACATAGACACAATGTACTTTATACTTGCACTACAGGTACCATTCAGACACTGCAGGGGCCATGCTATAGACATGAATGAGATAACGGGGTAGAATTTGTGCTTTGGTCTCCTGCCTGAAAACTCTGTCAAATAGTTGACAGCAGTAACCTTTTTTTTACAATGGTGTAAGGGCCCCCCCTCGCTGTCTGTGTCTTGCTGTGAATCAAACTATAGATCACCCTATATGACCCATGAAACCTATAGATCATAATGTACTGGAGATACTTACCATTCTACTCAATACCATATTCGTGGGGTTCTTTACCTACCCCTCAATAAACTTGAAATCCTAAACAACCTCAGATTTGCAGGTCTAGACATTCCTGTACTTTGTAAAGACTAACACACTGGACCACTTAGACTATATGCCCACTAGGGGTGCAAGCATGCTGGATCTGGTACTCATAAAAAGTGGATAATGCTGCACCCCCCCCCCCCCACAAGTATAGTGTCCTGTCTCCTTTAAAATAACAATCAAGGATTCACTGCTGTGAACCAAGCAAACCCTGTAACAGTTAAGAACTACTCTAAGGCAAATGGCCTATTATTAAAGTGATTGCCTGACAAAAATTGCAAGCCCCTCCAAGCCTGAACAACGCAGCTGCCGATGAAGAACTGTACATAGAAACCCTATACAATCATGCTAATAGATGCATAGAGACTGGTGTGCCTACCAGAAACAAGACCAGAACAAGCTCAAAAAACAAACCACCCTTGAGGAATCCAAACTTAAACAGATTGTACAACAAATTCAAAACAGACATAGCTAAAATTAGGAAGTGCAATGCCCAGCATGGTAAACACTCTCTCATTAGACTAAACAAATAATTAAGAGGAAAAAATAAGCCTACCAAAGAGAATTTTGAGGCAAAGATAGCCTCTGTGGCCATGAACAACCACAAGTCTTTGTTTAGCTATGTCCAAAACATCAAAGGTGGTACACAATACTGCACAGAACTGATTGTTAATGAAGCCACTTACACAGAGCTGGAAGAAATAGCAAATCAGCTGGTCAAGAAGTTCAGCTCCAATTTTACCCCTTCTACTGCCATCTAAGTAATACCATCAAACATACCCCCCAGCTATCACTAGGGAGCAGGTCACAAATGAGATGTCTAAGGCTGAGAGTACCACATTGATCGGCCCTGATAATATCCCAAGATGTCTCCTAAATAGCCTAAAGTATGACCTTTCTGGAACTCTGGAGACCCTATTTAATCGCAGCTTCCAGATAGGCTTTGTGCCATGTGAATTGAAGGCTCCAGCTTTCACCCTCCTGCACAAGGGCAGTCCATCAACAGATCCTGGGAACTACAGACTTATAAGTCTGACTAATCTCATAGGCAAATCTTTGGAAAGAATTTTTATGGATATAATTAATAATGAGATAGGAACGCTTCAGACATTTGATCCAATCCAGTCTGGCTTTGTCAAAGGCAAAATATACCTACTCAGCCTGGTGGACTTCTTTGAAATGGTCACCAAGGCAATGGATGTGGGCAAAATGGCGCATACTGCCTACCTTGACCTGGCTAAGACATTTGATACAATGCCCCACTCAGGCATTGTAAATGAACTCATGAAATTAAACAATAACCCCTTTGTTATGGGTTGGACAGCCAACTGGATCTCAGATAGAATTGAGGAAGTTAGGATAATGGAAACCACCTACACAAAGAGGCCAGTCACTAGTGGAGTCCCTCAGGACTCTGTACTGAACCAACTCTTTTTTAGCATTTACTTCTCAGGTGGCAAAGTCAATGTTAAAGGCCTCTAGCTGACCAAGTTTGCAGATGACTGCAAAGTAGGAGCAATCATAGAATCCTCCCAAGACCTAACATCCTGCAGGAAGGACTAACACAGACAAATAACAGGTGCAAAAGCCATAGCTTAAAACTCAGTGCCAAGAAATGCATAGTAGTACCCTTTGGGAAGTTAGACAGTCTATGAAACTACCCCACTGATAACACACCCCTAAGAGTGGACACAGTACCTAGGGACTTATGGACATATGCAGATAATGACCTGGATTTCAACCAACATGTTCTAAAATAGTAAGGAACACATTCTATGTTGGTCAATTATAATCAAGGGCATAACATCTAGGTCCAAGGAGATCATCATTCAGCTGTATTTAGCCTTGATCAGCCTTCATCAGATCCATCATTGAATATGATACCCCCTTCAGTATGTACCTGACCAGGCAAATTCAGCAACTGTAATGCCCACAGAGGTTCCTCACAAAAAAAAATGCAGGGTATGAATAACACATCCTATGCTGCTCACCTCAAAGATATATCTCTATACTCAGTTTCCTACAGACTGTTGAGAGGTCATTTGTGCTTGGCATACAAAGCATCCTTGGATCCATCTCTTATGGACCTTTTGCATATTCACAAAACCAGTCGTATCAGAACTATATGATTTAGGTACTTGAACTTTGCTTGTGACATAAATGGAACATGCTGGAGGGGCAGGTATGTTTCTCAGAAAATTCTCCTTCTCTGGAGCAGGCTTCCCATCCATGTGAAGTAGAGATCTCCCCTATCCCTTTTCAAGCATGATCCAAACCAGTGGATGGAAAATCAGAAATTCACCTCAGGTCTGGCACCTATGTCTCTAATGGACAGAGGCAGTCTGTAAATCATACCCTAACTTACATATACCCCTTAAAATAACGTCTAAGGATAAAAAAAACTTGAGGCCTACATTTCATTTGGAATGCATGAATAGGCTTATAAAGGCCCCAGTAATCATTAGCCTAATGTACACCAATGAACCTGTTGTGGGAGGTTGGAGTAATGGTTAAGGTGTTTACCTTACAAGCACAAGGTGCACGGTTTGATTCTCACCTGGGTTATTTGGTTAGGCTTAAAATTACCAACAAGGTCAGTTAGCCTAGTACTCAACTATAAACCTATGCACCAATGAACAGGAATATGTACCATCACCTGTTTCCCTACAGAATACCCTAACTGCCCTGTTATACAAGGCCATTTGCTGCTGTTATGTCTAGGCTAGGTGCTCCTAGGCCATCACCAAGACTTTCTTAAGCCTAGTCCAGAGGTTTAGGACATACTCAACAAAACACTTTCTGCCAATCACAATCACTCGCCCATTCATCACAAATTAAATACAGGGCGCCTTACCATCTGACTGTCTATGTGAGTCTCTAAGGCCCTGACAACTGGGTCAACTCTAAATGGTATGTTAAGGGGTATGTTGTCAATATGATAGTTACTAGGGGTGGATGATTTACTGAAGGGTACTGTTATGCATTTCTTGGCATTTAGTTTTAGTCCATGGCACTGACACCAATTGTTTGTCTGTGTCAGCCCTTCCTGGAGGACATTTGTGTCAGTGTGGGATTCAGTGACAGCTCCTAATTTGCAATCATCTGCAAAATTAGTCAGCCAGAGACCATTGACATTGGCCTTGACTTCAGAGAAGTAAATGCCAAAAGGGGCGATCTAAGTAATGACCCCTGAGGGACTCCACTTGTGACTGGCTTCTTTCTAGAGGTGGCCTCCCCAATTCTAACTTTCTGGCTCCTGTCTGTGACCCAGTTGACTATCCACCAGGTGACATATGGGTTTGTAGCTAACCTCTTCAGTTTGTCATCAATACATGAGTGAGGTATTGTGTCAAATGCCTTGGTCAGGTCAAGGTAGGCAGTATAAACCATTTTGCCCTCATCCATTGCTTTGGTGACCTTCGCAAAGAAGTCTACCAGATTGAGAAGGTATGATGCACCCTTGATTAAACCAAAATGGGTTGGGTCCAGTGTCTGGAGGTTTACTACATTGTTATTTATCATTTCCATGATAATTATTTCCATTGCTTTGAATGTAAGACTAGTGAGACGTCTGGGTCTGTAGTTTCCAGGATTTGTAAATGGCCCAACTTTGGGCAGATGGATGACTGTTGCTGTTCTTCATTCATGAGGCACGAATCCTGTTTGGAAGCTACAGTTAAAAAGTTATTCTACATGACCTATTAGGCCATGTTTCATGCTATTTAAAAGACATCCTGGGATATTGTCTGGGCCCATTGATGCAGTGTTCTTGGTCTTAGAGAGAGAACATTAAGGATCTGTTCACTAGTTATAGCAAGGGGAGTTATATTTGGTGGTATTTCCCGAGGGAAGGTTGAGGGAAAGAGAGAGATAAAGTTGAAGCTGCATTTTTTGGTCAGTAAGTTTGCTACATCTTCTGGCTCAGTGTTGATGGTTCCATTTACAATGAGCTCTGCACACAATTGTGTATTGCCTTTGAGGTTACAGAGAGCTAAAAAATGCCTTCTGGTTGTCCTTTGCCTGGGAGGCCAAATTTATCTCAAATAAAACTGTGGTGGTGGTGCTGCGGTAGTGTTGTCGCCTCACAGTAAGACGTTGTCCTGTTCGGTTCTCAGCTAGAGCATCTTCTGTGTGGAGACATGTGTGAATGGGCGTACCTTCATTGAAGGTTGTGTGTCAGGGCCAGCAACTCAGCATGTAAAAATCTACTGCCAATCATTAGCGGACCGGAATTCCACTGTGGCGACCCCTAACCGGGAAAAGCTGAAAGACACAACATGGCTTTGGTAGACTTTATTTGTCCTCTGAGTTGTTTTTTTTTTTTTAATTTGATGGGAGTGCTTTAATCTTGTGGGGTGCTACACCTCCTCATTTTTGCCATGATTTTCTTCCTCCTGTTATACAGCCTATTGATTTTGTGATTCCACCAGGGTGGCTTGTTTTTTGATTTAGTTCTTTACCTCTTCCTGGTGGATACAGCTGCCTCTATGCAGCTATTAACATACTTGTATAGGGTTTCAGTGAACAGTTCTGCATAGGCAGCAGTGTTCTCAGGGTTTATGGGGGCTTTAAATTTTTCCAGGTTATCACTTAATAGCAGGAAGTTAACCTTAGAATAGTTCTTGAATATTCCAGGGTTAGCTGGAGGTCCAGGTTTTAGTTTTACTTCAAAGGAGACCATTTTGTGGTCTGACCTTACCAGGGAAGATATTACACTAGGGGGTGTAAAGCAATCTCCCTTATTATTGAGGACCAGATCCAGTATGTTTGCACCCCTGGTTGGTGTATTGACAATCTGGTCCAGGGAGTTTGCGTTTACAAAATCTAGCAATATTTGTGCCTGTACATTTGGCATTGTATAGGATTCCCAGTTAATAGTGAGGCAATTAAAGATGCCCATGAATATGGCATTGGGTTGGATGGTGAGTGTCTCCAATAAGTTTAAATACATGGTATGGATTTCCTGGGTCATAGAGGGGGGACCTATAGCTTGCGAATAAGTGATATTGGATTTTGCCTATGGTGATTGGAAAATGGAGCAGCTCAAGTGCATTGTCCTGTTTAACCAGCCTTGAGGTATATTTATTTTTAATGTAAATACAGACACCTCCACCTTTTGTCCCTGTCTGTATAGTAGCTTGTCTAAATGTGTGGAAGGCATTATAAACTTACACTGTCAGTGTGCTGTCTGCAGCTTTTAACCATGTCTCAGTGACTGCACAGACGTCAGCAGTCTCTAGGGTGAGGAGAGCTTCTAGAGAGTGGAGTTTTTTGTTTAGACTCATGGCATTTAGAAGTAATACCTTTAGATTTTCTTGGGTTTGATTTGCTGTGTCAAAAGTACTTTCAGTCCGGCATTGCCTAAAAAAGCACTATGGGGGAAGACAATGTTTTAGCTAATATTAGAAAGCCTAGATGGGAGAGGTGTAGACCATCCCTGACAAAGCTGCATTGCATGCTGACTATCTCCTTCCATGCTGACAAATATTGCACCCCCTTAGAATGACACCAGAAGCTAAGCCAATTATTAAAGTCAATCATCTTTTGTTCGTATTATGGCATCATCCTTGGAGAAGATAAAATGCTACTCAGTACTAGATTCATACCAGCCTAGGACACGTATTCCAAGAGCTTCATGATGTCTCTCTTTATAGTCTAGGGAGGTATGTCTCAGGTCATTTACACCCATATGGACTATGACTGAGTCATACTGGCATTTGTAGTCCAATGACCTGAGTGTGTGCATAATGTGGTGGATCCTAGCCTATAAGCAACTGACATTAACTTTCTCTTTACTCAACCTGGTGAGAGGGACATCAGTGTGTCTCATAATGGAGTCGCCAATGACAAGAATGTTAGATTCTGTGGTGGCTTGCCTTATGGATTTAGAAGTAGAGGCTCCATGAGATGTATGTATGTTTTGATGTGGCTGTTGTTTTGAAAGAGTGCATTTGGAGCTGCTGAGCATATTTGTTATGTGGACTTAATCTAGGAGGTTGTTGGGGTTTAGTAAGCTTGCATTTAAGTGCCTCAGGATATGTGAGTCTATATGTCTGCTTTGAATTGTGTGTTATGGGTGCAGAGTGTGTAGTACTGACAACTTTATTGACATTAGGAGCACTTTTATGTGAGAGCTTTGCCTCCAGTGACATTGTGTAAATACATCTCTTCACATATCATATCAGTTTGTTTGAGAATTAATGGTTGTCAGTAAACATGAAGAAATTTCTACATTGCCTCAGGATGCTGATATCTACCAAGCTGGTAACAGAGATAGTGTAAAAGTTCATATCCATGGCAACAAACCCTTTTTTATTGATTAGACAATTGAAGTGAGAATGTAATGCAATGTCAGGCATAACCATTTTGCCACTGCAAACTAGTTGTCCTGTGTGCAACTAGGTATTGCTGAAAAGTTAGTTGCACTTTTACAGGAAAATGTCACTCAAGCTGTTTCTGTCTATACAAGACATTGCCAAACACCTGAGGGGAAACTTGTAAGTAGACCCTGAAAATTTAAGGATGAAGTATTTAGGCAGATATTCTGAAGTTAGAAACAAATCAAGCAATACTTACTGAAAACAATGAATTAGCTTGTCAAGATTGATGAAAAGAGGGGAGTCAAGTGAATGCCTACTGCCTGGCTGCTACTAGTACTGGTCTCACAACAGCTTCACTCTGCTAGGATACACTGCTCCTTTGCTTCTTCTCTCACCAAAAGTAAAACATTAGCACCAATCTCAAGATGAGATGCAAGCCACAACCAGTTTGGAGATCCACAGTCTTGTCCCAGATGATACAAGGTTCTGTATGCTTGTTTTACCATTTTCTTGGTTGATGCTTTGAATAGCAATCAGACCAATCAGAAATATCAAGTACAAACACTCACTGCCCAACCATAGACTGTCAGGAATCAATGCACTCTGCTCCTTCTCTCACTAGGAACAGAATATAAGCACAAATTCTAAGCTGTCACCTATGAAGCAGTTATTTGAATTTCCAGTGGTCAGCCATTTCCAGGAAATGTCCCTGTGTTCCTTCTTTAACCAGGAGAAAACAGAAGAACTCATTAGAAGATGGTGGTCTTGCAATAGATTTTGCAAATTTTAAAGGTAAGAGGGAAAATGGGTTAATATTCTAAGCACTGTGGTGACCACTAAGCAGTAAAATATGAAAGAGGGGGTAAATTAAGCTTTATCTGTCTAAGTAGAGCACCACTAATTTAAAAAGACCAAGATAGATTGAAAGGGAGTGGCACTTCATATTCTGGTTCTATGGAACATAGTGGGATGGCCAGTAAATTTAAATAGTTGAAGGGGAGTAATTTCCCAAAATGATAAGTTTTTGCTTATTCACAACAGCCAATGAAAGGGGAAAGGGAAGGAGATATGTGGTCAAATCACACAAGGGGCAGGCAAATAGAAAGACAGTTGAGTTTAAGAACACAACACCAGAGTAGGAGGGTGGGGAAATTGGGTCTATATTATAACACTGAAGTCTTAAAACTTTGAATGTTATAATATCAAACCATTTCAATCGAAACGCCAGAACAGCAAACACTCAGAATAGCCATTTTCTCCCTGGGAAAAAAAATTGCTGTTCCAACACACATACACACAACACAAGCACACCAAAATAAATAATCCACACACATACACTTCACAAAACCCTACACTAAATCATACATATACTAATAGCTATCCACTTACCTTCACCCAACCCTAACCCTAAGGTCCATAACTACCGCACACTCACCTTACCCGCTCCCTAACCCTAAAGTCCCTATCGCACACTCACCTTACCTGCTCCCTAATCCTAAAGTCCCTATCGCACACTCACCTTACCCGCTCCCTAACCCTAAGTTCCCTATCTCACACTCACCTTCGTTCGTACACGTACCTTAACCCGGTCGGTAACCTTCGCTCCACAGTCGAGGAAATAGCAAAGCTGCAGAAACAGCCCACCGAATACTTTCCCTAGGAAAGTATTCAATATTCTGTAGCTTCACTATTTTCAGCATTTGGTGCATAGGGTTCAATATTATAACATTCAAAGTTTTAAGACTTCGATGTTATAATATAGACCCAGGGAAATATTCTGTGTGACTCACAAGAGACACAGCTGTGGTCTCTGTCTTAGCTTTAATATGCAATTAAAAGCAGAACACAAGTAAAACACAGTGTAAAGAAAACAAAGCACAATATACAAAATAGAAGAAAGCAATAAATTAATACAAAATACAAGAAAGCAAAAGCAAACTAACCTTTCGCTCACAGCAAGTTGAGGCAAAATCTGGGTGTGCTTTTCCAGTAAAGCTTTGACATGTTTTACTTCACCTATTAAATAGAAGGTTTAGTTCCTAGCTCCACCATTAGTTTACAGATAATTAACCTTAATTGACTTGTTCTATCTTCTGTGTAACTCTTTAATTGACCTGTTCTAACTTCTGTGTGACTCACAAGAGACACAGCTGTGGTCTCTTTCCTAGTTTTAATATGCAATTAAAAGCAGAGCAGAAGTAAAACACTTTACAGAAAACAAATCACTATATACAAAATAGAAGAAGGCAAGAAGGTAATACAAAATACAAGAAAATAAAAGCAAACTAGCCTTTCCCTCACATCAAGTTGTTGAAGAGTCTAGGTGAGCTTTTTATGCTCATATAGCCTGCAAAAGAAATTTCATGGGCTATGGCCAGAAGTGTCAGTCAATTGGCCCTTTGTACTACCAGCTGCTGTATCACTTCTTCCTGTACAGCAATTCTTTATTCCAGTATATAGACTCCCTCTAACCTTGAGTATGTGAAGACTCCCTGGCTACCCACTTCAAGTACTGTAAAGTAGGGTCTGAGAGCTGAACCTGCCTTATTTTCTTCTTACTGACCCGCACCACCCCCCCTTCTAAAGAAAGTCTGGACCAACAGCCAGTGATGCCTCAAGTTCTGTTTGACTGATATTACTTACCTCTGCCCTAGAAGTATCACCTTCAAGCCCAGTACAGTACCTTTCCCATACTATGGCTAAGATCCCTGGTCACTGCTACTGACCAGCTCTCCCTCTGAAGACACCATATCACCAGCCCCAGATGATGCTGTGGGCTTTGGCTAGATCTCTCTCTTATTGCCTTCCCATATGTTTGTTTCCATGCCTGGCTGTGTATAACAGCTTACAGACAAAATACTGTACTGTCAAAGTAATTGTCTGTTAGGGCAGCAGCAGAAATGTTCTCAAGCACAGCCACCTTCTTGCTACATTGTCCCTTCCCAGTCCAGACAGACTCTTGCCAAAAAAAAAAAAAAAAACTGAAAAGCTTTGTCAGCTAAGGCCCTAACTGGAATGGACTGCCTCGGCAAGTCTAACAACTACAGCTTTGACTATGGTTTTATCTGATGCAGTATCCCTTTTGGTTATGGCTTTCTTTAGTTCTACCAGGATAGGTACAGATATTTGTGATAGTAAGGGACAGCTATTGCCTCTAGACAATCCACCACTGCCATAATGTTAGTCTTTCCTGATGCTTCCAGAGATCTTTGTTCATTCCCCTGCCTTAGTGGACAATGAGACTGTACATGCCTCATTTTCCTGCATTTAAAACATCTAACTCCAAACTCCTGGTCATATACCCAAACAAATGTCACCCCTTGTCCTGTGTGACCTGCTGGGATAGCTTAAACTGCCCCATGGGTTCCGCTATATTCATGTGCAGTGCAGGGTCTCCTTCTTATACAGTGACAACTTACTAGCAAAGTAGAGGTTTCCTTTCCTCCTCTTTTCCACATTGGTGTTAAACTCCCAGTCTGCCACCCAAATCCTCATGTCTTAAGGCTACTGCAAAAGGCTTGTTCCCTGGAAAAAAGAACTGCAAGCATTTCAAATCCTGTGACCTCACATCTACTCACCTATTTGTGAAAATAAGTGCAGATGTCTGTAATATGCCCATTCATACTTTCATCTGCTTTTCTCTTTTACTCTGTAAACTTCTTTCTATACATCTCTGGTGTCAAATTATAACAAGCTAACAAACTTTTTTTAAATTTGGTATATTTTAAACAGTCAGTGTCACTAAGTTCAGGAAATGCATTCATTGCTTTACCTGTGAATAATGCAGTTAAAATTTTAATCCACTGTACTTTATCAAATTAGTGCTGAAGACACACCCTCTCAAAGGCTCTTATAAAATAATCCAGTTCATCCCCATTCTTATATTGCATAAAAAGTTTTGTACTTTCCTGGACATCTTGGGTGCGATTCCCCCTCCTCATGATCCAAGTGCCTCAAGCATAGAAAAATAATCCTTTTTTTTCATGCTGATATTGTTTTTTGCTCTCCTCTGTACTAACTTGCTGAGTTTGCCCAACTGGCTTGAATTCCATGTGCATAATTTCAAGTGCCAGTCTCTGTAATTTCATCTGGTCTGCAAAGTCCTCTTGGGATGGAACTTACTGTCCATGTTCATCTAATGCATATTCTCTCTATGTGACATTGTGCAAAAAGCTACCACCATCTCCCTACTGAACATAATAGTCTGCTGGATTCCTCTGGCTTTACATTCTTTTCCCAGCTGAACTATTGACATTTTAGTATACTTGTCATCAGTGCTAATTTTCCAATGGTTCCTAAATTAAGCTGACAATAAAATAAAATAACTGCTGTGCACAACAAGACTTCTGTTTATTTTATGTTGTGACTGCTGGGGTAACACCCTCACCTTTGGTAATGAAAGCTATTTTTGGCTGAATAATTTAATTTCTAATATCTTCACCACTGGACACCAAATGTGATGCTGGGTTGGCACTATTGCCACCAAATGTGATGGGAGTTTGGCACCACTGCCACCAAATATGAAGGTTAGCCATAACAACTGCCTCTAAATGTTGAACCCAGTTGGCAGAATGCTTCCCATCAATATCTAGGTTTCTAGCACTGATGGGGTTTGGATCCCATCACTGCCAATCAGGGGTGAAGAAATGGCAAGAAAGTGCCCGCTGGGGCTACACAAAATACATAAAGACCCTCAGAACCCTCCACTGAGACCCATAGTCTCATGATGTAACTGATGTACAGAACTATTATCTATATTCTTAGAGAAAAATGTAGACCTTGTATGAGCTCAGTAGTATTGAGATTTGAAACAATTTATAGAAGATCTCTATCAGTTTTTTAAAGACAGAATTGAGATGAGAGAACTGTTGTTTGTAACTTTATATGTCCAGTTCCTATTCATGAGAATACCAAATAAGAGGGGTGTATTTATATTACAGCAATATTTGCTGAAATATAGTGAATTTCACCATAGATTTGTGGATTTGTTATGCCTTCCAATGGAGGTAGTGTTGGAACATAATGTCTTTATGTTTGGACACGAAATATATTTACAGAGGGATGGCGTAGCTATGGGTACATCTTGTGCCCATAGCTACACCAATTTTGTGATGGCTGTTTGGGAGGAAGAAGTAGTTTTAAATGTACCATTTAATAAACATATAGGTTTGTATTGACGTTTTGTAGATGATTTGTTTATGATGTGGGAAGGTACCCTAGATGATTTAAGGTCCTTTTATGAATATATTAATAATACTACCCCCTTTTTAAGATTTAGATGATAATATAGTAAAAGGACAGGGGATGAGGGTCTCAAGGCTAAGTGTTGAGGAAAATATTTTTAAACAGGAAATAAAGGACCTCAAACATAGATTTGTCAAGAGGGGCTACAAGAAACAGAGGGTTAGTAATACATTGAAGCAAGTGCAAGAGTTAAGAAGCACAGAGGTGAGGCCGTACTTTACTGAAGCATGTAAGGAGACAGATAGGCACACAACTGGTTGTGAAAGAAACATAATAAGAATGCCATTTTTTTATTCTAGCAATGTGAGACAGGATTTGGATATTTACAAGAAGTTTTAGCCAGTTTTGGTAGCTGACAAATAGATCAGAGAGGTCGTGGGGGTTAATCCAAGATTTGTATTCAAGAATATGGAATCTTTAAAAGGATTATTATGCTACCCTAGAAATGAAAACGTAAATAAATGTATTGATGCCATTACAGCCGCTTTACCTTGTGCAAAATGTAATTTTTGTATATATATAGATACATCAGGCCAGTTTTTTCACTCGGATTTTAATAAGGTGTTCATATTCATGGTGCAAGCCAGTTGTGAAACAATGCATGCGGTCTACTTGACACATTGCCTGGCATGTAAATCATTCTATATAGGTAAAATGAATAGAAGATTAAGGGACAGGGTAAGTGAACATCAGTATAATACCAATAACAAAAATATAATTAGTGCTTTAGCAAAACATGTGATTGACAATGGCAGTACACACCAGTTTAAGTTTTTGGTTATTGAGAAAACAAAAATGGATGGTAGGATGGGTGATGTTAGGAGCAGGACAGAGCTGAATGAAACTAGATGGATTATAAGAATGAGGGTGGATGCTGGGAAGGGTTTAAATGATAAAGTCTCCATAAGACCTGCATTGAAGACTAGACCCTTGCATAGATAGGGTTAGGTTTATTTATTTATGTATTTGTTTATTGCCCTATCCTATGATTCTTTATGAAAACTGTGTTTTTATGCAATTTGTAAAGGTTTTTTATGCATTTTATATTTTTATATAAATCTGAGTTTGAATAGTTTTTGTATCTGTGCACTGAGTAATAGATCTTAGGTGCCTAAGTGGGTTCTATCCATCTTAAATTTGTGAAATTTTAGATGCTCTTATGAGAGATATGTTTAGGATATTCTTATATAGTAAAGAAAATTTTATAATAAAGAATTGTTTGGCATTAGGATGTCATGAAGGGTTCCTTTAAAACTTAATTGTTCTGCAAGGAAATGAGGGGGGAGTGATAAAATTGCATTTAAAAAAGGGAGCTAGTATTATGTATGTTAACGTCTGAAGAAGCAGTTTGGATAAATGTGAAAGCACTTACATTTGTTCTTGAATAAAATAGTTTTTATTGCTAAATTGAGCTTGGAGCCGTTGTTTTGTTCTGCTCTTTTGCTGATTGTTAGAATATAGTCAACTGTCTGTCAATGTGAGAAATTGTTTCCATTCTAAGTCTGACAGCACATATTTATTTGCATTAACTAATCTTCAGTACATCTACAAATCATTTGACTACACCAGATGTAAGTTTGGTTGTAATACTAATGCCAACTGTAACATTTGAGAAAGATGGATCTAACAGATCTACCAACTAGGCATACTGCTGCAAATGATGATTAAAATGTGGGATAAATATACATATTCTATGAAGCACGAGTTTTGGATGTGAAATGGGAAATTGCAAAGAAGTGTGTGAGTAGAAAACAGATAATATCAAAATAACTCACAAGAGAGTGAGAATAGTGTATTTAAGATTTAAGGGAAAATTATAAGCAGGAATGAAAATAAATTGAAAGCATAAATTAGGGAATCCATGGAAGATTTTTGAGAAGTTCAATGGAAGACTTCCTTGAGGATTTATAAATAAAGGTTCATTGGGTTGAAGGTATTTTTGGAGAAGACAAATGGACAGGGGGGACAAGCCAAGAAAGTGATACATGTCTATGGTCATAAATTAAAGGAAGGGAAAAACAGTAAGCAACTGGGCTTAAAACAAAGATGATAAGAACAAAAGTGAAATAATTTTTTGGACTCTAGGTGGCACAAATTTGACAGTGTGTTTTTAATTATAAGGTCTATTTAATGGAGGCCAGAATATTACATCCCATGTGTTTCTTTACACTTGATAATACCCAAGTGTGCTTCATGGATTCTCTCTAAGTATAGATTTTATGAGTGGTTTGGCGTAACAGTAGTATTGAATATGAACACAGAACTTTGTGACTCAAGAATTTCATCATGCTATGTCTAGTAAACATGAAACTGGTAATGCAACATTCTCCTGCCATTGGTCATTCTGTTACTACCATGTTTTAAATAATTGTAGCTCTAAGCCTTTCACAGTGTGATAAATTCATACATTTTATCTTCACATTCAGTAAGTAAATCAGCTTTTTACCCCAAAATGTCAAAAGATACTTGTGGATATATGGCTTTGCATGTATAATATGATCTTTTATCACCATACACTGCATTTGCTTTTGCTGTTTAACAGACTGTACTGCCCAAAACTGCAAATTACTTCCTCTGCAATGCATGAATTACATTCCTGAATAATATTCAAACCTGCTCTCCACAATGCTGTGAATCGAGTTTTTCAGTAACTCTGAAAGTCACTGTTTCTGTGACTGTGACTGTATCATTATCTCTGATTACACAGCAGTCCCTAGTGGTCTTCCTGTCATCTGTGAATTGTGAATATACTGCATCATGCTCAAGTGTTCACAAGCAGATATTCCCAATACGAGTTATAACCTAAAATAATAACCTGTACTCTTCACTTCTGTGTACACAACACAGCTCATTCTGAACCACTAGTTTTGGTTTAAGATCAGAATAAGTCACTAACAAAGCTTTGAGTTGTCTGAATACTGTTTCAGTAATATTGCATTCATCTGCAACATTTGCCTTAAATATGATAAATGTCATGTTTAGACACAGATTTTCAGTCTTGTGATTTTAGCACAAACAACAGTGATGTTTTTTATGTCCCTGGTAAAGAAATTTTGTGTGCACCTGTCAACCACATTCACATTAGTGGGCAAAACATGGAATTCTGCAAGTCAGCAACTACATAGTTATCAGTTTTGTTTTCATCAGTAAGTTCCAAAATATCTCTCCCATTTGTTTTTTCCTTAAGTTGCATACTTAACTAAAATAGTTATAATATCCAGACTTTCTGCACACTCTTTTAAGAGCTAAGGATTTTTATGGCAATAACCACATCTTGAAAAGAACTGTAGCTCATCAAATTCATAGTATTTGGCACAGTGCCTCAGTTCAGTCATATCTGCATCAATATATGCCAGAAAATCATAGCTTATAGTGAACAATAAATGGTGAATATGTGCAGGTTTTTCACTCATAATACAGCTGAAACTTGGTTTTAATATCAGTTAAATCAGATCACTCTTCTTTGATAGGATAAAATGTATTAAATGCCTTAGCTGCATCATGTAGAAAGCAAACGTCATGATGAGCAACCAACTTGAAACAAAATGTTCAACTCAAGATGAAATTTAGTGCACTTTTACTTTTAAATAAATAAATAAACAAGCACTTAAACATGCAAACTTCAACAAAATTTACAAAACTAAAAAATGGCATTTATATTGATTGTCAGAGTCACATGACAAAAATACACCAGTGACATCTAATAACAATGTTAAATGTTATTAGTGCATTTATGTGCCACTGACGTTCAATATAAATGCCAGCATTTTTTTTTAGTTTTGTGAATTCTGAAGAAGTTCGGGTGTCTAAGTGAATAAAAGTGCTCCTTTCTTTCTTTATTTATTTCTTAAAAAGTAAAAGAGTTGAACATTTTGTTTTGAGTAGGTTGCTCTTTGTGACTTTTGGTTTCTACAAGGTTTTGGTGTGGTTTATCATGCCAGCCAAATCTATCCTTTGGTTTTGTGGTTTCTCTTAATTGCATCATGTTCTCTCAGGTGAAGGAGAATGACAACTTGGACTTCTTTACTTTTTTATGATAATCCTAAAGTAATTATGTAACGGCTGAACTTCTGCAATCATTGCTTGTTAATTTTCTGCAGAGTTACCTTGAAAAAACAAAGATGATTGTTAGGTGAGTGGCAATACTAATACTGTGATGAACTCAGAAGTTGCAGGTTTAAAGAAATGGAAGATAATTCATAAAGTCCAGGATTATAACTGTATATGAAAGGATGTTGGTTGTATTGTCTGAATTTGTTGCTCATTGTGGCTACTACAAACGTGTTCTGGCTTATTTTTTTTTTCAGTATTGATTGCTGAATTTTATGAGTTTTTGAAATTATTCGTTTTTCATAGGTTCTTAGGAGATTACTAGGCTAATGGCTTAAGGACCATTAAGGGCCTAGCCAATATAACTCAATTTTACCCAATATATGGCACCTAGGGGCAAGAGGATGGCATGGAGTTGTACCTGTGCATTTAGTATGTTACCAATTTCAGCTGTCCATAAGGAACATAGGCACTACCCTAGGTGTGAATTTGCAATTACCCATCCACTAATGCAAACTGCATTTGAAGAGGGCCAAGGAAGGTTCTGCTTAATATGAACAGGAAGCCTGTTCCAAGGAAGGGGCAATCTCTGAGACACATATGTGTCTTTCTAGCATGTTTTGTTTGAGCCAATGACTAGGTTTAGGTCCCTAGATCTGGTGACCCTCATGCTGTTTGCCTTGCACATATGTAGCAGCTCCATCAGGGCTGGATTTTTGAGTGCCTTGTAGGTCAGACATAGGTCGCCCCTTAATAGTCGGTAGGAGACAGAGTAAAGGGGCAGGGCTTTTAGTCTATCTGCATAGTTCAAGTTGTTTACATCCTGTATTTTCTTTTTGAGGAACCTCTGAGGCCACTCCATCTGCTGTGTCAAGTCAAGTACATGACAAATGGCTCATTATACTCAATTATTAGTCTAATGAGGGCTGAGTACAGTGGGATTATAATTTCCTTGGCTCTGGATGCCATACCTTTACTTATGAGTCATGCCACATAAAAGGATTTCCTCACCACTGTGGACACCTGGCAGTCAAAATTCAGGCTACTATCTATCTGCTTACTTAGAGCTCTCACCTCTGATTTCAACTGTAAGGGACATGCTAGTGATGTTGTAATTTGCAGGGGCATTTGACTTCCCAAAGGGTATGATAATGCATTTTTTTGCATTTAGTTTTAGACTATGGTACTGGCACCAATCATTTGTCTGATCTAGACCCACGTGAAGGATATCTACATCACTGTGGGATTCTACGATTGCCCCCAGCTTGAAGTCATCAGCAAACTTTCTCATCCAGAGGAATTCCACATTTGCCTTTACTTCAGAGGAGTATATTCCAAACAGGAGTGATCCCAGTATTCAGCTTTGTGGCACACCGCTAGTAACTGGCCTCTTGTTAGATATGGATTCATCCATTTTAACCACATGCTTTCTGTACATGAGCCAATTTGCTATCCATCTGGTGACATAAGGCTTTATGCCCAGTTGTGTGTGTTTATTTATAATACCTGAGTGGGGAATTGTGTGAAATACCTTGGCCAGGTCAAGGTAGGAGGCATGTACTGTTTTACCCTCAGTTTTAGTGACTTTCACAAAGAAAAACACAAGATTCAGCAGGCATGACCTGCTCTTGACAGAGCCAAATTGGGCTGGGTCCAGTGTTTGGAGGTCTCCTATGTCATTATTTATCAGGTCCATGATTATTCTTTCCATGGCCTTACATATAAGGCTAATCAAACTTATGGGTCTGTAATTTACCAGGTCAGTAGATGGTCCCCCTTTATGCAGAGGGATGAATGTTGCTATCCTCCACTCTGTTGAGACAAAGCAGTCTGGAGGCTGTGGTTAAATAGAGATCCTAATGGGCCTGATGGTCCTGATTTAAGCTGTTTAAGAGGCAACCTAGTATATTGTTAGTCCTCACTGAAGCCGTGTTTTTAGCTTTAGAGAGCACAGTGTCATCCTGTTCTTTGTTGATAACTGGTGGTGGAGTGGTGGAGGGTATTTATTGGGGGAAAACTGGGGTTGAGAGGTTGGTGAAATTTGAGCTGAATTTGTTGGCCAGCAGATTTACTATGTCTTCCTGCTGAGTATAGGTGATGCCATCTACAACTAATTCAGCACATTATTGGGTGTTGCCCTTTAGATTGCGAACATAACTCTTTTTTTTTTTTCTGCGTTTGCATTTTGCTGTGTTCCAGGTTTCAGTGGTATTTCTCAGCTTGCAGTGACTTTTCTTGGCTCGCAGTGCTGACAGTTTTGTCACTTTCTTTAAGCGATTATATGACTCTGCCTACAATGAGCTATGCCACTGATCCATGCTACTGGTGGGAAGGGTATATATGCCCCTATTGATCAATGTGTGCCTGGCATAAAGACCAGCAGCCCTGGGTCAATAAGCTATCATCTGGCTGTTGTCCAGTTGCTAAACAGAAAACCAATCACTGTGTCAAAAATTAACTAAAGATTGCTGCACTGAACATAGGCTCACTGATAGGATGCTGCTTGGTAGTGGATGGCATGATGGTAAGGAAGAGTGGACATACAATGTGGAAGGGCGGTGCAGGAAAGTCACTTGGTTTTGGATCGAGGAAAAACTACTTAAGGAGAGGACAGATTATAAATGGTGAGGGAATTGTTGTGAGAGGCCTTTGAAGATAGTGAGGGATATCTTCAGAATTAGTGACAAATTCAAAAAAAAAAAAGCCCAGTCTAAAGATAGGGCAGTATTTATAATCCCAGCCTCTACCCCACAGCAAGGTTGCAATAGAGAAAAAAGAGTGCATTCAGGCAGTATTTGTAGGGCCTATTAATGTGGGACAAAATGAGTTGGTTGTAGTAATGGGGGACTTGAATGTTCATATCATAACAGATAGAACAGGGTATGAGGACTGCCTGAGTCCATATAGGCATGGCAACAGGAATAAAGAAGGAGAATCCGTTTTAGACTTCTGTCTGTCAAATGGCTTGATGATGGTTAACATACAGTTCACAAGAGAAGGAATTACAAAATCACATAAAGAGTGGTCAACATGCAACTTAGTTAGATCCTAATAAGGAAAGGGAATGAGGTAGAGTCAGAGATTGTAAAGTTATCCCTGGTGAAACTGGTGGCACCCAGCATAAACCACTGGTGGTCACAGTTAGCTGCAAGTAGCGGTCATATAAGGATCTAAGACTAGGCTGAATTCTGGGAAGTTGACTTGAGTGAAAGCACATGAGTTCAAAAAATTACTCAGGATTCTAGCATGTCAGAATGAAAAGGAAACAAGTGAAGCTGAAGAAGAATGGCAGCGTCTTAAAACAGCACGAGTGAAGACTATACAACAGATATGCAGCTAGGCCAGTTATGGAAGTAAGAGCTAGTGTTGTAAACCCAGGAAGTCATCAAAATAAAGAAGGAGTATGGGAAAAATTGGGAGATAGAAAAGACAAATCAAGTTAAGAAAAAATACTGGTTGGCTAACATACAGGCTAACAGAGCAGTTGCAATGGCAAAGAACAATGTGTCAGAGAAACTCTCAGCTTCTAGAAAGAGACTCAGCAGATGACACAAATAAAATCTATCAAACTCCAAGGCAAGGACTGAATGATAAAGAAGATAACTATCAGAAACCATTCTTAAGAAATTCCAGCTGAAGTCAGGGAAAGCAGCAGGCTCAGATAAAGTCACGGCAGATATGATCAAGATGCTGGATGAACAGAGGAACTGGCTCTTGGGGGGTACTCATTGAAGTATGGAGAGAAAAGCATATCCCAGAAGCATTCTAGTGACAGTATACTTGAACAAAGGTGACATTCACAACTGTGGGGAATATCATACCTCTCAATTTCCTACATTTTTGTAGACTGTCCAAATATTTGTCTCATATTTTCAGTCTGTCATGCATAAAATTTGGGTTTTCTGGCAAATCATTGAGGAGTTAAGTCACTAAATAATGACATACATTTAATACATCATATCCTTCAGAAAATACACACTAGTACAAAACATTTTAGTCTAGAAACTTTCCAAGTTTATAAGAACAATATTTAAAATATGTCCCTGATTTTGGAGCTTTAACCTCCACTTCCAATTATTTTTGGCTTTGTCTAGATTTCTTGGACTTAGAGATTGAGAGGTGTGAAGAGTACAGAGGTACCAAATTCCTGTCAAACTGCATGAAAGTGTTGGAGAGGGTGATTGATAGGTAAATATGATGAATAGCAGAAACTGCTATAGGATATGAGCAGCTCAGATTCAGAGCAGAATGTAGAACACCTGACCCAAATGTTTACAGTGAGACAAAGAGTGAAGAAGAAGATGGAGATGTAGAAAGCGTCCAACTGGGGACTCCTAGACTTGAAGAAAGCATGTGACAAAGTCCCAAGAAACCGGATCTGGACAGTCCTGCAATGGTTTAAAGCCCCAGTAACTCTGATAGAATTGGTGTATGGTGTATACAAGGACTCAATGACACACGAACAGTGCTCAGACTCATAGATGGTTCTCTGTGGGGGTGCATCAGAATTCAGCAGTGAACCCAAACTTTTTCATACTGATGATGGACTACATTAGCAGGCATGTCAGAGGAAACAGACATACAAAGTTGTTGTATGCAGTGGTGTGGCACTACAAGCAAACTCTGAGGAGGGGCTTCAGTAAATGACAATGGATTGCAATGCAAAACTGAGGGCATATGGGATGAAACTGAGTACAGACAATGCAGTTGTCATGACAGCAAATGAGGGAGTCAGTAGAAAATGAAAACTGAGATAGAAGGGAAACTAGCAGAAGAGGTTCAAGCATCTGGGAAGGGATGATTGAGAATGGTTATGCTAGAATCAAAGGTGTTGCAGTCAACTGGTATAGAATGTTAGGAGTAGTGTGTCACAGAAGAATGTCAAAGAAGTAGAAAAGCAAGGAGTACAAAAAAGTGGCGTGACCAGTGCTTCTGTAATAATCAGAAACAAGGACACTAAAGCAAGAGCAGTTGAGGAAGCTTGAGGTGATGCAGACTAAGTGCCCAAGATAGGTGGTAGGATGCATACTGTGAGATAAATGAAGAAATGAGGACTGCAGATAAGCAACTATTCTCTTTACTGATATGGCAGCAGCCACCTAAGCAAAATGGCATCATGACACACTGTATGCATTGTAGCCTTATGAGATATTTAAAGACACACTGTTCTGTACACTGCAATAGGAAGGCTTGTCATTCCAGACCATTAACAATGACATTAATAAAGGCATTAAACTGATTTCCTGTTGCTGCAAATTCAGGAAGATGGACACTCCAGGAGTGCCATGCCTTTGTCCCAAGTGTATGCATCTTACTGTATTTTTTACACATTTTCTTTCTTTGAAAAAATCTAGCGTTACATTGTCTGTTGCATTTTTGTAGTGCATTACAGGTCTTATATGTTTTTATATGGCATTAGATGATTCCATTGTATGAGATCCTCTTCTTTACTGCACTCCAACAAGTACTCCAAAGATACCTTAAGCACCAGGGGCTGGGTGGAAGGAATGCTATAGCCCTAACACCAGGACAACAAATAAATGAAAACAATGAAGAAACTTACCCCGGTTCAGTATCAGTATCAGAGAAAATATTTTGTGTAGGAAGAAATATTCATAGACATCTCCTCATGCTATTGAATGTTGAAGTCCAAAGTATTAACTCAGGCCACACCGAAGCCAAACTCAGAAGTGCCATTATTAGAATCATTGTAGCTTCCTTTGATAAAAGGGCAATTGAAATGGCAGCTGAAATTAATACGTTGAGATAATGAGTCAAAAGACTGTCTAGTAAATTTGTGGACCTTGAAAGTAGTTTCAGGTGAAATAGCCTTGTACTATTTTTTTAATGTGGAAAAAAATGGCAAAATAATGGAATTATTACAGCATTTTTTTTTTAAATCTTTGAAAATGTATGTTTATGCTGTTGAGTATGTGATTAAACATGCATCCCTACTAAAGGGGAATTGCCACTTCCAATACTCAAGTGCTTAACAATCTTAAGAAAAAAATGGCTAAACATAGAGCACACCAGTCAAGCATAAAATAAGTTATTACAGGAGAACAAGATACAAAGTGCCAGATTCAGAAAGGGCCACCACCAGCAGAAAGCCCTGATAAAGGTGACTACCACTGGTAAAGACACTTTCTGTTTCATAGACAAGCACAGCAGAGTGATCCTATACAATCTGCAGTACCGGCAGAGCTGAATCCATCACTAGGAGACCTAGGCAGTTATCAAGGGCACGGAGGCTGAGGGGGGGAGGGGCTGACACAACATTTAATTCAAATAAAAACTTACAGTTCTTCTTTAAGAGTGCACTTTATGTGTTTTACATTTCTTCTTTAAGGGCACACTCTGTGTGCATCATTAAACATTAGAACTTTGGGATTTTTTAAGCATGGAAAACTACTTGCTGCTGTTCTTTTGCCAGATGGATGAAAGAGACAAATGAGTGAACATAGAGAACAGGTCAGGTTTGTGTGTGTGTGTGTGTGTGTGTGTGTGTGTGTGTGTGTGTGTGTGTGTGTGTGTGTGTGTGTGTGTGTGTGTATGGGGGTGTGAGTGTTTGCGTGTAATGCCCCAGTTAGGGATGGCATGTTGGTTAACTTATTCAGTCTCAAACCCTGCACCTTGATTACAGGAGACTTGAGCCTGAGTCCTCTACATCAAATAGCAAGCTATCATCAGAGGGTGCATTTTCCAAGAATGCTACATTTCAGTGCATTTTCAAGGAATGTTGAGAGATGTTTACTGTTACTCATGCTAAGTCTGTTTTCAATGTGTAACTGTTTTGTTTAGCAAATGGCCATCATCAGTGTTTGTGCTATAAAATTTCAAAGCAGTGTTACTAGCACAACAGGTAGCATACTTGTGTTTGGTGCACAAAGCTGTGAGTTCTCCTCCTACATCATGTAGATGGAGTGCTGATACTGCAATGCATCTTAAGGGGGAGGATGGGAGTACTGCACTACTGAGTGTGTCCTTTATTGAGATGCGAAGTAACTACAAACCTGTTGTTGTTTATTCAGCTATTCCTTATTGCAATATTACCAGCTTACCATTTTTTTATCTAATATAGGAAAAGTATTCTTTAAGGGCAGCAGGCACTGAATTTATACATGAAACACTGAAATGTAATGTTTGCCAGCAGCAACCTCTTAATTAGTTATATATCTCTTTAATATGGAATTACTCAGATGACTTTTACTTCTGCAGAGAATGTATCTATTGATTGATACTGACAGATTGCAGTGGCAGAAGTTTGAGTAGCCTTTTGTGGTTGAAGTCTTCTGAAATGGCTAGTTTACTCATTATAGGTTCATACATTTTGTTTCATTGCTTACTGGAAAATTTTCAAAATTACAAATTTAAAACACACTCTAACAAGTGGCCCTGTATTATACAAGGAATATAATTTAATACAATCAGGATGGTGCATCAAAGGACACATGAATTTATGCATGGTCAAAAAACAATGTGTGCAAGGGGCCTGTGGTTTAAAAACAGCCCAAAGGTAAATGTAATCCACCACTGGCCAGATTCATTTTCTTTCAATGTGAGTTTCAATGATGTTTCAATGAATGTGAGTTTCAAGGCCAGAGAAGCTTACTGTTCATGCTAAGTCTGTTTTCATTGTGAGACTGTATTGTTTTGTTTATCAAATGTCTGTCAGTGCTTGTCCTATAAAATTTGAAATAAAGTTTTAAATATCTCTAAACTTTGTAGAAGTAAAGAAGGAAACAGTATGCACACCAACAGCTTTGAACAGTGTTTATGTTATTGGGAGAAATCGTCAAGTAATGAAACACTGGGATGGCTGCAGGTTGCTGCTGCTGGGGGGTGCTTCTGCTGTGGTGGTGGGGACTTTGATCCATTACCCTGCCTAGGGCCCCATTTGATCATAATCCAGCTCAGAGAATCACCACTGTGGGCCTTCTCCTTGGCCAAACTACATACTAACGAGGCATTCTGAGGGACTGTTTTTTGTTAATTAGTCATGTGATCTTCTCCAGAAATACCTGCGCTGACATCTACATAGCTGTCTGAGTTAATTAACTCAGCCAAAAGTTTACATTCAGCCATTACTTTCATTGGGTGAGAATGCATTAGAGGTCTGTGCTCTGGAGTTTAGCAGACAGGTAGTGATTTAGGATGTGCATGGTTTTATTTATTTACCTATTGACATTTGATTACCAGAACCTGGAAAGTCTGACTAGATAAGAGCCCATTTTCAGTGGAAGCCCTGGGAGAAAAATCTCCAAAATATTACAAAAAAAAAAAATTAAGAACAATAATTTTACAATCTTTAAAAATAATACAAAAAACAACTATAGTTTAAATAATTATACCATGTTAGATAAAATATTGCTACCTCATTCAACACACACTTCACACAAACCATACTATCACTAGCTAAACAACACAACCCCCCATCCCCTCCAACCCAAACCTTCAACTAGTAATCTCCCCACTGCCTTCTCTTTTTCTCCTATACCTACCTCCAACATAAAAAAACTCTTAACTAAACTTAAGCCCACCAAATTAGCAGCAGACAACCTCACAAGTGAATACCTACAAATCGCAGCTGATGCTCTGACCTACCCAGTATCCATCTTGATTAACCAATCTCTGTCAGAAAGTTACGTTCCCACACTGTGGAAAGTATCACATATAATTCCCCTTTACAAAGGCGGACCCTCCACAGAACTAACCAATTGCCACCCCATAGCTATTGTCTCTCCACTCTCCAAAATACTAGAGAGATGCATACACTCAGGTCTTAGACTACCCCCTTACTAACAACCTCCTTTCCAATACTCAGCATGGTTTCCGACCAAACCATAGCACCACCACTGCCTTACTCTCCTTTGCTAACACTATCCTTCAGCATAAAAACAATGTCTATCTCTCCTCTGCTACTTTCCCAGACCTATCTAAAGCATTTGACATGGTCCCACACAAACAACTTATCTCTGTCCTCAATAACCTATCCTTCTCACAATCAGTCACCAATTGGTTTCAGAGTTACCTGTCTGACCGCCAACAATCCGTTGTATGGCAGAATGACAAATCTCCCCAACTACCTGTCTCTATAGGGGTTCCCCAAGGATCCATCCTTGGACCCCTACTCTTCTCTGTTTTCACCAATAATCTAGCCTCTGCCATCAAACATGGCACACTCATACAATACGCAAATGACTCAACCATCTTCTGCTCAGCCCAGTCCCTACCCAAACTGCAAAAAGTCACACTGGAAGCCTTTTCCTCAGTTGAAACTTGGTTATCCGATGCCCAATTAATACTCAACCCAAACAAAACTGAACTATTCATCTTCCAACCCACCAAACATACTCAAAACAACTCTCACTTTAACATCACAGCAAAAGACAACACCACTATATACCCAACTGGACACACCAAATTACTAGGAGTGGAAACAGACAATAAACTAAAATTTGACATTCACATATCTATGAACATAAAAAAATCCACAAAAAAACTAGGAGCATTATACAGAAATAAGCAACTTCTCACCAAAGCAAAAAAAGATTTCAATAGCAAATTCTCACCTTATCTACACCCTACTTTATGCCTCTCCAATATATAACAACCTAAGGCAATGCAATCTAAACAAGCTAGAGACCTGCTACAACAAAATCGCCAAATTCACCACAGGGGTATCCTACCATAGTTACCACTGTCTCTCACTTGCTGAACTGGGCTGGCTTGAACTCCCTCACCTCCTTCAATGATATCAACTCTCACTCGCCCACAAACTAGTAAACCATCCACTAAATGTCCCATCCCTCCAGAATCTGCTCCAACCCTATCACACCACCAGATCACTAAGATCCAGCAACAAAAATCACTTACAGATCACTAAAGCCAATAACTCTGCTGGTGAAGTACTATTCTCTTGTGCCATATTTGAATTATGGAACTCCCCACCCACAATTACCTCCATACCATCATGCACCCACTTCAAAACTTTACTAAAAGTGCACCTAAAAACATGCTGGCTATGCCCTTGCAACTCCCACTCTAACATCACTCACCCCATCCAACCACTACCTTTCTTTCCACTCCACTAACTACCTTGATTATAGCAAGCTCAGATGCTCATAAGCCTAGTACTTATTATACAGCAGGAACTTCTTATTGTAACATTTGTTAATGTCTGTTATGTACTTCACAGGTAAAGATTCTAGTTGTCTACTGATGTGCTATGTCTTCATCTGTAAATATGTTGTAAGTAATTGCTATGTAAATTGTTAATCGCTATGTAATCTATGGAATGCAAATCTGAAGGCACATGGGATGAAACTAAGCACAGATAAGACAGTGGTAATGGCAGCAGATTGGGGAAATCAGAAGAAGCTGAGAATAGAGATAGATGGGAAGATAGTGGAACAGGTAAACAGCTTCAAGTATCTGGGAGGGGTGGTTGAGGAGAAGGGTAATCTGAATGAAGAGGTCAAAGCTAGAATCAGAGGGGCTGCAGCCAACTGGCATAGAGTATCAGGTGTAGTATATGACAGAAGAATGCCAAAGAAGCTGAAAAGTAAGGTGTACAAGACAGTGGTGCGACCAGTACTACTGTATGGTACAGAAACCTGGGCAGTAAAGGCAGAACAGTTGAAGAAGCTAGAGGTGATGGAAATGAAGTGCCTGAGAAAGGTGGTAGGATGCACACTGCGGGACAGGTGAAGAAATGAGGACATAAGAGCAGAAGCCAAAGTAGCTCCAATTGCAGAAAAGATCAAAGAAAACAGATTACGATGGTATAGGCACATGTGTAGAAAAGCAGAAGACAATCTGGTGAGGGAGATTTGGGACAGACAGGAAGAAGGTAAGAGGAAGCGAGGGCGTCCAGCAAAGAGGTGGATGGATTGTGTGAAAGAAGATCTGCGGCAGTCAGGCATGAGTGTTGAAGAAGGCAGGAGAGTGGCACTGAATTGAGAGAGTTGGCGACAGTTAATACGATACCCCGACCCCATGTAAATGGGAAAAAGGGGATGATGATGATGATGATGATAATCCAATGTAACTGCTGTCTGTTTATTTTAACTGTGGAGCTTTTCTCCCTGGGCCTCCGCTGAAAATGGACCTACGTCTAGTCAGACACTCCCGGTCAACAAATATAAATAAATAAAATAAATAAATAAATAAATAAAATATGGAAACTTTGGTAAAGAATAGATACAAGTTATACAACAATATTTAGAGAAATTCTAGCTACTTAATAGAAAAATTAAAGGTAAATCAGTGTACCATACTCTGGAAGTGCTATATGAATTGAGAGAAAAGCAGGCATACTCCCCCGGATTTACTATTCTTCCATGCAGGACTAGCTAAGTCCTGCACGGAAGCAGCCACTCAGGAGCAGGATGGCAATGCACCGTGCATATTAATGAGGACACACTGCCTGAGCTCCTACTCTTACACGGAGCATGTAAGAGTGCAGGGGGTGTGTCTGAGATTAAAACTCTCAGAATATACATGCCCCTGCAATGAAGAACAGCAGAGAGTCCTAAAAGAATGAGCGAGACTGTTCATAGGTGTACGCATAACCCCACCAATATTCCCCCACATGTACAAGAGCAATAGTTAACACAAAAAATATAAAGATACTTTATTTTTTTATGAAACATATTAAATTTAACCGTAGGTGCATGGGTTTGTCCATCACTTACATACAGTTAATGCAGTTTAAATGGCAGAAGAGGATAAAAAGCAAGATATACACAAATGAAGCAGTATAGCAATAGTGAAGTGGGCAGAGCATTCGCCTTACAAGCAGTCATTCCTGGTTTGAATCCAACTACAGCACACTCCATTTTCCATCTCAAATCACTTTATGACCAATAGTTGCATAACCTACTAAATAACATATATTTGTGAACTGGAGTACTGCATTAAATGCAGATATGAGGTGTCAGTGTCATAATGTTGCAAAGTCCACAGATAATCACATGTATCCCATACAGTATATGTACATAGGAAGCAGGGATACAAAGGGAAAGAAAATGTGTAATGAATGATATCTCCATACAGCATCCAAATCCCCCACCTTCCCAAGAACCATCAGCCATTACTGTCTAAATTGGTGCAGTGGTAAGAGAGAGTAAGCACTAGTAAGCAAGTGTAAGCACTATTAAGCAGTAGTAAGCAGGAGTAAGCATATTTAAGCAGTAGTAAGTGGGTTTAAGCCCGTTTGCATGGGAGTAAGCAATGCTTGCACAGGTTAAGCAATATTGAAGCTAACTCTCTGTAAGCATATTTAACCAAAGGTTTGCATTGCTTACCTTTGCGCAAATCCACACAAACCTGCTTACAAGTGCTTAAAAGTGCCTTAATCACTCTAAATGCAACAGCTGCTGTTCTGGCCAGAAACAAAATAAACAGCCTGTGCAGGTCTTGAACCTAGGACTCTGTACACTATAGTCACAGTAGTTAACCATTAAGCCTTCACAGCGGTACATAAGATTGAGTTATCACCAAAGAAATCCCCACTATAGGAAAATCAAACTGAACATGTGAGAGGAATATATATACAGTCTCATGTTATATAACCTACTGCATAATACAAATATGTGAACTGGAGTACTGCAATAAGCCCAGATTTGAGGTGTAATTGTAATAAAGTGTTGAAGTCCCCTAATAAACACAATAACCCCATACAGTGTACGTACACATGAATCATGGATTCCAGACACATATATAACATGTACTGAATAATAAATCAATGCCAGAAACCAAATATAATGCAAATTAAATATTAAGCAATGCTAAGCATTGCACAGCCCACCTTAGTAAGTGTAAGCAATGTGTAGGCCAGCTAACTTAATTTGTCCATTGGTATACCCCTTTAAACAATGCCAACCTTAGGTAAGCAGGTTTGCCCATAGCTTAGACTTTTCAAAACCATCCAATCACAGCAAAGTGCAGAAAATCTGCCCTATTTAAACCCAACAAGTGGGAATACATCTCATAACTGGTTGTAGCTTCCCCTTGCAGGCACCATGTGTGGAACGGGAGATGGTGTGCACTTTTGGGTGCAGCGCTGGGGCATCCAGGAGTCCAGAGTCATGGTGAGCAGAGACTGCTGCAGGGCCAGTACCAGGGTTACCAATACAAAGTGGAAGCCTGGGACCATCTCACCCGTGCCCTCACCAGTGCCACTGGCATACCCTGAACTGGTGAGCAGGTTAGGCATCACTATGCCGACCTGAAGTGGTGAAAGGGGGATCTCTTGGATTAGTGGATCCAAGAGGCTAGGAGTAAAGGGGAGGTCCCAGATGTGTGTAAGTATCACTCCACTACCTGTTTAATAATTGCCAGCTCATGTATATTATGGATAGGTATGGCTAAATATTCCTCTTATGTCCTTCACAGGGGTAAGTGTGTGGGCTGTGAACCAGGAGGCCCATGGATATCGCTTGGAGAGGTTGTGATGCAAGGCAGGATTGTAATACTCTTGCATGTACTCTCATAAAAGTAGTAGTAAGTTAATTACCTGAATAAATCCTGTATTGTTTAAGGCAAGTACTGCATACACCAGAGAATATGGCAGGAAGAGTCTCATATAGGTTGTATGTAAATAAAAGCATAACAGCCTGACAATAAAGGTCTAACTTGCTTGATGTCTAACCACTGAGGAAAGTTATATGCTGAAACCGGTCTGGTTATAATAAACATTTACTGCTTCTAATTCCTGGTGCTGGCCCCTTTTTTGTTTTTATACAAGTTACTCTGGCCTGTGCATCTACCGTACTTGCTAGCCTTTCGTTGGTCCTAACTGCTTGACTGCATGTTGGTATCATATGGTAATGCAGATTTGCAATCACATAATAGTACTGTTGTATTAAGCACTGTTACCCACACTGTGCAACATAAATAAAATGTGTCGGAATGTCTGTATATGACTGGTGTACTCCCCAGAGGTCACCCAATTAAGACATGAACTGTTGTATTTTTAGCACACACACAGCCATGGTTTGAATCCTGGGAGTGGTAGTAGTCTGCATACAGAATCATACCCCACAACTGTACAGATATATCCAGAATGTCCAGTATATTGGCCCATATCTGCTGCCTGTCATTCTGACTCCCTGAGAAATCAGTGGGATGATCCCAGATGTATAGGCTGCAAACAAGAAATACAACTGGTTGTCACACATCTATAAGAACAAACCTGTCACTCTAGCAACTCCCCAAACTGTTATGAGAGCAATAAGCCAAATATGTCCCATCTACACCCCCATGTTGTCAAGCTGTGACCAGACTGTGTACAGTAAGAGTGAGATGTATATGCATAATACTAATGTGGATTCTGGTAATTTGTATGGCAACATTTAGGTAATGCCAACAAATGTTGCTCCCACAGGTCTGTCAGACATTAACACTGTGCCTAGAAATAAAAGATTTATACCCTGTACTGGTACTGTTTACTCTAGTATTGTATGGCATTGTGAGTGTTGCAGTTGCTCTGAATAATAAGGTATCACTCATCACTGTCACCCACACTATGCTACATACTATAACTGTCTAGGACATCCTGTATAAGAGTGTTGTAAGTCACTAAAGGTTGAAGAGGCCAATAGTCTACATATGTCCCGGTTCACCTGCATGTGGTTAAGACATGGCCAGAGTCTGTGCAAAAAACGTTGGGCAGGTATGTGCATAACATCAACTTGGAATCTGGGATTATGTGTAGAAACAATTAGTTAGTGTTAACAAACAATTCCTCCACAGGTATACCAGGTAAGAGGTGTATACTGCAGCTAAAACCAGTTCATGTATATAGTTGTCGAGAGCCATATTACTGTCCAAACTAAGGCAATAGGGTAGTGTACTAATACTTGTAAGGTACAGATAACAGCACTGACTAGGAAAGTAACACGAACTACAGGAATATATTACTTGTTAATTGACATCTTTCTCTCCCCCCACCATATCTCCAACAATAAACTAAATACCCAACACAATTGGTACGTGATGACTTCACTGTAATGTTGGGACATATGTCCTATTATTTGATAATTATTTAAATCTGTTTCTGTGCATGTGCTATGTTGAAATACTCCAACATTGGTGGCATGGTGCCATCAATGTACCTACATGCTGTTGTAATTACCACTATGGTTCCATATATGCATGTGTTCTGTTTGCTGGCCATGGCACTGGGCACCAACATGTCTGGGGCCCAACCCAGGACCTCCTCTTCCATTGGTCCTGCACCACCTTCTGGTGGAACCACCTCAGGGGATGGGGCTCACCCCCCCAGAGCAGGAGCAGACAGGAACCTGTCACCTGTCGCAAGGTCCGGGTCATGGTGCGTAGTGAGCTCAATCAGCAGTTTGGAGATCTACTATTCCAGCTCAAGGGCTGTGTGTCGTGACTAGAGGGTTGGCCTGGTTCTCCGACTCAGCCCCCAGCACAGCCACCTTCAAGGCTGTGAAGGTGCAGTGGTGACTACCCATGGGTGGGGACCTCAGTCCCACTGTTTCCATTAGGGGGCTCATGGGTTTCCAATTTCCCAACACCCTTCCCCATCAAGGTGTGTACCCCTACATATGTCATATACCACCCCTGTATGCGTCTTGTTTGTCTTGTCTGTTAACCTACCCAACCTACCTCCCCAAATATACCTACTATCCCTCCCCAACATCCCACTATCACCTGAAAAAAAGGGCAATCTGTTCCCAAAAAAAAAATCCCACCCCATACATAGCTGTCCATTTCACACACGTGTCTACTGGACACATGTAATCTAGTCTAATTGGCATCACAACATATTATTGTTGTCCTCACCCCTCTCTCAGGGGTTTGAGTGTCCAAATCTACCTCCAAATTCAGGGTATATGCACAGCTGTTGCTGTAGAAGAAATGGACAGCTATGGGCCTTCCCTACACCTTTCCTGCACATCCCTAGCTATTTTCCCTACTGTCTTTCCCTCTTTGTGCCCCTTTTTCACCACTTTCCTATCAACCCTTTTTTATTTTCTTTTAAAGGAATTAGTGCAGGGATAATTGGGAGGTAAGCACTTTTAAGCAGCAGTAAGCGGGTTTAATCCTGTTTGCATGGGGGTAAGCAATGCTTACACAGGTTAAGCAATTGTGAAGCTAAATCAGTATAAGAAACTGTAACCAGAAGTTAGTAGTACTTACCTCCATGCAAACTCCCGCAAAATCTGCTTACAACTGCTTAAAAGTGCCTTAATCACCGTGTTCTGCCCAGCAACAAAATAAACAGCCATTGCAAGGCTCGAACCCAGGACCCTGCACACCATAGCCAAAAGGGTTTACCACTAAGCCATGTCAGATTTACACAACCCTGATGTATTCACAAACATGTCATCCAGCACAGTCATTCAACAGTACAGGGAATGTATTTAAACATGTAGATGTATGTGTGTGTGTGTGCATATATATTTATATCTAAATAGATATAACATATATATATATATATATATATATATATATATACATATATACATATATATATATATATATATATATATATATATATATATATATATATATATATATATATATATATATATATATATATATAAAACACAAATACTTGCGAGAGATGCAGCTATTTAGCCAAACTGGAGGCTGAGCTCTCTCAACTCAGGACTGGCAAGACCAGACAGGAGGAGAAGGCAACTACACACACCACAAAACCAGCCTCACATAATGCTACCACTCCACTGAATCAAACACATAAACACACAAAGACATACTCGGAGGCTCTGAGTAAAAATTTACCTAAACAGCAGAGGCCTCCAAAGCAGACACCCAAACAACTGCTACCTCAAGACACCCCACAAGCAACACATAAACCACAAAAGCAGTGTGCAAAGCAGTCACAGCCCTTAAGGCCAAATACAACACCAAACATACTTGTCATAGGTGACTCCATAGTCAGACACACTGATGTCCCACTCACCAGGCTGAACAAGGAGAGGGTCACAGTAAGCTGCCTATTGGGCTAGAATCCGCCACATAACACAAGCACTGGTCACTCCACGGCAAGTACAAATATGACACAGTCATTGTCCATGCTGGTGTGAGCGACCTGAGACGCACCTCCCTGGACTACATGAAAAGAGACATAGAGGAGCTCTCTGATTATGTAGCCCAGGCAGGTATGACCCTAACCCTGAGCAGTATCCTTCCTTCACCAAGAATGATGCCACAATATAGAGACAAGATGATCAGCTTTAACAATTGGCTTAATGTCTGGTGTCATTCAAAGGGGATCCAGTGTCTGTCTGCCTGGGATGACATGCTTGACAAGCCACGCTGCTTCGCAAGGGACGGCTTGCACCTGTCACCCTGGGATTCCGGATATTGGCTAAGGCTCTTGCCACCCCATAGTGCCTTTTTAGACAAGGCTCAAATTCTAAACCTACCACCCTAGAAAACAAAAATGGGAAGAAACTGAGGGGAATGCTGCTCAATGCCAGAAGTCTAAATCTTAAAATGCACACTCGAGGCCCTTCTCAGTATGGAGAACATCGATGTCTGTGCTGTAACTGAAACCTGGTTCAAGGCTCCTGAGAGCACCCGGCACTATTAGGTTTTACCTCATATCATGCATTCCGGCCCCAAAACCGGACCACACCACAAAAGGAGGGTGTATCCATATTCATAAAGGATACCCACACCTCCAGGTTGGTGGCAACGCATAAGCTTCGGAAACCATCCAGGTGCAACTAACCATAGGCAAAACTGCTCTACAAATTGTAGCATGCTACAGGCCACCCTCTCAAACTCAGGAACCCCACACAGCCTTCCTGAAGACACTGGAGGGTATAAATGTATCTCCAAACACCATCATATTGGGTGACTTCAACTACCCGAATATAGACTGGGAACATTACTCAAGCCCTAACTTTCTAGCCCAACGGTTCCTGGAGTTCATAAATTCAAATGCCATGGAACAGCTAGTTACTGTTCCCAAGAGAGGAGAAAATATACTAGATCTCATTGTCACAAACATGGGGACAAAATGCTCCACACCAGAAGTATATCCCTCATTGGTGAGATCTGATCATAAACTAATCTCACTGGAAATCCACATCCGCCCCCACCCCAAACAAAAAAGACCATAGTGAAGAACTTCTCTAAAGCAAACTTCACACTACTCAAGACTGGTGTGGTATCCTTCAAGGCCCCTGAGCCAGTGGAAACCACAACCCAAGCTGTGGAAGCCCTTACAAATGCCTTCTATGAACACCTCCAGGACTGCATGGATCAGGCAATCCCAAATAAAACCAAGACTCTTTCCACAAAGGGCAAACGTCCAGTCTGGTGGACCCCAGCCATTAACAAACTTTACAATAAGAGGAGAAAGCTATTACATGATAGAACAAAATCCATAAAGGGAAGTCACCCCTGATCATTATTAGTAAAAAATACGAGCACTCATAAAATCAACTAAGGCCAATTTTGAGAGAAAAATTGCCATGGATTCAAAGGACAATCATAAGGCCTTTTTCAGCTATGTTAGGAACCTGGGTGGAAACTCCCAGATATGCTCAGAATTAGTCCAAAATGATACAAAAATCACTGAACCCACAGACATTGCCAACATACTGGCAGACAGGTTCAGTGCAAACTTCACCCCCTCTCCCCTAAAGGAGAGATAACTATCCCAGCCAGTGTAGCCTCATGGACATCTCAAATGTGCAGGTGAAAGCTGCTCTCTAAAGCTAAAAACACAGCATCAATGGGACCGGATGGTGTCCCCCTGTGTGCTACACGAAGCTAAATGAGGAATTAAACCCGCACATAAGGCAGCTGTTTAATCTCAGCCTTACCACAGGATACGTGCCCAAGGAGTGGCGTGACGGCAAATGTGGTCCCACTCCACAAAGCGGCACCTCTACGGACCCTGGTAATTACCGCCCCATAAGCTTAACAAGTCTAGTCTGCAAAGCTATGGAGAGGATCATAATGGAGCTCATAAACAAAGATATAGGGGACTTGCCGACATTGGACCCGACCCAGTTTGGCTTTGTCAAGGGAAGATCATGCCTTTTGAACTTGGTCGACTTCTTCGAAACAGTCACCAAGGCCATTGATGAGGGAAAGGCAGTCCATACAGCCTACCTTGACCTTGCAAGCTTGACACAATACCCCACTCGGGTATTGTAGAAAAACTTACCAGCTTAAATGTAAACCCATATGTCACAAGATGGGTTGCAAACTGGCTTAAGGACAGAACCCACAGGGTAAGAGTTGCTGGCGCTGTGTCAGACTCCAAGCCGGTCACAAGTGGTGTCCCACAGGCTCGGTCCTTGGCCCCTATTGTTTGGCATCTACTTCTCAGAAGTACAGGCCAACATGGGAGGACTTTGGCTGACAAAGTTTGCAGACGACTGCAAACTGGGCCGTAGTGGAAAGTGCATCGGACACGGATATCCTTCAGAAGGGACTCACGGAAACAGATAGCTGGTGCCAGAGCCATGGCCTGAAGTTAAACGCCAAAAAATGTATAGTCATACCCTTCGGGAAAAACAAGGTAACCCCAAGCTACCATATAGGTGGCAATCCACTAAGCACAGAAGAGGTTATCAGGGACCTGGGGACCCAGGTTGACAGTGGCCTTTCTTTTGACACTCACATTGCTAAAGTGGTTAGAAAGACCTCCTACATTGCCCACCTGATCATGAAGGGATTCACATCCAGATCTAGTGAGGTCATTGTTCCCTGTACTCTTCACTTATCAGACCAATGATCGAGTACAATGCCCCATTCGGGATGTATCTCACCCAACATCTGCAGCAATTGGAGAGACCCCAAAAGTTCCTCACCAAAAGGATAAAGGGACTCCAAAATCTGTCATATGCTGCCAGATTGAAGAAACTCCAGCTCTATTCAGTCGCATACCGTCTGCTCAGAGGTGACATGTGCCTGACATACAAGGCCATGTCCAACCCGGAATTAATGGACATGCTCCACCTCAAAAATCCAAATCCACCAAAACCACTAGAGCAAGCGACTTAAACCTTAGCACGGATATAAATAGGACGTGCTGGAGGGATAGATTTATCACTCAGAGACTCCCTATGCTGTGGAATAAAATCCCGGTCCATGTGAGGCAGAGCACCTCGCTGACTCTGTTCAAGAGAAATCTAGACCTGTGGATGGGAGATCGTAGGTTTACCCCGGGAATCATCTCTGTGTCACTGCTGGACAGAGGCACGACAAACTAATGGGCACAGTATTTTTTCATATAAGGGGTGGCGTAAGCCACAAAAATTTGGGCTAGGCTTATAAATGCCTTAGGGCAGATAGCCTAGTATAAACCTATGAACCTATGAACCTATATATATATATATACATATATATATATATATATATATATATATATATACACACAAATGCATACATCTATAGATATATATGTCTACATCTATATGTATATATATATATATATATATATATATATATATATGTAAGCATAAATATATATCTATATATATATGTACAGACATATATGTATAGATATAAAAGAGAACATAACAAAAACATATATATCCACATGCACCGTTAATGGGGGTGAAGGGCCCTAAACAACATATGTCTTGCACGTATAGATATTCCCCCCCAAACAGCCAAACACATCTGCCCTGCAATACAATACCAACAGTTGCAAATCCCATAACCAGGACCTGACACATCATGGGCACAAGATGTTAACAGTAATCCATCCTACCTGTATGATGTAGAGTGGTATCAGTAACATATCATGCAGTAGATTCTGGCTACCATAGGGAATGTAAAATATGGAAGCAATCAACATTCCTAAGATACATATACACAGACACATATATGCATATATATATATATATATATATATATATATATATATATATATATATATATATATATATATATATATATATAGATATCTATCTATATATATACATATATATATATATATATATATATATATATATATATATATATATATATATATATATACAGAGAGAGAGATAGATAGATATATAGATATATGGGTCTAGGGCTATTCACTGAAAACACATTTCACTGAAACTCAAATGACTGTGCACAAATCACTGAAAGCACAATTCACTGAAATTTATATATGGCCTTTTCCCCACTGCGACCCTGGAGTTAGTATATATAGTAAGCGGGGGTATGCCCCCCACATAGTTTGGATATATATTAAGTTTAGAAAAGAGTAATTTATTGAAATTGCAAGTATCCATGTGTATAGTTCAAAATATTTAAAATAGGGGGGTGCTACACCCCCCCACACCCCCCTTACTATATATTCTAACTCCAGGGCTGCACTGCAGTGGGAAAAGGCCATATATAGCTTTCAGTGAAATGTGTTTCAGTTAATTGTGTTTTCAGTGAATAGTCCTCGACCCATAGATATATGTAATATACATATATATATATATATATATATATATATATATATATATACATATATAGATATAACTACACATACACAGACAGAAATATGTATAGGAATATACATATGTAGAAGGTGCACACAGTATGGAACAGCCACTATGCCTACAGTTGCCACCTTACCAACTGGACACTGTATGAGCTACCCATACAAATGACAATTGTTGCCTGCAACATATACCCACAAAGAGGTCAATGGATATAACACCACTCACAGGTTTGCATACATGGGGAAGCTTCATTTGTGTACTATTACAGTTGTGTATGCCATGTCATATAGCAGTTTAGACTCTGACATACATAGAAACCGACTAATGCAACTGTGAAACAGTTATATTAATACAGTATTCTGGAAAGGTTTACATATGTTGCTGTCCAGGCTGAGGCCTTCAAGTAGTACAATAGTAAAGACAGAATGGGCCACAGGATAACAATCAATCAACAATAAGTAATGCAGATGTATAGTCCAGCAGCCTCTATCTACACTCTGTATACAATCCCTAAGGGGGTAAAGACCTCAGCTGACACAATGAGATGTATCTGTTACATAGCAAGGCATAGCTGACATCATCACAATCACACTGACAAGCAGAACAGTCTGTATGGCAGGAGGCAGTAGGCCTGCATTTACCCAATGTGAATTGTATGCTAATGTACATCCAGATACCTTAAGGCAACTTACCCATGATATCCCCACATGTTGTAACAGCCTAAGTTAATTATGATGCATCCCCCCATAGACTGACATACAGGGCCATATATCACTGTTATATACAATGGCCTCTGGACTGCATAAGGTCACACATGTATTGTGTAGATGAAGCCCAAACATATATCGACCCAACCCCACAATATGTGTGGAGGCCACAGAAGCAGTGGATTAATGGCAGGAATAGCAGCATGACATACTCACAGCCCACTGCATAACAACCCCTGACAGCATGTCATATGGACAAAGCCTGGTATGTAGGTGGAGGACAGAGGCTTCAACACAGGCCCAAATGGGAAATACTGTTGTCATACACTAAGCAAGTCGCTGGTGTTACAAGATAGACTGCAACATACCCTTAGTCAGGCATATGAAGTCAGAAACACAAATGGATGTAACCATGTACTGATAGCACACACTGCCAATGATATATCTGACACAAGACCTGTGTGGTGGACAGACAAAACATAACAGGCACACCCCTGGCCATCAAGTGGATAGGCCTACAGTTGAGAGCTATGCAGACAGACTGCGTTCCATGTTAAGCTAGCATGTACACACAAACCCTGTAACACCAGTGCTATACAATGCATACAACAACACTACTCAAACTAGGTCTGTATTTCTGGAACCTCATACAAATATGTTGCTGGCCTGAGTGTGCAAGTTCTCTTGTAAGAGGTATTACCTGCTGTCTGTAACACTGCTGCCCATACACAGGAAGGATGTCCACCATACAGGAATTGTAAAGGGACAATGCCCACATGATGTAGGGATTTATAGTAGTGGGTTGCCATGAAAGTGGTAATTGGAAGTACTACACAGCATGCTGCATGCAGGTAGCAAGTGGAGGAGACTGACTGATGCAGAGGCCATCACCTGATGATGTGCATAACCTACAAAATCCATGCTGCAATCTATCCAAAGCAGCTCAGTCCATTTACTGGAGTGAGACCGACATAGAGAGAGAGAGAGAGAGAGAGAGAGAGAGAGGGGGAGGGAGAGATAGAGAGAGAGAGAGAGTTAAAGGCAGCCAAAAAAAGAAAACATCTATCCAGCAAACTATCCAGAAGAGACATCATTCCCACAACAGGTATGTGAAGTATATATGCATGTAACTGACTGTAGTAACTGGTCCATAATAATGGGATAGATGATGTGGAATGATTTATATGTGCCATCAGGTATTGTAATGATGTTCAGCTGAACAACTGCTAAGGACAATAGAGTTTGTCACTGTGGGTAGTGGGCCATACCCGTCAACTGTGCAGAGCAGCACTGACTGATAAGATGTAAGTATAGTGTCTGTTGTATAATGGGACGCATGTATATTACTATGGCCAATAGCTGGTGGTGGAAGTAATGCATAATGATGAACACGTGGGCTCCACAGCCCACCACTTGCAGGGTACTCAGGGTAACCTGTATTGTAGCATGCTGGAATGTCATAGGTGTGTAATAGGGTTACCTGCAATCTGGCCCTACATATACCACCTTAATCTTAGGCTGTGTCCATATGTGGCACCTGTCTGTGTTGTAGCAAGGCAGAACAGTGCAGCTGTGCAGGAAGGTGTTGGGAGATTGTGGAACTGATGGCTGAATGTACCCCATATATAGGTATGTATATGTGTACATGTATATATATATCTACATGTATGTCCACAAATATACAGATGCCCACACGCAGACATATATATACATATATACAACATCATTTATATCTACACATATATAGAGATATACCTATATGCACATCTATGTATATACAAACACACACACACACACACACACACACACACACACACACACACACACACATATATGTATGTAAATACATGTCCCCTATATTTCCACCACAGTGCTGCATGCTATGTGCGAGGGAACAGCACACATAGCAATACACACAGATGTATACAGCTGTCAGTGTGTGCAACATGGACCGGTATGTCACATGTGAACCCCTTTTGGAACTACATTGCCCTTGTCTGTGAAGTAGGTAATGGGAACATGGGGAAGTATGGCAGGTATAGTTGTGGAGGTGGTCCGGGTTGGTAGATATAGATGACAGCCTACAGGGGTGGTATGTGACACGTTGTGGGTAAACACCCTGGATGGTGTGCGTGGTCTGTGATGTGGAAGCCCCATGGGCCACACTATAGACACAATGAGAACAAGCCTCCCACCCACTGCTACTTACAACAGCAGTCCACATCTTGAGGGTTCCTGCCCTGGTGGCTGAGCAGGAAGAGCATGTGGACCATGTGAATGTGCACTGGCTGCCTCAAGGTGATGTAGCACATCCCACATGTGTCTGTGGAGCCTGCTATAGAACAGACCCTGGACCCGACCTCGGGGGACAAGATCATGTTTGTATGCACCCCCGAGGGGGACAACATCCCCTGAGTTGATTCCATCTGAAGGTAGTGCTGGACCAGTACATGAGGAGGCCCCAGGTGGGTCCCACATATGATGTGGCCTGGTAACATTGGCAGATGGGTTTGGAAAGGTGGTTTGGCTGGCAAATATTCCCTAAACACATAATAGTCTACACAATCCCAGAACATGTCCAACAGCATGCATAGATACCCCCAATAACACAGAATGTCAGATGTGTAGCAACCACAAAGCAAGCATACCACAGGCATATATGGAACGATAGTGGCCCTGGCAATGGCATGCAGGTGAATAGTCTGCAACAGGCCAGCAGTGATAGTGTCCACACAGGGAACATGGCTACAAACACATAGCACAAAGTGTGGTACAATACGATATCTGTCCCACTAGTAGGTAAGCTGTAGCCATACCTATTGAGTTGTGTGTACAGTTTGTTGTCACTGATATGGTGGGGGGGGGTGACAGAGCTGTGTATTAAGAACTGTGGTAACCTTGCTGTATGAGTTGCTCAGATCTGTTCCCATCTTTATGTCTTTCAGGCAAGATGTCACATGGACGGCTCCCGGCTTACTCAGCTGCTGAGAATGACATAGTGCTAAACCACCTAATCCAGCACTACCCTGTCCTGTTTGGCCAGGCCACCCATGAGCAGCAGGAGCGGACCGCTCTGTGGAACAACATAGACAATAGGGTCAATGCTGTCAGACTGCACAACCACAGTTATGAGCATGTCCGGCATTGTTCTGACCTGCTTCACAATGCCCGTCGGCGTGGGATCCATTCCCCCCTGACACGTATTGAAGGAGCTCCTCGACAGCCTCATGGCACCTGCCCGTCTGCATAGCCAATAACTGCTGGAGACCATTGTGGAGGTGGGTGATATCCACACACCGGCCAAGGAGAATGCAGGTAAGACCACAGGGCACATCAGTAGACAACTGTTGCATATGCATCCACATATGTACAGGTAGAACATACATATCTGACATGTCATAGATATATAGTTTGTTGCTGCATAGTAGTGATAAACAGATGTGCATACGTGGTAGTATTGTGGACATGTACTGTTGTTGTCTTGTAATGCTGCACCCACCCTGTAGCAATGCCACAGGTGTGGCCACTGACTTCGCATCTCTCACCCTCTTATGTAGGCCCCACTGGTATACCACCAAGGCAGCAGCCTGTAGCTGGTGAGTATGGTTTATATAGAGGCTTGCCAATACACCGGGCATGTAATGGCTATGGCATATTCCATGCACACATCTAACACACCTACCCAGAATGCATGCTGTACATGTGCACGTATTGTTGCTGTTAAATGCATGTCATCACAGTGGTGACCATGATGGGTTATTGGAAGGGTATGTCAGACACCTGCAAGATAACTAACATCCTGTCATTGTGGAATGTGTACACAAGGAGTAACATAATGGTGGGAGACATGGCCTACAGTAGGGACATGTGTGAAACATCACTCATATTCAGTGCAACAACAGTGTATATACCACTAGTACAATGCCAACTATTACAATGTTACATTATGGCATAACGTATTACTGTGGTCCACATTATCAGCTGGGTCTAGGCTGTAACATGTGATGTTCAGTGTATGGGACACTGCAAATTGACACACATGTGTAGGCCTTACTTGTCAAGCATCTGCAAACAGGCTGAAGATGGGAAGGGGCTGTCAGCATGACACACCAGTACACTGCAGCAGGGATCCTGAGGATGCTTAAAATTGCTGTATCTGCACACAGTCAGGTTCAGGAACTGTGGCAGACATAACCCTACCCCCACAGCAATAGTGATGGCAGTGTGTGAACACCAAGGGATATGCACACAAGTAGACCTTGCAATCATGCAAATCTGAAGGACATGTGTAGGGCAGACTGAACATACACTGGCAAATGCAGATGGCCCATGCTAGTATACCCCTGCTAGGAGTAGTCACTACTGTAGTACACATAACAATTGGTGCAACAAACCATCATGATAAGGGTGTGCACACATATACACACAAAGAGTGTATGCATCGCTGTTAGCGTCCACACACCTAGCACATTCCGTAGACACTGCATGTGAATGTACAGGACATGTTTCACATATTGGGCTCATGTACTGTTAATATATGCGGTGATGTGGTCCCATAGAAGAGCAAGGAAGGGTACATCATATCAATACGGGTGTGTACACTTCCCATAGCCAAGGTATGCTCTGATGGTTGTCAGTGTAATAGTATTGGATTGGTCATACATAGTCCGCTGATGTTGAGATCTGTAAACCTGACATCAGGCATTCACAAATGACATCTGTCCACATATCCCAGGTATGTGTTGCTGTAAAACATATGGGCTGTGGGCATAAGAGCTGACATAACTGACACAGTACTACACATTCAGCAATGGGTTGCACACCTGTGAAGTTTGGTGCACAGTACATGGGAGGGTGCAGGACAGGTGCACAGCAATATTGTGTACATGGGTGCAGTGGTATTCAGGGGATGGGGCATCACCTACTAACAGAGCACATGCATCACTCACATGTATACTGTTGCTAGCATGGATTGACTATAGCTGCACTGCATACTGTTGTGTACCATATGTTATGCATGTTGAAAGATGGAAAATAGGAGGATTGTGTTTACTATCATTGTGCAATTTCACCTGTGTGTGTGTGTGTGTGTGTGTGTGTGTGTGTGTGTGTGTGTGTGTGTGTGTGTGTGTGTGTGTGTGTATCTTGGTGGGTGGTTATTTTGTCTGTAGGGTGACTCTGGTGAAGTGGAAGGTGGTTGATGTATGTAGGATGCATGTGTGCATGTGTGTGTGTGTTTGTGTGGGTGTCCATATATGCACATGTGTGATTGTTGGGTTGTTGATTCAGCAGTACTTCCCTTTGGGATCGTGCAGTACATGGACATGGACTGACACATGACACACCAGGAATACTTGTCATGTATGCAATCACAGGACAGCTGATAGCATAATAAGGTCTGTAGCATGGGATATGCATTGGGAGGGAAGGTAGACACCAGGTATACCCTTAATATCACATTCAGCAGAGAGGTGGCTGACAACCCACATATGCAGCACTACAGATGCACTGGGGAATTACTAGACTACACCAGGGAGTGTATCCATACATTACAATTGTTACATGATAGGTTGATTGAGTAGCATATCTGGCATGTTCTGAACAATACTTACACATGACACTCCAGTGCATGATATTATGGAGTGAACATAGTAGCCCCTCACATATAGGGCCATGCTCACGATGTCCGGACATACACAGGGTGAACACTGAATGGCAGCAGTGAGGCCATGTAAAACCACTCCACTCAGGTCATGGAGGTAATGGAGTAACAGGTCTTGTGTTGTGATCACTTGTCTAGGCATTTAGAGGAATGATACGTAAATGAGTGGTATTAATGAGTGTATGTTACCAAGTGTGATGCAGGATGGACAACGCATGGGAATAAATGTGAGATTGTCTGTAAAGCCACGGACAGGTAGGTATTAAGGTGGTATATGTGTGTGTGTGTGTGTGTGTGTGTGTGTGTGTGTGTGTGTGTGTGTGTGTGTGTGTGTGTGTGTGTGTGTGTATACTGTTATGCAACAAAATACAGGTCTTAAAGTGCGTTTATTGTTTTCCACCACAGGTGGCGAGGTGGGTCAGGGTTCCTCCTGCATGCAATCTGATGTTGGTGTCCATAGAGACACCGAAGATGATGATAGTACTGTTGAGGCACAGGTAGGGTTGTCAGGGGCTGAAACAGCACCATCATTTGATATCCCCCTTTTATCCACCCCAACCATGCACACAGTTTCACTGCCTATACATACCCCATCACCAGTGGCCATAGCGGAGGGACAGCTGGCATTTGGTGGCAGTGCACAGGAGAGTATGGTAACCATGCCTACTGTGTCTGGTCATAGCAGGCATAGCCGGATGTCTGGTAGGGCAGCACATAGCCAGATGTCCCAGGGTGCTCGTCATAGGGCCGCTGGTCATCATACACCTGACAGATGCACCACAACTGGTACCACCAGGTGCATGTTTCAGACTGTCATGGCAGTGCAGGCACTTATGGAACATTACACCAGACAGGGCCTGAGGCTGCAGAGGGCTGCTCTCACATCTGCAAGTGACAACTTCCGTGAACTGTCTGGTGCCATCCATGCTTATACCGAGCTCATGGATAGACAGTCTGGTGAGATGATGGCCCTCATCGACTGTGGTTTGTCGATGCTTGAAGTTGTGGTGGGAGTGCAGCGATGGCCGCATGGATGTAGGCCAGCAATGGCAACAGCTGGCAGTCAACGTTGACATGCTAGGACACCAAGGGGCTCAAGTAGTGGCAGTACCAGCCACGGCACTGCGGGGGTCACTATCCACACCACACCCCAACAGGCCATGAGCACATGGTCTTGGCCAGTCCCTGGAGGGACCTGGTTCCAGCGGATATCTGTCATCATCAGGGGACAGTAGCACATCGAGGCCTGTACCTGGATGTGCCCATGGAACCCCAAGCAGGCACAATCCACATGTCTGTGGCCAGAGGCAATGAACTGCACACCCTGCCAGGTATGGTCTGCAGCTGTCCATAAACACCTGTGTAGGGCAGCCACATGGCAGAACTGTGTGCATGCATACCCACACACTATACAAACACACCTAGGGCAACCCCATACCTCCACACACCACATCACCACACTCAGGTCACCTCATTACACCCCACACCCACACACACGGTATGAAATGTACGGCCCACCCTCGGCCTCTGGCAAATCAACAACACACCCTGTGCATATGATGATACCTGTGCCACATCCCTGTCACCCATAACATCGATGCACAGACAGGCTAAAATGGTTCTGATGCACACGGTGACTGTACTACAGTGTACCAAAGTACTGCAGTATAACACGTTGTTAGGAGTAAAGTTTAATGCATACATGTCAGGTAGTGTAGACATCCAGCATTGATGCATTATAGGTGTTAGTAACACTGGTTGATTGTGGTCTCCATCATGCTATCCATTTGTACTGTAGGTGTACTTGTGTCAGCAGGAGGATGGTCTGCAGTCATATTCCACAAGGGGTATAGCACTGTGGTGACACCATGACTGTGACATATCTGGGGTACAGTTGAACACATGTCACATGTTTGTATGACAGTTATTGCCTGTGCCACATGGACAGGTGACCCGCTGGGACATGTATAATCTGCAGCCTGATGCAGACCCATCCACATACATGCACACTCTTACTTGGCAACACTGAAACTAGACTCCTACCTAGGTATGTAGTGCTACTGAAGTGTGTGGCTGTCATTGCACACACCACACAGCGTTTAGGGTGAGGTGTGTTCCAGGTTACATATTACATGCAGAACATCCCCAGACATGTACAGTGTGCTAATGAGGGATGTAATGGGTGTATATGGAGAATACATAGTGTGACAGTCATATACACATTAACAGACACATAACAGGTAGAACACATCTGAGAGATCTGGGCCTCTTGCTGCTAACTAACTTGACCATGTGTCCAATGTCTTACAGGTAGGCTGCACACAGCACATGCATAACTGGGCTGGAGTGTGGTATCAGTTACCTCTATGGTTGATGGTGACAGTGGTAACCATAAAGTGGTACATGGGACATATACCGAGTGTACTGTGGTGTAATGACAGTGTACACAGCACCCACATCCCCCAGTGGATATTGTACTCCTTGAAACCCATCATGACACTCTGACATACCCACCATCACACATTGCGTACGACTGCAATACACCACATTTTATATATATATATATATATATATATATATATATATATATATATATATATATATATATATATATATATATCACAACAGTGGTACTACAGGGATATGCATCTAATGCACATGCCATGGGCAAAGTAGGATGTTGCATTGTCATGCCTCACCTATGGGCAGCAACAACACTATCTGTACTACTGTGTGGCAATGGGTATTGTAATAAGAGTATGTGGCCTCGGAATGCTGTACCCAATAGATATACAGACATGTACACATACACACACTTGCCAGAAATCAATGTGTATCCCATGCCTATCAACCCATTTGTACAACACTGTTGTGTGGGTACTGCAAGGATAGTGTAGCTGGAAGAGAGACGAGCATAACAGGGTACATGCAATGTCCCATACAGCAGCAGCCACAACTGACTATGGCAATGGGTGTTGCGGTGGTTGTGAAGGTCCTCATGGGAATCACAAGTACAGGTGTGCTAACACACAGACACTGCTATACTCAGTAATGCACATGTACACATGTGTCAGTACTGGGGTGCATCACTGCATATGGTCATAGCTGTGTACCTAGCTATTGTCCATGGAGAGATGGGCTGTGTAGGGGATGTGTGTACAGTGATATCCTGCCACCTGCCATGTGGCAGCAGGCAATCTATCGACAGACACCACTGTGGTGACCCTCAGGGTGATAATGACATGCATCAGCCAGTCCTCTGGGTGCCTCCTGCACATGGCCACTGAGGTGATCAAGTTGACATGTATGCTACATGTATTACAACACATGGTTAGTGTCTGTGATGAAGACTTGTACCCAAGCATGTTCTGTTGACTGTGGTAGTGTAATGGAGGTACTCATGGCATGTGGTGTGTACAGGGTGTTGTCTCCTATATGTGCCAGTTCTTACACAGCTGGGCAGAAATGTCAGTGTCAATCAAGCATAGGTTGCCTGTACATATCCCAGCTGGATACCTGCCATCTGCACATCCGTACAGGGACTGAAAGTCATCAGCTTGGAATGTAGCTGTGCAGTAGGATGAATGTGTTGACAGATAGATGTGTGACAACAATATGTATGCCATAACTACATGTTGGAAGCCCTCACTAGCATGTGCTGTACAGACGGTAGTCTACAGTTACATTCCACATGTTGGATCATTATCCAGTAGGGGATATATACTGTGATACAGCTCACACACTAGGGATACAACAGGGAGGCCTCAGAGTCCAGCTATGCCTGCAGGTGTGCCTGTTGTCAGCACTACATTTAGCATTCTACTCATGCCTGGGAAAGCACTGTCAACAGTAGTAACACCATGATACATTACATGCCAGTGTGACAGCACATATCCTGGGCTACTACCCCTGTATATAACACAGTCACATGGATAACAGTGCTGTACAGGCCTCATATACTTGTGTGACCCAGACATGACACTCACACCCCTTGCTACTGTAATGACAGCACATAGCATTACATACACTTATTACAGATGTCATTACCCTGCTATGATATCGGACTGAGTGGTGTGAACTGGTTACCAGGGCTAAGCCATTCTTAGCAGGTATCAACATTGCTCCAATATAACAGCTAAGCTGATTTGTACACTGGTAAGCGAAGCCTACACTGTGTAAGCACCCGTACATTTAGCCATAACCTAACACTGTTTAGCTTCGCACAAACTCACACAAATTCAATTAAAGCTGCTCAGAACTGCCTTAACCACTCCCTATCCAACACCTCTTGTTCTGCCCAGCAACAAAATGAACAGTTTGATGTCAGAATGTAGCAGTCTGATATCTCACTGGCTTGTTATCAGATATGATGTCAATGAATAATGGTGTACAGAACATATACACCTCTTACTGCATGATATGTGTACAAAGGTTGACAGAGTTGTGGCTGGAGGCACAAACAAAGGGCCAATATTGACATGTTGTGATAACCTCACACATTTACTGTCGTAACAGGGTTTGTTCTGACATATGTCCTATGAGGGATAAGAAGTCAGTAACTCTCATGGCCGTCACCATGTACTGACTACAATCCTCACACTGTGCTTCTGCAGTTCTCAGATAGGTGCTCTGTGACACAAGAAACAAAAGGCACCACACACTGCCCAGTTTCAAGATGACCCTACAGATGGGGGTTTCCTCAAAAACATAGCACTGTCATGACAGGTATTAAAACATGTAGACCAGCCATATCCACACACACCATGTTAAACCGACATTACTCCAAATGCAGAATACCAACACTTACATTCTGTAGGCATGTCAGGCACACCCCCCCCCCCTCCTGTGTGTTGGCCTGTTTCCATAGTGTATGTTGTCAGAGGTAAATCCCAAATCCATCTGTGATGCTGTTTGCCAAACACCAGATCTAGGTCCTGCTCACAGTGAATTTAAAAGCCCAACACCAACATGATGCTCCTAGATACTGGAGTGTGTTTCCATGCAATTGGCTATGTGAATGTTACTACAGCTGTTCCACATGTAATCAGCTAGATGAGGGCTGCAATTTGTGTGGAGGCCATTAGCTGATCATGAGCATCACCTACAAAACACAGACTGTTGCCTAAGCAAAGCAGGTGTATTTCTCCATATCCACCAGAGAGGGAGTGAGAGAGACAGACAGAGACTAAGTAAGTCAAGGAGGGGGTAGGAGAGTAAAACCTAAGCATGTTTGTGTCACACATCTACCAGTACAGGGTTTCAAACCCCTGACTATGTATTGCTATCACATGTCTACGCAGTCATTGCATGTGCCACATACCTTACATGTTGAGAAGCTGTCCAAACGTATATGTGATGATGAGTGACATCTGCAACAGTGATATGGTAGCGAAACGGTAGGTGTAGTATACGTGCCTGCCCACATGAACAGGTGTCAGTGGCAACACAGCCACACTCTCTCAGTGACTCACACATATTGACACACTTGGCAGGGTCAGGAATACACTTCCTAACTAGTTAGTTTGCTACAATACAGTACTCTGCAGTTATCACATGCACCACAGGGGTTATTCGGAAGTTATATGGGCAAAGAGTATGTGAAGGTGTCTGACATCAGACAGCATGCTTCAGTATGTCAATGGGATGGTAGTGACTGTGAATGTGGTCGAAAGCATCATACACCACACAGACACAGGGTACCAGTACTGACTTGCATGCGTGCATTGCTTCACGGGTGTGTAGTGGTTGACTGTGCCAGAAGGCTATACAAGGCTAGGTAAAGGGTATACCTTGGCATCAGGCCACATGACAATGGTCTGTAGTGTGGCTCAGGGGTGTAGTGTCTGGATTGGCCCACACAGGTGGGTACTGTATTCACCATCCAGTCACCTGGGTAATTATTGTGTGTGGCCATTGCTGTGCAATGCTTGCCATGTATGTGTTCTTTAGTCCATGACATGGACGCTGTCTGGGATGTGCACACATCCCACATGAATGTACAGTGACATGTAGAACTGTACCTGGGGTGTCTGGGCCATGTTGTGTACACAAATTGTTATCATCAGATGTGCCTGTCCTTGCCTCATGTGCCGGGAACTGGTAATGAACAGCAGGTTGGCCCTGCACCTACATTGATAGCATGATACAGGTATTCCCTGGTGTCAGTGGCATCTGTCCATACAGGGCATGTGTTTAAGGCATGGTATGTACTTTGTGGGTCACATTTGATGGCACAGCAGCTGTTGCAGGCATCCAGGGGGGAACATAGTGGAGGCACACTGTCTGCATGTACATGCCTATTGTACTGATGGACAGGGTGCCATGTCCTCTGTAGTCCACTGCAATCACACCATGGTTACTATCTGTGGGCAATATGCAGGGTACTACCAATGTAGCGGTTATTGCCTAGGCAAGTGTGTTTGTGTATGAGACATGGGATGAGAGTGTTCTCTGTGTAATACAACGGCTACTAACTGTGTTCTCCAGGCCTTGATGTCACATATAGGGGTATGGATTGCCACCCCAGCCTCTCAGCTATTTCACATCTGTTATCCTTGTAAGGTGGACATTGTAACATATAACAGGGCCACCATATAAGAAATTTGAAAAATCCACTCCACAATGTGTCCAGTTGTTACACACTCACCTCTACACAGGATACAAATGACAAACACAGACACTTGCCATGTCTGGGATTAGAACTCCTACCTAACTAGTTTATTACACCACAGCATTATGCAGTTATAGAACACACCACATAGATTACTGGAGTACTCCTTCCCCAAAGGTGTATTTCACTGGGTATGACATCAGCAGGTTTGCCAAAGTAGGGCATTTGAATTGCAGTGAGTGTGACTAGCCTAAAAAGCATTGCCCCTACACAGACAAAGAAACACACAGACAAACATCTACACTTGCCATGTGTGGGAATAGAACCCCTACCACAGTACTATATCACACTACAGCATTACACTGTTATAGCATGCACCATGGAGATTATTGGGCTACTCTTCCCAAAGGTGTATTTCACAATGAATGACATCAGCAGGCTTGCCAATGTAGGCCATTTGAATTGTACTGAGTGTGACTAGCCTAAAAAACATTGCTCCCTACACAGACAAAGAAACACGCACACAAACATCCACACTTGCCATGTGTCGGAATAGAACCCTTCCCAAAGTATTATATCACACTACAGCATTACACTGTTATAAGACGCTCCATGGAGATTACTGGGCTACTTTTTTTCCCAAAGGTGTATTTCACAGTGAATGGCATCAGCAGGTATGCCAAAGTAGGGCATTTGAATTGTAGTGAGTGTGACTAGCCTAAAAAGCATTGCCCCTACACAGACAGACACACACACACACACAAACACATTATCAAAGTACAGCATTACACTGTTATAGGATGCACCATGGAGATTACTGGGCTACTCCTTTCCCAAGGGTGTATTTGACAGTGAATGACATCAGCAGCCATGCCAAAGTAGGGAATTTGAATTGTAGTGAGTGTGATTAGCCTAAAAAGCATTGCTACCTACACAGACACACACACACACACACACACACACACACACACACACACACACACACACACACACAGTTGCCATGCCTGGGATTAGAACTCCCACCTAATTTATCACACTACAGCATTATACAGTTATAGGACATGCCATGGAGATTACTGGGCTACATTTATCCCAAAGGTGTATTTCACAGTGAATGACATCAGCAGCCTTGCCAAGGTAGGGCATTTGAATTGCAGTGAGTGTGACTATCCTAAAAAGCATTGCTCCCTATGCAGACACAGACACACACACACACACACACACACACACACACACGCACGCACACACACACACACACGCACACACACACACTTGCCATGTTTGGGATTAGAACTCCTGCCTAACTAGTTTATCACAATACAGCATTATGCAGTTATAGGATGTGCCACAGAGATTACAGGGCTACTTTTTTCCCAAAGGTGTATTTCAAAGTGGATGACATCAGCAAGCTTGTCATAGTAGGGCTATGAGGAGGGCAGTGTGTGTGCACGGGCCATAACCCATTCATCTGGAGGTAGACACACCACATGCAGGAACATACAGGTTTATGTTCTGCAGGTACATGTATACAACTGCTAGATGACTACTGCCTTGTACAGTCATGTTGCACAGCTAGCACTTGCACCACATAGTCTGTAATGCTGATGGATACCAGTGGCTAATTTCTACAGTGAGTGACATTTACATGTCATGTGGTTGTAGCCATTTGGCTGTGTGCTGGGTGGGGACAGGCCTCATGATGGAAGGCTCTTTGTCACTGTCACTCTCTTCCACACATCTGTGCATGTCTGCTTTTGGCATATTATAGTGTGGTGTCCTTGGATATATGTCTGTATTCCTATCCAATGTGTGTGCAAAGAATGACTGGTGCATACTGAGGAGTGTATGTGCTAACATCTGCAATGGTCAGATATGTATGGCCCACTGTTGTTGGCAGACATGGGCTTCATTTGTTTAAGTGTGTGAGCATGCCCAGTATGCCCTTCTGTATTGAATGTGTGGATTCATTCCAGGTAGTTTGTACTCCAGTGCAGACCTTTGTGTTCTACACTTACAGTTGGCAAACTGTTTCTGCAGGATTTCTCTAGATCAGTTGGCAACATGGGGTCAAACTGTGCAAGGGATAGTGTGTACTGTAGATGATTCTGTCTGTACTGCTTCTGCTACATGGTACTGGTGTTAGCAGAGATATTTAGACATATGTGCTGTTATACACTGTGATGTTTTATATCCTCAAGTACTGTCAGGTGGACATTCTTGCTAAGAGTGATGTCCTGGGGAAAACAGGGTGAATGCAGCTGTGTCCAGTATTGTGGGCAAACGCCTACATATTCTTGGAAAGTTATGCCATTTTGGAGGGGGAGCTGCAGACAATTGCTGCTGGGTCTATGTATCGAGTACAGCACCTTGGTACAGTGCTGGCAGAGGATCCCATACTTGTACATCCATCGACATGACAGTATGGCCTTATCTTGCTGTAGCAATACCTCACAGCTGTACAGATTCACACAGGTTACCTAGAGGCAGGGGTCATAAGTCAGGACATTACCCCTATTGTGGTGTACGGGCAGGTTTGTAGCCAACCATTTTTGTGTTTGCAGCCAGGGATACTATGTGCACATGGCTGTGTCGGGCCTTGCACATTCCATGCTGCCCATGCTCCCACCCCCCCTCTATTATTCTATAATTTTCCATACATTATGCATACATTCTCTGGTACTTGCCCTATAGTTATCACCTCATCACAGCTGTGTTTTGGTGTTGGTCCACAGTTCATGCAGTGGGACATGGTGGACATGTTATAGTGGTTTGTCCACATGGCCTTGCATATGGCTTATGTGGAGTGCGTTATGTTGTTATTTGGGTGTCCATGACATAACATACATTGGCAGTACAGGTGAGACACAGGCCTTTGGCAGAGGCCTGTAGGTCATTTGGTGGTGATGCAGGCCAGCTGTAGCCAGTGGCAGCTGGTGACTTCAAATCAAAGGGGGGCTGCAGGAGACAGCTGAGTGGGTGGGGTCAATGGGAAGGGGTGTGGTCAACTAGAAAGGGGAGGAACTATGTTCAAAACCACAAAAACTGTAACTTTAATTAAATAAGCTGACCTGGGTGCCAAACCATCATTATGAGAGTCCAATCAAGACAAAATGAAGTGTAGAAGAAAAAACTATTTCAATGCATTGGCTGCATGACAGCTTACTTAATACCTAGATGGAAATAAAAAGGTTGTAAGGCATGAAAAAATTAATTACTTTTTAAATACATTACTGGAATGCCAGTCAAAATCAAGTATAAGAAAAACAAGCAGCACTCAACTCAAACCACTTCTCCTTGCACTGCATTTCTAATTATAATTTAAATTCAGCTTTATTAAAGTACCCAGTAACATGCTGAAAGTAGCAATCTTTATGATAACCCCACTTGTAAAAATGTTTCTTATCCAAAAAAGACCTGCTGCCTGACAACAACTATCTACTTGTTTCATGGGGAAAACATGATCAAAGTAAAAAATGAAAAGCAAAGAAAAAACAAGCTCAAGATACATTGCTTAAAGGATTACTGTACAGGTTATGGACCACACATGATAGACTGGCATTCTGTTTGGTTTACAGGTAAAGCCTGCAAAGATGACTGTAAGTCTCCAACAAATGTAATGAGCTTCTTAAAATAATATAATCCTGTCCTTTATTACAAATACTGTCATATGCATTTCAATACCCAAGGCTTATACATTATCTAGATATGTAAGTATTTTCTGCATGGCAACAACAGAAAGGCTTTCAATGTTGGCAGTTCTTTAACAGTATGCTTATTAAAGCTTACTTGCATCTTACAATCTCAGACAAGCTTACCTGATGGTCATTAAAGCATTGCTACTTAAACACAGAGCAACAGGCACTTTCTGAGTAATAATAAGAATAAATCAACAGTATAAAAATATGACAGAAACCAGAACATTCTGCAAAATCAAAGACAGAATAAAAGTAGCACTTGTGTCTACCTTGGGGATACTCTGCACATTTACACTGCATAACTGCTCCTTGCCTTGCCTGTACACATCCAGAGTCACTACATGGGGGAGTGGGGTGCAACAAGTATGTCACAATTTGAAATGTCGCTGGCTGACTGTGATGGCCTTGACACATTTGTCATACCTCTCAACCTCAGAACAAGAAATATGGACAGAGCCATACATAGAAGTGGGACAAAGGCCCAAAAATAAGGACAATTTTTAAATGTTGCTCTTATAAACTTAGAAAGATAAGAGAATATTAGGTCTTGCATTAGTATGAATTATCTGAAAGGTATGACATCTGAAACTCAAATGTCTGTCATTATTTTCTAACTTCAGTCTTTAATGATTTGCCACTAATTTGCCAAAAAAACACAATTTTATGAAACATGAACCAAAAATGTGATGTAAAAATATAAAATAGCCATACAATACAGCTGGGAACCTGTCAAAGAAGGGACACTTTTTTAATATTAGTACTGCTAACTTGAGCAGCTGACAAAATAAAAGAATCTACATGCATTTCTGAAATAAAAATAATCCGTAACTCTGATTATTACAGTTATTTCTTAATTGTAAGCCCTCCAAGTTTTCTTCCAGAATTGCCATTTTGCAGTGGGATTATTAGGGGAAGAGCAACATTTTGAGCCAAAATCGGGGACAGTCAAGAGGTTTGGATATGTCTAATTCTATAAAGCAATATATTTGCACGTACCTCTCAACCTGTCAATGCAGGAAATCTGGACAAGGCCAAATATACTGGGGGAACATAAAAACAGTACTATAAATTGTTGTATAACCTGAGACAATTGATAAAATAACAGGTCTTGCTTTAGCATGCATTTTTCTGAATGTTATGAAGTCTGAAACTCAGTGTTTGTCATTATTTAGTGACTTAATTCCTAAATTATTTGCCAGAAAACCACGCATTTTATGAGGAACAAACCAAAAATAAGAAGCAAGAATCTATTCATTCTGTGAAAATCTGGACAGTTGAGAGGTATAGTTCAGCTGGGGCTGTCTTTGAGTTTGCTGCCCTTCCCCCCCTCCCAAAATCTTGGTCGAATGGAGCCTCCCCCCTGTAGCCATTCTAATGAACCATTACTTGACTATTTCACCCCATTTACCATAAACACTAATGTGCATACTGCTTTACTTCTACGATGATTTGACTTCATTTGAAAGTTTTATTTTGCATTTTACAACACAAACACTAAGACATCTGTTAAATAAAGCAATGCAATCTCACAATGAAAACAGACTTAGCATTAAAACTTGAAACTCACATTCATTGAAACAGCATTGAAACCCACATTCAAAGAAAATATATTTTGCCAGTGGCAGATAAAGATTAACTTTGGGCTGTTTTCAAATCATAGGCCCCTTGCACACGAAACATACACTTGGTCTTTGATACACCTTCCTGATTGTATTAAATGATATTCTTTGTACAATATAGTACAGTTGTTAGAGAGCGTTTTAAATTTGTTTTGAACATTTTTCCAGTAAACAATGAAACAAAATGCATGCACCAATAATGACAAAATTGCCCAATTCAGAACATTTTTCCAGTAAGCAATGAAACAAAATGCATGCACCAATAACGACAAAACTGCCCAATTCAGAACATTTCTATCATAAAAGTCTACTCAAACTTCTACAGTCCACCAGTATAAGTAAATATGCACAATCTCTGAAGAAGTAAAAGTCATCTAAATAATTCCAAATTAAAGAAATCTGTAACTAATGAAGAGGTTGCTGCTAGCAAACAAATGTATATTTCATTGTTTCATCTACAAATAAAGTGCCTGTTGCCCTTGAGGAATACATTGCCTAAGTTACATTAAAAAATGATCAGCTAGTAATATTGCAATAGGGAATGGATGGAAAACTGATAACAGGTTCATAGTTACTTGGTATCTTCACCAAAAAGGACTGCAGCTTCCATCCCTTTTACAATACAGTACAGTATCAGCAATGCATCTATTTGCTGTGGGAGGAGAACCCACAGCCTTCTGTATCAAAAGCAAGTGCATTATATATTGTGCTATTAACAAGGCAAGCAGATATGGCATAAGCAGCACTAAACTTTTGTTCCCCTGCAGCTCTCAGCTTCTTGTAAAATCTACTTGACACTCAGCTGTATCTCTGAACTTTGCAGCACAAGAAATTTGGAAAAAGACAAAATTTGGGGGGGGGGGCCAAAAAACAGGAACACATTTTAAAAATTGCTTGTTTAATGTTGGAAAGTTGTTAGAATAAAATGCTGTTTTATCACCATACATTTCACTGCCAAGTATTGAACCCAGGACCCTGTGCAAAATAGTCAGAGCAACATACCACTATGCCATAGCATCTGTTTTATGAACAAAAGGAAGATTGAAACTTAAATGGTCACCATTTAGTGAATTCAGTTCTCACCATAGCTGTCAACATCTTAGAAGAAAACACCTGAACAAAGCCAATAATGGGGGAATACAGCCCCCAAACATATTCAGTGAGTTCAGTTCTCACCATAGCTCTCAACCTTGGCACAAAAAACCTGGACGAAGACAATAATGGGGGAATACAGTCCAAAAAATAGGAACAAATTTCAAATATCCATTGAGGACACCAGAGCAAACCCACACAAACAGAGGGAGTACAAGCACCCTCCACACAGAAGGCATCCCAGCCAAGAATCAAACGAAACAACAAGTAGCTATCAGACAACAACACTACCACTGCACCACTGGCTGTGCTAGAAACAAAAATGCAGAAACCACAGATTTTATGAGGAACAGAACAGAACAAATATGAGGCAAAAATCTGCAATTGTTTTACAAATGGTGGTGGGTAAGGAATTCAGGCTCTTGTCAGTTGGGCCCAAGGTACAGGGTTCAAGCCTTATTCTCTACCCACCACCATGTAACAACTAGGGCATTTCACACACACTACCTGAGCCTTGAATCTGTTTTGATTTTTATTTATTTTTTTCATTTTTGTTTTCTTTTCTTTTGTTATATTCATGTTTTACAGCTGGGGGAGCTGCAGTCCTGCAGTGCAATAGCATGAGCCGCCCCTGGCTGTAGCAGGCCATTGCATTCTGTTAGTCCTACAGTCCCAGACTGCCATACAATATATTCCCCTGGGGTGACAGGGTAGTAGTGCTAGGTGTTCATGCCAATACTTTCTGTCAGTATTGATCAGGTGGTGTGGATGCTGGCAGGGTGCTACTTACAGCTGGGGACACACCTGCATGGGACACCTGCACTGCATACTGCATTCTTTCACTACTGCCATACACAGGTGGGGGTCATATTGTACCCATTCCCAACAGCAGGGATATGACCAGAGTTGTACCTGTGGGTGGTGTTTGAGTGAGCTGAGTGCATGTGTGCTATGGACACTACTTGCATCTGACTCACAGATATGCACGGGGCATTCCAGTTATGCTGGCTTGTGCGGGGACATCAGCTGTTTCCCATTACATCAGTCCTGTCAATTTGTGATCTGCAAGTGTTTGGCCAGACAACATCAGTATTCCCTACTACAAGCCCAGATAATGTGATGTTTACCTATATACCCAATTTCAAGGGTGTGTCCATTTCATGGTTACACATTATATACTGTATGCCTGGGGTACTTTTCCCTGTGTACTGCTTGTATATCTAGCCCAACAGTCATGCCATGTCCATTTTTAAGATGGTGACACATATTACCACCATACATTTACAATGGCTTACTGCTAGCATGTGTTATACTGGGGGGAATTGTCTTTGGCACTGCGGTTGTGAGGACTCGGCCCTGTCATAGGCAATAGTGGGCATTGGCCACCAGGTCAAACGTCAACATGCATACATACTGACCACTCTCACACAATATGAAACACATATGAACCTAACACACAAATATCTGCATATTGTACAAATGCTACAATCTATCCTGGTACCTTGGCCACCTGTGGTCATCTGTGCTCCACTGGTATTATACCTACACATACATGTTACTACATGTCTACATCAGATTGGGAGAGGCACACCTGACTGTTACTACATTTCCACATAGGAATTGGGGCGGCACACCTGACTGTTACAACGTGTCGTGTGGACATCGGATTGGGGGGGAACACAAGACCATTACTACAATTCTACAAAGGATTAGGGGGAGCACACCTGACTGTTACTACATGTCTACAGAGGATTTGTGGGGGCACACCTGACTGTTTCTACATTGCTACACAGGATTGGGGGGCACATCTAACTGTTACTGCATTTCTAAATAGGACTGGGGGGGCACACCTGACTGTTTCTATGTTTCTACATAGGATTGGGGGGCACACCTGACACTTGTACACATTTGCTATGACTGTACTGGTATGTCAGGTACTCCATTTCATTCTGTTTTCTAACCCATCATGCTGACATGAGGTATATCAGTGTACTACAGGTCTTAGGTTTTATTGACCTACATATTAGTTTCTGACTTCCTACCCTTCAGAACTAACATCCAACTGCCTGACCTGATATAGTCTGTCTGTGCAGGCCTGGGGGGGTTACCCATAGGCATCATTCAGGGGCCTTAACACAGCCTTTGTTTGTGTTTGTCTACACCTGTCCTGCTGGCTGAGACTGTTGTTGGGTATGAGAACCTCCCTGACTGGCATGCATGTGTCATATGGATGCACAGGTGGCCCAGCACATTTCCTGTAGTGGTTTTTGTCACCATGTGTAGTACTGGCTACTATGGTGACACCAGTATTTGTTACAGATCTCATGCTGCCACTATAGGTGTCTACTATCTGCTGGCATCCCATTCAGCCACCCAATTCCCTTGCATGCTCACATCCATACCATAGATACAGGTAACAACACATACTACTCCATTCGGCAATTGGCAAGGACAGTGACTTACCTTGTGGGTGTGCCAGTATTGAGGATGGTGCTGGAGGGCTGCCTATGTCAGATGCACATAGTATAATCCCTATACATGGTTGAGCACAGGTAGTGTCATGTTTGGCATCCCATTTACTGTATGTGCGAGTCAGAGAGAGGTGTCATTCCCAGGGTCCCTCCTGTGTCTGTGTATGTGCTATGCCTTGCCTCTTTGCCAAGGCCAGGGCATACTGGACACGCTTCCTTCTGCCTACTGGGGCAGCCTCAGGTTGTTCCTCCTCCAAGTCACTGTGTGTCTGTATAGGCCTTGGCAATGGTGTGGGGCTGTGTGGCCCTGCCCCATGCTGTTCCTGCTGCAGCTGTTTCCGCAGAATCATATTGTGTAACATGGCTCATATGATGACAATTTGAGTACATGTAGCTGGAGGGTACTGCTAGGCTCCACCGGATGTGTCCAGGCACCAGAACTGTGACTTGAGCATCCCAAACACACGCTCTATTACAACACTGGTCTGTGTGTGTGCCTCATTATGGAGTTCTTGTTCAGGTGTGTGTGCATTTCTGATGGGTGTCATCAGCCATGGCTCCAGTGTGTAACCAGCATCCCCCACTAGGTGCCTGTAAGGGATGTCCCCACTGGTAAATCTCTGGTACAGCTGCATCAGATGCCAGATGTGGGAATTGTGATAGCTTTCAGGGCAGCCACCACACACATTCAATATAATACCCTGGGCATCGCACATGACCTGGCAGTTGATGGAGGGGAAGCCTTTGAGGTTGATGTAGATGCTACCCCGCTCACCAGATGGTGCTTTGATGTGTATGTGTGTGCAGTCTATAGCACCCACTACCTCAGGTTATTCTGCTATTTGGTGGAAGAGATGCATATTGCTGGCCAATGCCTCATGTGTGTTGAGGAAATATATGTGCTCACCAGCATGTGCTGACATGGCATCCAGAAACTGGTGGAGTACCCTGGATGCTGATGCCTGTGAGATCCCCATGATATCCCCAGTTGGCCTTTGGAAGGTACCTGTAGCTGGTATTCTTAGGCCTACACATACGTTGGTATACACTGGGATGGGTTCCCCTCTGTTGGTTCTGTGTGGGAGGCATGGCTGGCACAGCTCAACGATTTTCTGTAAGAGATCCCTGCCCACCCTATAGTGCTCCACTATCTCCAGCTCATGTAGCCCCTGCTAGTTTACCCTGGGTCTGTACACTCTTCTCCGTCTCCTCACTGTGGGTTGGTCAACAGCATTCTCATCCTCACCACCCTCAGCCCTTCCACATGTTGATGTATGATAGCTATTGCAGCCCCTATCAATTTATTTGTATTTGTTTGTTAAAATTCCCCTGCCTGTATACACCGGTGGTGTAGAGTATGCAGGAAAAAACTGAGGGAAAGGTGTTTGCATAGTTTATAGTAGTGTTCTGGGCTGGGCTGGTCTGCTGCCTGTTTAATTGGCTGATTCTGATACATTTCACCTGCCAGCTATGCTAGTTCTCCCTGATTACCTTCCTACTGCTATTTCCCTTCTCATTGCCTTCCTGTTTGAGCCTGGGGGCATGCCACACAAACACAGTGCTCAGATGTGCACAGATCTGCTATTTCTTGGTTTACTTTTTTTTTCTTTTAAAACCCGATGCACGGCACGCACACCCGCTTAGGCAATACAAGACTGCTAGGCAGCCTCAGACACACCCTCTTCCTTAGCTCTGCTAAGCTATGGGCAAACCCGAGCCACAGGGCTCAAATCCACTTACGGTATGCCTGACACACATCCCTATGATGTCAGCTAACTCCCAGGCTTGCACCAAGGTATTCCTGCTCTTACACTGTTGGGTGCTGACTAGCATGCAGAGGAAATCTGGGATTCAGTATCATTCCCCTCATTTGCATAGGATTGCCTGCTGATGCATAGTTACAGGTCCCACATTGAGCCTTCCCCCTTAGCAACCACTATTCACTGGCCATGTTGTCTTCTGCCTGCCATTGAGTATACTGGCAAAATAGTAATTTTGGCTAGAATGCTTATTTTAGGGTTTTTATTTTATTTTTCGCCCAATCCCATTTGCGCGCTACTGCCCTACGCTTAAACACCGAGATCAGATAAAAAAATATAAGTTGATTTTTTTATTTTTGCAACTGTTTTCCATGACAATGGCCATATATTTGGTCATTGGCATGCTTTCTACTTAATATGCACCCTTTATTTCCTGTGTTGCACTTAATTTAAAATCGTTTTTTTCTCTAAAAACTGCATTTTACCTGATTTCGGCCTAGCACTTAAGTTTGGGGTCATTTATTGCACTGTTGTGATTATTTTGCTGCTTGTGTATCTCTGCTACCTTTAAACTACAACAAAAAGAAAAAAAAACAAAAAAATCTTGCTTTTTTCCCACTTTCTGAAAGTTAAGAAAGTTCAGTTACAGATTTGCTGTTCTGAACTGTTTGGAAGTTTCTAGAAGGCCAGTGCTTGCTTGGGCTAAAGGGAAGTCTCTGTGTTCACCAGTGGGAGTGGTTAACACTGAACAGCCTGCCTGTCCCTGAAGGAGTGGTTACTACCTAGAAGCTGTAGTTTTATTGGCCATTTTGGGTCCATTCTAAACTCCTTGATCTCTATCTCTTAAAACCAGGCTGCCTCGTGGTTTTGGCATCTTTTCAGGCTTGCTAGTTGTTGCTGAAGCACCTACCAAGAGGAGAAAATGCTAAGAGAAGAAAAGGAGCCACTTTTGTGATTTTTAAGTATTTTCTTCTGATTTTTTGTTAAGTTTTACTGCTTTGCCGCCTACTTTTTGGCATTTTCTGGCTTGCTAAAGTTTATATCTGTAACAGTAACAGTACTTGGAACACATCTAGAGCCTGTTTACTGCATTTCCTGTGTTGCACTTAATTTAAAATAGTTTTTTTCTCTAAAAACTGCATTTTATCTGATTTTGGCATAGCACTCAAGTGTGGGGTCATTTATTGCACTGTTGTGATTATTTTGCTGCTTGTGTATCTCTGCTACCTTTAAACTACAACAAAAAGAAAAAAAAAAAATCTTGCTTTTTTCCCACTTTCTGAAAGTTAAGAAAGTTCAGTTACAGATTTGCTGTTCTGAACTGTTTGGAAGTTTCTAGAAGGCCAGTGCTTGCTTGGGCTAAAGGGAAGTCTCTGTGTTCACCAGTGGGAGTGATTAACACTGAAAAGCCTGCCTGTCCCTGGAGGAGTGGTTACTACCTAGAAGCTGTAGTTTTATTGGCCATTTTGGGTCAATTCTAAACTCCTTGATCTCTCTCTCTCTTAAAACCAGGCTGCCTTGTGGTTTTGTTGTCTTTTCAGGCTTGCTAGTTGTTGCTGAAGCACCTACCAAGAGGAGAAAATGCTGAGAGAAGAAAAGGAGCCACTTTTGTGATTTTAAGTATTTTCTTCTGATTTTTTGTTAAGTTTTACTGCTTTGCCGCCTACTTTTTGGCATTTTACGGCTTGCTAAAGTTTATATCTGTAACAGTAACAGTACTTGGAACACATCTAGAGCCTGTTTACTACATTTCCTGTGTTGCACTTAATTTAAAATCGTTTTTTCTCTAAAATCTGCATTTTATCTGATTTTGGCCTAGCACTCAAGTGTGGGGTCATTTATTGCACTGTTGTGATTATTTTGCTGCTTGTGTATCTCTGCTACCTTTAAACTACAACAAAAAGAAAAAAAAAATCTTGCTTTTTTCCCACTTTCTGAAAGTTAAGAAAGTTGAGTTACAGATTTGCTGTTCTGAACTGTTTGGAAGTTTCTAGAAGGCAAGTGCTTGCTTGGGCTAAAGGGAAGTCTCTGTGTTCACCAGTGGGAGTGGTTAACACTGAACAGCCTGCCTGTCCCTGGAGGAGTGGTTACTACCTAGAAGCTGTAGTTTTATTGGCCATTTTGGGTCAATTCTAAACTCCTTGATCTCTCTCTTAAAACCAGGCTGCCTCGTGGTGTTGGCATCTTTTCAGGCTTGCTAGTTGTTGCTGAAGCACCTACCAAGAGGAGAAAATGCTAAGAGAAGAAAAGGAGCCACTTTTGTGATTTTTAAGTATTTTCTTCTAATTTTTTGTTAAGTTTTACTGCTTTGCCGCCTACTTTTTGGCATTTTCTGGCTTGCTAAAGTTTATATCTGTAACAGTAACAGTACTTGGAACACATCTAGAGCCTGTTTACTGCATTTCCTGTGTTGCACTTAATTTAAAATCGTTTTTTTTTTCTCTAAAAACTGCATTTTATCTGATTTTGGCCTAGCACTCAAGTGTGGGGTCATTTATTGCACTGTTGTGATTATTTTGCTGCTTGTGTATCTCTGCTACCTTTAAACTACAACAAAAAGAAAAAAACAAAAAAATCTTGCTTTTTTCCCACTTTCTGAAAGTTAAGAAAGTTCAGTTACAGATTTGCTGTTCTGAACTGTTTGGAAGTTTCTAGAAGGCCAGTGCTTGCTTGGGCTAAAGGGAAGTCTCTGTGTTCACCAGTGGGAGTGGTTAACACTGAACAGCCTGCCTGTCCCTGAAGGAGTGGTTACTACCTAGAAGCTGTAGTTTTATTGGCCATTTTGGGTCCATTCTAAACTCCTTGATCTCTCTATCTCTTAAAACCAGGCTGCCTCGTGGTTTTGGCATCTTTTCAGGCTTGCTAGTTGTTGCTGAAGCACCTACCAAGAGGAGAAAATGCTAAGAGAAGAAAAGGAGCCACTTTTGTGATTTTTAAGTATTTTCTTCTGATTTTTTGTTAAGTTTTACTGCTTTGCCGCCTACTTTTTGGCATTTTCTGGCTTGCTAAAGTTTATATCTGTAACAGTAACAGTACTTGGAACACATCTAGAGCCTGTTTACTGCATTTCCTGTGTTGCACTTAATTTAAAATAGTTTTTTTCTCTAAAAACTGCATTTTATCTGATTTTGGCATAGCACTCAAGTGTGGGGTCATTTATTGCACTGTTGTGATTATTTTGCTGCTTGTGTATCTCTGCTACCTTTAAACTACAACAAAAAGAAAAAAAAAAAAAAAAAATCTTGCTTTTTTCCCACTTTCTGAAAGTTAAGAAAGTTCAGTTACAGATTTGCTGTTCTGAACTGTTTGGAAGTTTCTAGAAGGCCAGTGCTTGCTTGGGCTAAAGGGAAGTCTCTGTGTTCACCAGTGGGAGTGATTAACACTGAAAAGCCTGCCTGTCCCTGGAGGAGTGGTTACTACCTAGAAGCTGTAGTTTTATTGGCCATTTTGGGTCAATTCTAAACTCCTTGATCTCTCTCTCTCTTAAAACCAGGCTGCCTTGTGGTTTTGTTGTCTTTTCAGGCTTGCTAGTTGTTGCTGAAGCACCTACCAAGAGGAGAAAATGAGAGAAGAAAAGGAGCCACTTTTGTGATTTTAAGTATTTTCTTCTGATTTTTGTTAAGTTTTACTGCTTTGCCTACTTTTGGCATTTTCGGCTTGCTAAAGTTTATATCTGTAACAGTAACAGTACTTGGAACACATCTAGAGCCTGTTTACTACATTTCCTGTGTTGCACTTAATTTAAAATCGTTTTTTCTCTAAAATCTGCATTTTATCTGATTTTGGCCTAGCACTCAAGTGTGGGGTCATTTATTGCACTGTTGTGATTATTTTGCCCTGTTGGTTTTCATGTTGAATGGGTGCTCCAAAATTTTTTTCATTTTTAGTGCATTGGTTTATTGATTTCTGTCCTAAACGACATTTTTCCATTTTTAATATCGATGTATGGTTTGATTTTGATTCTTACCTACTCTTCTTTAAAATGACTTTTTTAATTTTTTTAAGTGTTTTGTTTCTATCTGCTAAACACAGAGGACTTTATTATCTTTTTAACATTGTTTCCTGGTATTTCTAATCATGACCAAAAATTTTTTTATTTTTGCATGTTATTAATTAATGCTGCTTTTTACAATTTTCTGTTTTTATGGTTTGCTTTATTCTACTGTCTTTAAAATGTTCCTCTGTGAGAAATGGATTTTGATTAATCTTCTTAGGTTGCCATTTTCGGCAGTAAGAGATTGTTTTATCTTGATTTAAGTCTTTTTTTTTGGCTGTTTAGCAAATGAAGCTTGTTGTCTTTAAGCATGCTTTTCCTTGTAGCATTTGCATTGTTTAGATTAAAATTTTCTATTTAGTTTTCATGATTTTGCATTTTTTACACATTTTTCACTATGGTCGAATCGAATTAGAGGCCATTTGTTAATCTTTTTAAGGTCCCTGTTCGTGAGTTTCTGAACTAAGCATGGACCTTTTTAATCGTTTTATCTTCGTTTGCATCGATTAGATTTATCTATACTTTTTTTTAAATTTAATGACTTTTTTGAGTGTTTTATCTTTTTAATAACACTGCTCCCGTAATAGTGTTTTCATTTGTCTCTTTCTAAAATTTTTCTCCCAGGCAGAGGTAGGGTTTTTAGTTGTGGGGTTTGTTCCTTTGTTCCTAAGAAAATAGCCTTTTATTTTTTCTTTTAAGTCCTTGTTTTTGTATCAAGATTAGAGATTTGTTTTTCTATAAATTTCCATGGTTTCTTTTGTGATTTATTAAAGTGCCCTTATTTATATTTCTGTGTTTATAGGGTTTTGCTGGATTTTACTCAAACACTTTCTATGATGTAGTTGTAAATTTTAAGTCTTGTTTTGGATTGCCTCAAGAATGAAGGCCATTGGTTTATTTTCTTTTAATCTTTTTTGTTTTCTTTTAAGATTAAGATTTGTTTTTTTCTTTTTAATTGTTTCCATTATTTATTTTTGTTTTGATCTAATCAAATTTCTTTAATAACGTCTGCTGAGTGTATTGAGTGTTTGCTGGTTCTTCTCAAAACTGTTCTTTCATAGTTTCATGGAATAAGGTTTTAAGTTTTTTAGTATGTTCACCTCGGATAAGAAGATTGTTGATCTTTTTTTACTTTTTCTCTTCGTTTTGAGACAAGGATGAAATGTTTTTTAATCATTTCTTTTCCTAATTTACATTTACTTGATTTAATCAAAATCTTTTTATATTCGTGCTCGGGTCTACGGTTTTGCAGTCTTTTAAAAACGCTCCTGTTTTTAGTAGTTTCCAGAATAGCTTAAAGTTTTGATCGCTTTTGATCAGATTAAGAGCTTATTATTTCTTGTTTTTTTTTTTTTGAGTTTCGGGGGGGGGGGGGGGGGGGGGGGGGGGGGGGGGGGGGGGGGGGGGGGGGGGGGGGGGGGGGGGGGGGGGGGGGGGGGGGGGGGGGGGGGGGGGGGGGGGGGGGGGGCTGCACTCAAGCGTGGGGTCATTTATTGCACTGGTGTGATCATTTTGCTGCTTGTGTATCTCTGCTACCTTTAAACTACAACAAAAAGAAAACAAGAAACAAATCTTGCTTTTTTCCCACTTTCTGAAAGCTAAGAAAGTTCAGTTACAGATTTGCTGTTCTGAACTGTTTGGAAGTTTCTAGAAGGCCAGTGCTTGCTTGGGCTAAAGGGAAGTCTCTCTGTTCACCAGTGGGAGTGGTTAACACTGAAAAGCCTGCCTGTCCCTGAAGGAGTGGTTACTACCTAGAAGCTGTAGTTTTATTGGCCATTTTGGGTCAATTCTAAACTCCTTGATCTCTCTCTCTTAAAACCAGGCTGCCTTGTGGTTTTGTTGTCTTTTCAGACTTGCTAGTTGTTGCTGAAGCACCTACCAAGAGGAGAAAACACTGAGAGAAGAAAAGGAGCCACTTTTGTGATTTTAATTATTTTCTTCTGATTTTTTGTTAAGTTTTACTGCTTTGCCGCCTACTTTTTGGCATTTTCCGGCTTGCTAAAGTTTATATTTGTAACAGTAACAGTACTTGGAACACATCTAGAGCCTGTTTACTGCATTTCTTGTGTTGCACTTAATTTAAAATCGTTTTTTTCTCTAAAAACTGCATTTTACCTGATTTTGGCCTAGCACTCAAGTGTAGGGTCATTTGTTGCACTGTTGTGATTATTTTGCTGCTTGTGTATCTCTGCTACCTTTAAACTACAAAAAGAAAAAGAAAAATCTTGCTTTTTCCCACTTTCTGAAAGTTAAGAAAGTTCAGTTACAGATTTGCTGTTCTGAACTGTTTGGAAGTTTCTAGAAGGCCAGTGCTTGCTTGGGCTAAAGGGAAGTCTCTGTGTTCACCAGTGGGAGTGGTTAACACTGAACAGCCTGCCTGTCCCTGGAGGAGTGGTTACTACCTAGAAGCTGTAGTTTTATTGGCCATTTTGGGTCAATTCTAAACTCCTTGATCTCTCTCTCTCTTAAAACCAGGCTGCCTCGTGGTGTTGGCATCTTTTCAGGCTTGCTAGTTGTTGCTGAAGCACCTACCAAGAGGAGAAAATGCTAAGAGAAGAAAAGGAGCCACTTTTGTGATTTTTAAGTATTTTCTTCTGATTTTTTGTTAAGTTTTACTGCTTTGCCGCCTACTTTTTGGCATTTTCTGGCTTGCTAAAGTTTATATCTGTAACAGTAACAGTACTTGGAACACATCTAGAGCCTGTTTACTGCATTTCCTGTGTTGCACTTAATTTAAAATCGTTTTTTTCTCTAAAAACTGCATTTTATCTGATTTTGGCCTAGCACTCAAGTGTGGGGTCATTTATTGCACTGTTGTGATTATTTTGCTGCTTGTGTATCTCTGCTACCTTTAAACTACAACAAAAAGAAAAAAAACAAAAAATCTTGCTTTTTCCCACTTTCTGAAAGTTAAGAAAGTTCAGTTACAGATTTGCTGTTCTGAACTGTTTGGAAGTTTCTAGAAGGCCAGTGCTTGCTTGGGCTAAAGGGAAGTCTCTGTGTTCACCAGTGGGAGTGGTTAACACTGAAAAGCCTGCCTGTCCCTGGAGGAGTGGTTACTACCTAGAAGCTGTAGTTTTATTGGCCATTTTGGGTCAATTCTAAACTCCTTGATCTCTCTCTCTTAAAACCAGGCTGCCTTGTGGTTTTGTTGTCTTTTCAGACTTGCTAGTTGTTGCTGAAGCACCTACCAAGAGGAGAAAACACTGAGAGAAGAAAAGGAGCCACTTTTGTGATTTTAATTATTTTCTTCTGATTTTTTGTTAAGTTTTACTGCTTTGCCGCCTACTTTTTGGCATTTTCCGGCTTGCTAAAGTTTATATTTGTAACAGTAACAGTACTTGGAACACATCTAGAGCCTGTTTACTGCATTTCTTGTGTTGCACTTAATTTAAAATCGTTTTTTTCTCTAAAAACTGCATTTTACCTGATTTTGGCCTAGCACTCAAGTGTAGGGTCATTTGTTGCACTGTTGTGATTATTTTGCTGCTTGTGTATCTCTGCTACCTTTAAACTACAACAAAAAGAAAAAAAAAAAAATCTTGCTTTTTTTCCCACTTTCTGAAAGTTAAGAAAGTTCAGTTACAGATTTGCTGTTCTGAACTGTTTGGAAGTTTCTAGAAGCCAGTGCTTGCTTGGGCTAAAGGGAAGTCTCTGTGTTCACCAGTGGGAGTGGTTAACACTGAACAGCCTGCCTGTCCCTGGAGGAGTGGTTACTACCTAGAAGCTGTAGTTTTATTGGCCATTTTGGGTCAATTCTAAACTCCTTGATCTCTCTCTCTTAAAACCCTACAATTCTTTTTTTGCATGGTTTTGCGCACTGAGCAGCGTCGGGCAGCGCCGCCTAAACAGGTTTAAACTATTCTAGGCTCCACAAAGTCTGCTCTTCACTTTTTCCCTTAGAACTGTTCAAACTCTCAAAGTAATCACTCTATTCTCTTTCTAAAGCCCTGCACTTGCTCAGCTCTTATAAGGAAACACTAACTAACTAAAGCACTACACCCTCCTTGACTTCTCATAAGTATTAGACTCCCGATTGGTCCTTCCTGATCAAGTGAAAAATCAGTTCCCTTCCCTAATCTGATCAGTAAACACCAGTTCCCCTATACTAATCTGGTATGTCCAAGGGTCAGTTTCAAGGTTACTCTCCAGTCCAGCTGGTGAATCTGGGAATTTTGAGGCAATGTTACAATTGCCTTATGTACACAGACAACCCTCTCCTCCTTCCAACAAACTCTAATACATGTGAGAGATGCCATTACACAGCCAAACTGGAGGCAGAGCTCTCTCAACCCAAGACTGGCACAGTCAGTCAGGAGGAAAAGGTAACCACCCACACCACAAATCCAGTCTCACACAGACCTATTGCATCTGCATACCCAACACATAAACACACAAAACATACTCGAGGCTCTAAATAAAAATCTGCCTAAACAGCAAAGACCTCCTAAGCAGATATCCAAGCAACAGCCACCCCTCAACAATACCCACAAATCACATATCTCACAAAATCAGTGTGCCTCACAGTCACAGCCCATAAGGCCAAACAACACACCAAATACACTTGTTATAGGGGACTCTATTGTCCGGCACACTGACGTCCCACTCACCAGACTGAACAAGGAGAAGGTCACTGTAAGCTGCCTGTCAGATTCCAGGATCCACCACATAATGCAAGCACTCAGGTCACTCCAAAGCAAGTACAAGTATGACTCCATCTTTGTCCATGCTGGTGTGAATGACCTGAGATGTACCTCCCTGGACTACATGAAAAGAGACATAGAGGAGCTCTCTGACCATGTAGCCCAGGCTGGTATGTCCCTGACCTTGAGTAGCATCTTGCCCTCACCAAGAATGATGCCACAGTATAAAGACAAAATGATCAGTTTCAACAATTGGCTAATGTATTGGTGTCATTCAAAGGGGATCCAGTGTCTGTCAGCCTGGGATGACATGCTCGACAAGCCACGTTGCTTCGCTAGTGACGGCTTGCACCTGTCACCCTTAGGCTTTTGTATACTGGCCAAGGCTCTTGCCACCCCCATAGTGCCTTTTTTAGGCAAGGCTCAAAGGACAAACCCACCTCCATAGACAACCCAAAGATAAAAAAACTAAAGGTAATGCAACTCAATGCCAGAAATCTAAACCTCAAGATGCACGCACTCGAGAATCTCCTCAGTATGGAGAAAATCGATGTCTGTGCAGTAACAGAAACCTGGTTCAAGACTCCTGAGAGCACCCCAGCACTACCAGGTTATAACTCATACCATGCGTTTCAGCCCCAAAACTCGGACTGAAGCACAAAAGGAGGGGGGAGTATCTATATTCATCAAAGATACCTACACCTCCAGGTTAGTAGCACTGCACGAAGCATTGGAAACCATCCATGTGCAACTAACAGCGGGCAAAACTGCCTTTCAGTTTGTAGCCTGCTACAGAACACCCTCCCTATTACAGGAACCCCACTTGGCATTCCTGAGAGCACTGGAGAATATGAAGGTCTCTCCAAACGCTATGTTATTGGGTGACTTCAACTACCCAAACATTGACTGGGAAAACTACTCAAGCCCAAACACCCTCGTCCAATGGTTCCTTGAATTTATAAACTCTAACGCAATGGAACAACTGGTCACCACTCCCACAAGAGGGAACAACATATTGTACCTGGTCATCACTAACATGGGGACTCTATGTTCCACACCAGAGGTAAACCCCTCATTGGTAAGATCAGACCATAAACAAATTTCCCTGGACATCCATATCCCATCCCCACCCCCAGCCAGGGAAATCACTGTAAAGAATTTCTCCAAAGCCAACTTTGCACTTCTCAAGACTGAGGTGGAATCCTTCAAAGCGCCTGGGCCAGAGGATAATACAGCCCAATCCACAGAATCCTTTTCAAATGCATTCTATGAGCACCTGCAGGAATGCATAGATCATGCTATCCCAAATAAAACCAAGACTCATTCCTCCAAAAAACAGGAGACCGGTCTGGTGGACCCCGGCCATAAATAAGCTATACAACAGAAGGAGGAAGCTACTACATGACAGAGCAAAATCCCAAAAAGGGAAGGCATCTCTGATCAGTATTAGCAAGAAACTTCAATCCCTCATAAAATCATCAAAGGCCAGTTTCGAAAGAAAAATTGCCCTAGACACTAAAGATAATCACAAGGCCTTCTTTAGTTATGTCAGAAACATGGGCGGAAACTCCCAGATACACTCTGAATTGTTGCATAACGGTACAAAATATACCGAACCTACAGACATAGCCAACATCCTGGCAGACAGATTCAGCGCAAACTTCTCCCCTTCCCCCCCAAAGGAGGAAATGCCTATCCCAACTGAATGTAACCTCCCTGACATCACAGATGCACAGGTGAAAGCTGCCCTCTCCAAAGCAAAAAACACAGCATCTATGGGACCGGACGGTGTCCCAGGCTGTGTCTTACATGAGCTCCAAGAAGAACTGAACCCTCACATTAAGTCACTGTTCAAACTTAGCCTTACTACAGGATATGTACCCAAAGAATGGCGTACAGCTACAGTGGTCCCACTCCACAAAGGTGGTGCCAGAACGGACCCCGGAAACTATTGCCCCATAAGCCTGACTAGTCTGGTCTGTAAAGCTATGGAGCATATTATCATGGAACACATAAACAAAGACATTGGGAGCCTCCAGACACTGGACCCTACCCAATTCGGCTTTGTTAAGGGCAGATCTTGCCTCTTAAACCTAGTTGATTTCTTTGAAACAGTTACCAAAGCCATAGATGAGGGCAAGGTAGTCCACACAGCCTACCTGGACCTCGCAAAAGCCTTTGACACAATACCCCACTCGGGCATCATAAATAAGCTTGCCAGCTTAAATATCAACCCCTATATCACAAGATGGGTTGCAAACTGGCTCAGAGATAGAACCCACATGGTCAGAATCGCAGGTGCCATTTCCGAATCCAAACCAGTTACAAGTGGCATCCCACAGGGATCAGTTCTGGGACCTCTCTTGTTTGGTATATACTTCTCTGAGGTTCAGGCTAACATGGGGGTATTATGGCTGACAACGTTCGCAGATGACTGCAAACTGGAGGCCATAATCAAATCTCCAGCTGACACAAGCATCCTCCTAAAGGGTCTCACAGAGATGGATGCTTGGTGCCAGAGCCACGGCCTCAAGCTAAATGCTAAAAGTGCATAGTCATCCCCTTTGGGAAAAACAAGGTGCCCACAAATTACCACATAGGTGGTAATCCATTAAGTACGGAAGAAGTAATTAGAGATTTGGGGACCAACATAGATAGTAATCTCTCCTTTGATAATCACGTTGCCAAAGTGGTTAGAAAGACCTTCTATATAGCCCACCTTATCATGAAAGGGTTTGCATCTAGATCAAGAGAGGTCATTGTGCCCCACTACTCGTCACTCATCAGGCCCATAATTGAATACAATTCCCCTTTTGGGATGTACATTAACCGACACCTGCAGCAACTGGAGAGACCCCAAAAGTACCTCACCAAGAGGATCATGGGCTACAAACAGGTGTCCTATGCAGCTTGACTAAAGAAACTCCAGCTCTACTCAGTTGCTTACCGCCTACTCAGAGGCAATCTATGCCTGATGTACAAAGCCATGTCAAACCCAGAATTAATGGACATGCTCCACCTCAAAAAATCCAAGTCCCTTAGAGCTACACGCTCCAGGGACCTAAACCTCAGCACAAAAATAAATAGGACATGCTGGAGGGACAGATTCATTTCCCAAAGGCTCCCCTCACTCTGGAATAGAATCCCAGTGCATGTTAGACATAGCCCCTCGCTGACCCTCTTCAAGCGAAATTTGGACGCGTGGATGGGAAATCGCAAATTCACCCCTGGGATCTCTTCTGTGTCCCTGCTAGACAGAGGCACAGTAAACTAATCTTAAAAGGGTATCTTCTGTGACCTACTTTACAGAGGCACAGTAGGCTAATCTAATAGGGAGGCGGAAGCCAAATACACTCTGGCTAGGCTTATAAATGCCGTAGGGCAGATAGCCTAGTATCTGCCTATGAACCTATGAACCTACTTGGAGCTGTCATGGCTCCGTTTTGTTGTTTGCAGAAATGTACTCGGTTACTGGCCGAGTACATTTCTGCAGATTACACTAGTCCTGCACGGCCGGCTTCCAGCTTTCTGGATCACAAATTCATCTCATTTGCATGGATTTCACCTGCAAATGGGGTAATTTGCATACAGGGGCTGAGTTTGTGCAGGACTAGTGCAGGAGCGCTCGTGCACGTCCCTACAGCTTATTCCAGGATCGCATGACAGACATATTGCCTGCTGGAGCTCCTACCTGCTGAATCCGAGGGACTGTATATTTATAGGCTTTGAAAAGCCAGGGGAGAGAAACTGACAGAAATAAGGAAGTGAGTGAAGAAAGGAGAGAAAGGAGGTGTAAGGTATGAATAGGTATTTGTTCACATTTAGGGATATAGTTTATCCTGGGGATAGGCAAGAAAAGAGCCAGCTTTTGGCTTGGAAGTCTTTCAGAATGTTTATAATTGCTTAATTTCAGGAAAGTAATAACAATCTCTATTGAACTGAATTTTGATATTGGTTTGTTGTAAAGAGAAATGCGGTATTTGTTGGGAAATATTAGCAATACCACTACCTTCCACTTTATATGGTTATTATGCATGATATTATAGCTGGGAGGTGTAATTTTGGAGTTGTTTATGTTGTATTTAAGCCAGGTTCAGTTACAGTGAGAATATCAGGTTTATGTTGGGTAATCCATTCACGTAAAAGTTAGATTACTGGGGTTGGGAGTTGACCACTGCAGGGTTAGAGTAGAGTGGGGAAGAGCCTTGTCTTGATGTTCATGTCAAATTGTAACAGAAAGTAATCATTTTATATTCTGTACAAAGCAGTTAATACAAATGTACAAAGTAGAACAAGTTTCCTTTCCTTACTTGAATGCAGAAATCGGGCAGCTAGGGGGACAACGTAACTGTCATGCACAGTGTAATCTATTTGTCAAGAGAAAGGACAGTGGCCAACTCTCTTCAGTCCAGGACAGACACATATTTGACTAGTTGAAGTTCATATATGGTAAGGTTCTTCAAGTTAAATTTCTTTACATTGTACAATGACAACATTCTCAGTTAAACAAGTTTGGAATGTGGTCCTTGTGGTAGAGCATCTACATATCAGGGTCAGATGTAGTGAACACAGGATACTGTACAATGACAAAATTGTCAGTGAAAGACATTTGGGACTTGGGCCTTGTGCAAAGCTCCTACAGTACTGGAGTCAGACATAGTAACCACAGGCTATTGTACAATGACAAAATTCTCAGTGAGAGACATTTGAGAGCTGGGGCTTGTGGCAAAGCTCAAACAGTATCAATATTAGATTTAGTGACCACAGACTATTGTATAATGACAAAATCTCAGTGAAAGATGTTTAAGAGTTGGTCCTTGTGGCAGAGTACCGGGGTCGGATGTATATATAGAAAGACAGATATATGTGGCTGCTTGTGTGAGCGTATGTATAGGGATGACTGATCCCAAGTGACTGCATATGCGTGTGTATGTGTAAATGTATGTATATATGTATATCTGTGTGTGTGTGTGTGTGTGTGTGTGTGTGTGTGTGTGTGTGTGTGTGTGTAAGTCTGTTTAGATGGTCACAGTATGGGAGGTTAGTTAGGAAATACACAGGTTACATATGTGGCCATGCCACTATTGTTGTCCTCTGTCTACCATTCTAACACTGTCTTTCCCCAAACTTTATGACCTTTTCTTCTGAAGCTAGTCTGTTGGTACATATAAGGACATCCCTAGCTCAAGCATTTTTAATATAGATCATCTGAAAGATTGGAAAAGTACCAAATTAAAATGTATTGAGTATACTTAAAAACTCAATTTACCATTAATTATTATTTTTAACTTTGACATTTTATTGTTTGTGTTCAGCACCTTTTCTGTGACAAATATCTAATGCTGATATATTTGCATTTTCTTCCTGAAATAATTATTGTTTAGTATTTTCTTACTATGCAGTTCTCATCCAACACAACTGCAAATATTTCAAAATGATCAGCACACCTATTTAGTTGTCAAATGTTAAATAAACATAAACAACAAAACAAATAAATATATAAGATGCTTCATTTATTTTCTAGTAAATGAAAGCCCTTACCACCTCTAGCAATATCTCTTCTGACTGTCAGATTAAGGAAATTATGTATGATTTTTTTATCTTTTTCTTTCTGATGATAGGGTCTACACACACACACACACACACACACACACACACACACACACATATATATATATATATATATATATATATATATATATATATATGTATATGCAGAGTTTCATAAAGGGCCGATCTTGTCTCCGCAACCTGATTGACTTCTTCAAATCAGTCTCCAGAGTCGCGGACGAGGGTAAGGTGGTCCACAAAGCTTATATGGACCTCACCAAGGCCTTCAACACCATCCACCACTTTGGAATCATAGATAAACTTACTAAGCTGGGCATTAATCCCTATATCACTCGATGGGTTGCCAACTGGCTTATTGACAGAACCCACACTGTAAAAGTAGCCGACTCAAAATCCAGCTCCAGACAAGTGACAAGTGGAGTACCTCAGGGTTCAGTCCTGGGACCTCTCTTGTTTGGCATCTACTTCTCTGAAGTACAGGCCAGCACTAAGGGACTCTGGCTAACAAAGATCGCAGATGACTGCAAATTGGGAGCCATTATTGAATCCCCAAATTATGTGGATATTCTACAAAAGGGCCTTACAGAAACTGATGCTTGGTGCCAGAGCCATGGGCTCAAGCTAAATGCCAAGAAATATATAGTTATACCCTTTGGGAAAAAACATGTACCCTTGAATTACCACATAAGTGGCAGTACACTATACACCGGAAGTGTGATAAGGGACTTAGGGACACAGGTGAGCAGTGGTCTCACCTTCAATAACCACATCGCCACAACAACCAGGAAATCCTTCTATGTGGCACACCTCATCACTAAGGGCTTTTCATCCAGAAAAAAGGAGGTCATTGTCCCACTGTACTCATTCCTCATTAGACCCATTATAGAGTACAATGCCCCACTTGGTATGTACCTCACAAGACATCTGCAACAACTGGAAAGGCCACAGAAATGCCTCACTAAAAGAATCACAGGCCTAAAGCAGATGTCCTATGCTGACCGTCTAAAAAAACTCCAGCTATAGTCTGTCACATATTGCCTACTCAGAGGTGATCTCTGCTTAACATTCAAGTCCATGTCAAACCCAGAGCTGTTGGACATGCTACACTTAAAGAAATCCCAATCCCTTAGAGCCACATGCTCCAGGGATCTAAACCTGGTCATCACAATGAATAAAACATGCTGGAGGGATAGGTCCCTGACCCAGAGACTCCCCAGACTCTGGAATAGACCGCCCATACATGTCAAGCTGAGCGCCTCTTCGACCCTTTTCAAAAGGAACCTTGATGATTGGATGGGAGATAGGGAGTTCACCCCAGGGATCACATCAGTCACCCTGCCAGACAGGGGACCAGGGAAATAAATATTCTGGGAAGAAATAGCCAATTAATTGTTATGGCTAGGCTTGTATAGGCCCTAGGGCCGATAGCCTAGTACCAACCTATGAACCTATGAACCTATATATATATCAGAGGTTAGGATGGCATTTTAGATATGCAGAATGATCCTGTATGCTACCCATTTTCTTTATTCATTTAATTGTCTCTGTTGTCTTGGTGTTTTCCCTTGTATAAAGAATTGTACCCTTTCATGGGGATATATGTTCATAGTTACTAGGTATATGTTCCAGAAGACCACTGAGGAGCCTAGCCTAGTTTCACAATTGTTTCCGATCACATCTGGATAAGTGACTTACTCAGATTTGCACAGTGACCAAACAACAACTACATGGTGCAGTGGTTTTGTTGACGCCTCACAAGAAGAGAGTCTCTAGTTCGATTCTTGGCCGGAATGCCTTCTGTGTGGAGTCTGCATGTCCTCCCTGCATTCATGTGGGTTTTCCCGGGGTGCTCTGGTTTCCTCCCACATTACAAAGACATGTGTCTGGAGCATTTCTCCCTGGGCATCTGCTGAAAATTGGCTTTGTTCCAAGTTGGACTTTCCTGGTAAATAAATGATCAGATGTTAGGCCTGGAATATATGGAGCAGTTTGCTAAAATCTCATACCTGTAATCATCTGCATTAGCTTTTATATCAATAAGTTGACTCATCCAGGATCTGAATAAGCAGCCTTCTTATCTGGTGTCAGATGTGTTGCCACTACACCACAAAATCCATCTTATAAACTGTTAAGCCTGGTATGGTAGTATGTTTACAATTTTTTGTATCCAAATCAATTTCTTTTTGTACTATATTTCAGCTACTGTTGCCTTTGCAATGCTGTGTGCTATTCCATGAGTGGGTGTATCTGTGTCTGTGTATGTAAGTTTGTGTTTCTGTGTTTAGTGGAGTGGAGCACCAGTTCTTCCATTGCTTAATGTTTATTAAAACAGCTCAGCTTGGAGAGTGTTAGCTTGAAGCTCTAAAGATGCCTGGTTCAAGCACAACTTTGATACTGTATGCCATAATAGATTTTGACAACTCCCTGTATGCTCCAAGAAATACAGTTACTATGAAGTGTTAAGTTATACATGTTTCTGCAGATATGTTAAAAATGAAAATAAAACTGGCAGACATCCATAAACATTTAGCAAGCTCTGTAAAATAAGCAGACAGCTGGGGTAACTGAAATCCTGATCATGGCTAACACTTTACAAGTGATGACATTGTCTGGCAGTTTAGCACAGAGGATTAGGGCTTCTAACTGACAATGTGAGTCATCCCTTCATCCAAGGAATGCTTTGGTCAGTTTTCATTTGCATGTTCTGTGACTCTGAGCAAACTGTTTAACCAGATAGTGCTACCAGGTCACCCCTGAAAAGATGCTTGTGCCTTGTGAGTTTAGACAGTTAGAAGAATAAAATTAAAAAGATGCACCAAGAATGGTAGTAAACGTGTGATGATGCACTAATGAGGTTAATAAATGTCTGATAATGAGGAAATGATGTTAAAATAATGTATTTACACAGTAGGCCAGACAATAATTTTTAAAATGAAGGCATGGTGACTCAGTAGTTATACTCTCTGTATCCCAGCGCCAGAATCCAGGGTACAAATCTGATCATAGGCTGTGTGGAATTAAGTTCTCTCTGTGTCTGCATGAGTTTTATTCAGGTACTGTGGCTACTTCCCATTTCCTTGAAACATGTTAGCCGATTGTCTGTCTAAAATTTCTATATGTATCACATTTTGACTGGTAACACAGAAGTATGACCATAAATCATAATCATGAACGGTTTCAAACAGAACTTTCACAATACAACTGGACCCCTCTAAAACACCTCTCTCTCAATGATGCCGTTGAACATTTCAACTCAGCATTCCTTACAATCTTAAATCACCATGCTCCAAGTCGTACCATTAGAATAAAGACCAAAACAGCACCTTGGCTAACCTCTAATACTAAACAAAAAATTATACTCAGAAATAAATCTTGGAAAGTATGGCGTTCCTCTAGAAACCCAACAGATTATCAAACTTTTAGAGAGCTGAGAAACAATACCAAAAAAGCTATTATTTCAGATAAAAAGAATTACTACTTTGTACTTCAGCAATCCACCAAAAAAGAACCAAAAAAGTTCTGGTCTACTATCAATAATCTACTTACCCCAGGCAAAGTAGTTACACCCAACCCACATAATTTAGACCCTGATAACCCCTCTTTAATAGCCAATAACTTCAATACCTTCTTTACTACTTCCATACAAAGTCTAGCTAACCACTTATCTCCTGATGCTTCCCAACTGCTCTTAAGTAACACCAACAACTCCCTTCTTCCCCTTCAACTTCAACCCATACCCACCTCCTATATACAATCTCTTTTACAAAAACTTAAACCCATTACCCCCTCAGCAGATAAACTTCCTGCTGAATTCCTTCAAGTAGCAGCTAAAGCTATTGCCTACCCTGTTTCTATCCTAATAAACAGATCCATAAAAGAAAGTACTTTTCCAGCAATCTGGAAGATATCACACATCATACCCTTACACAAAGGAGGCAAATCCACTGACCTTTCTAACTTTCGCCCTATAGCACTATTATCTCCACTAGCTAAAATCATGGAAAAATGTATACACAAACAATTACTTAACCATCTCCTTCATAACAACTTACTAGCAAACACTCAACATGGATTTAGACCCTCACATAGTACTACCACTGCACTACTTTCTTTTACCAACACCATCAACTGTAACCGTAACAACAACAAACTAACCTCTTCTCTTTTCCTAGACCTGTCAAAGGCCTTCGACATGGTCAACCATACACTTCTTCTACATATATTAAAATCCCTTGCCTTGGATTTCTCTTCCTTAACCTGGTTCTCATCCTATCTTGAAAACCGACAACAAGCAGTACTCTGGAAAAATTCTCTATCTGCTCTACTACCTATCTCTTTAGGAGTACCTCAAGGATCAATATTAGGTCCACTCTTATTCTCCATCTTTATTAATGATCTTCAATCATCTATCCAAAACACTACCTGTATACAATATGCAGATGATTCTACCATTATTTGCCCGGCTTCCACCCAATCTGAACTCCAGTCACTCACACAATCTACCTTTTCTACTGTCGAACAGTGGTTCTCAAAAAGATGTCTTCTCCTCAACTCCAAGAAAACAAAACTATTACTATTCTCACCTACCCACAATTCTTCTCAACTAAACTTTACTATTACTGCAAGTGATAATTCCCTCATCTCCCCAGACTCCACTACCAAACTGCTTGGTGTTACTATTGATAATAATCTTAACTATGATTGTCACATCAATAACACTATAAAAACAGTTAATAAAAAGATTGGTTCACTGTACAGAATCAAACCCTTCCTTACACCAGAAGCACGGACCACCTTAGCACAATCACATCTTATCTCTACCCTACTGTATGCTTCCTCTATTTACACCAATCTCTCTAAAAGCAACCTGAAAAAACTGACTACATCCGACCACAATATAGCTCATTTTGCCACAGCATCCCAGTACAGAACTCACCACTGTCAAAACTTAAAACACTTACACTGGTTAGAACTACCTAACAAGCTTATCTATCAACAACTTTTAATTACACATAACATTCTTTATCAACCAACAAAAACACCTGCTCTCAGTAACCTCTTGACCCCCTACAATAACTTGAAACAGCTGCGATCTGCCGAAAAGCTACAAGTCAACACAACTAGAATAACAAATTCAGCAGGTAACTGCCTATTCTCCAACTCCGTAGGGAAAATATGGAATAACCTCCCCTCACACATTACCTCTCTAGGCTCCTTTCATCTTTTCAAAAAAAAAATTCTTTCACATCTGAACAACTTCTTGGCTCTGCTCTTGTACCAATCCAGACTAATCTACTTTTTTCTTTCTACCATCATATCTCCCTATTTCAAAATTCCAATCTTTCTCTGTTATCACAAATGACTTAATTACTGTACTGTTCTGTAAAAAAAAAAAAAAAAAAAAAAAAAAAAGGGTACAAACAATGTCTTTTACATTTATGTATATACATTTTAAAATATGTAATACCCCATCCTCACAAAATTGTAGTGTAAAGAATTAATGTCTTTCTCAATACATAGATAGCACTATGTGTTTTTTTACTAGACTTATATGTATGCATTGTTGCTTAAATGTTTAATTTTGATAACCTTGTTTTTATCTGTGGAGCTTTTCTCCCCGGGCCTCCACTGAAAATGGAAATTATCCAGCTGGACTAGCCCGGTCAACAAATGTAAAATAAATAAAATAAATAAATAAAATAAACTGTTTAGAAAATGCTTGATTTTATCCACGGTTTGACTTCTTAGCCATCATTTGCATGTTATGTGATTTTGAACAAGCTGCTTAACCAGACTGTGGTCCTGGATTGCCCCTAGGAAAGGAATGCTTGTGTCCAGTAAATTTATCCAGGTAACAAATACAATAAAACATCCTTTAGGGTCCCAAGCATTGTCCCAAGAGGCCCTCACTACAAACTTCTAGCTGTTCCACACCAAACATTATTAGATCCCAATCCTTCCTACTCCTTCTTATCTGATTTACTTTTCCTCCCCTCTCTTCAGCTTCTTTTTGTGTATATTCTCCCTGGCATGATCCAAGATGAAGCTCTTCTGTCTATACCACTCCGATTAACTCTACTTCTTATCACCATCTTCTGAACTATTAGCGTACCTTGAATGGTCCTACTTACATGACATGTTTGGCTAACCTACAATGGTTGACAAACCACTATCTTTGTATAACCTATGAACCTACTAGTCCTAAGTTGCCAGATCCATGTAACTGATATTTTTCTCTCGTTTCTATTTACCACTGATTCTTTTCTGATCTTATTTCCATTACTAGAGTGATGCTTTGAAGAAGGAACCTGGTATTTTGTCTGAAATTGAAGCCGCATGATTTTGATGTTGTCTACTATGTTTTATCTATGTTTGTAACCCAACTAAAAACTGCATATTATACTTATCTCTAAACATTTCTATTGTTCCTAATGTATTTGTAATCTGCTTTCTGGAGCTTTCCTTCCCCGGCCTCTGCTGAAAATGGACGTATATCCAGTCAGACATTCCCGGTAAACAAATGTAAAATAAAATAAATAATACATTTCTATGATGTTTGTCCCCAATTTCATTAGTTGAATGTCTGCTTATGAAACACAAGAATTTGCTGCCAAAGTATTTGCAGCCTTCTCTGACAAATGAATAGAGTCTTATTGAGACCATAGGTTGTCATCAGCTAATACTTGTACTTGCTGTCTATTGAATCAAAGCCCTAGGCTATGTAAAGGTTTTCAACCTTTTATTGCACTTTGTGACATCAGATGCAATATATGGAATTGTCACTTCAGCGAGAATGATCACTTAATAATACATGAATTTAAAAAAAATTCATGTGCAATTCTCTATGAACTAACTTCATACGGCCATGCTAACAATTATTCATGTATCTATATCATCCATATCTATAACTCTACTAACATCTACATTTACAGATATAGTTCTGTCTATATCTATTTCTGTCTTGCTGTAAATATATATATATATATATATATATATAAATACACATATACACATATATATGTAAACAAATAGCTATATAATTAGAGACAGAGTGTGTGTGTGTGTGTGTGTGTGTGTGTGTGTGTGTGTGTGTGTGTGTGTGTGTGTGTGTGTGTGTGTGTGTGTGTGTGTGTGTGTGCGCGCGCGCCAGTTATGAGTCAGGCACAATTGATAAGACAGATGTAATACAAATACACTAGTAAGTACAATATGATAATTTAAAGCACTTTACCAATTGAATTAAATTCATTCTTCTGTAATATATCACCTCCTCAAAAAGATTTAGACAATTTCTTTCTAAGCAGAGACTGTTCTCCTTTAACATGTATTCGGGACAGAACCGGATACCTTAAAAGACTACTTTAACTTACACATCACCTAAGAGATAATTATATCTGAATGATTTGAATATTACAAGATGAGCTCTTGATTTTTGATGCTGATGGTGAATGTTGATATGTATGTCTTTTCACGAGTGAGCACTATCAGGATAACAAGTTGCTATGACCTTCATGATTTTTTAAAGTTTCTTGTGTTATATTCTGTTATGTTTGCCTGATATTTACTTTCCAGAGTATTATAAGTTATAAGTTTATATTGTTAGAAAGGTATACCTATGTAAAATTTTATGTCGCTTACATACTGCAATTGATTTTGGCCAAAACTTTGTCTAAAAAAGGTCTACCTGGATAAACTCTATATATACACTGTATAATTATTAAGTGGTAGCATAATAAATAGTTATTAAGTACAATAATTTATAAACTTAATGTTCCACAAATATTACATTAGGGATAATACAAACTTAAGGCAAAACAAATAATGCAGATGTATTTCGATTCTGTAGTTAAAACAGAAGCATTTAATAATAAAAGCTGCCGTTAAGAGTATCATTTTTAAAAACCACTGTTGCTAAATAAGCACCAGCAGAATGCACAAAATAATGGTGAGGCAAGCAGTTCAAGGAATGGCTTGTTAGCAATAAGCTGATTGAAACCATTTAGATACACTGCATGCTTAACATGTGTGGTAGTTTAGGCCTGTAAAGTAAAATTTATCATAAGTATGATGGCTTCTGGCCAGTACAAATCAAGCTGTCCTACTAGTGATGGTCCTTCTGAGATTAGAAACCATTCATATAAATTCCTCCTGGAATGAAGGACTTGTGCCTCAGAGTAAAGTGTGCTCCAAGACACTAATGATGAAGCAGGAAAAAATGGATATGTACGTGGTTCAGGTGGTCAGTGATTTTTGACGTTATGTAGGTATGAGTAACAAAACTGAAGTCGATCAGATGAAATATTGTTATCTGAACATATTTTACAGATGATATACAGTTGCATAAATTAAAATAGAATGTTATGGAGCTATCACATCAGAAATGTCGGTTTTCCAAATAATTCTATGCCCTGTTCATTAAGCCTGTCCTATTGGAGAAACAGGAAGTTAAGGAAAATAATTACTCTCTCAAATCAAGCAACAGAAGTAATGTCCTGCAGATTGCTGTTTATAGTAATGAAAAGATGGAGCATACATCATCACCATCTCAGCCTCAGTGGGGCCACATTTATGATGCAATTCAGAAAGCAGGAACAAGATATTCGACAATAAATATTGGTGCTGAAATATAGTTACGTTAAAAAAAGAAAGGGAAGGCAGGAGCAAATTATAATTTTATGGGATTCCAAAAAATATGTATCACCTACCCTAATAAAGCATAGAATACACTGTGACTAAAAGTTAAAACACAGAAACATACTGTTGAAAGTCATTGAACAATATTCGCTGCAATTTGCTTTGGGAACATGCAATGGCACATCATGGTCATATTGTCAGCAAAATTATATATTTTTTCATTCTATTTAAAATTATCCTTGGGGGACACTTTCTAAGAATAAAACTGTAAGATGGTTCTAACAGAAAGGTAGATGGATGCTGGACCTCTCCTATCACTGAAACTCAACAAACTATTGGTATGACATAATTTTCACCATAAATAAACAGCGATCTTTACTGCGTTTTGCAGCAAAAGCACTCTTTATCAGTGGTGGCTTAAAATCAGTTGATTTTTGCTTCTACTGCATGAAGCTATCACATTTATAAGACCAATAGTTACTTAACTGTGCATAAATTAAACTTCTACTTGAATTCTGAGCACTTCTGCATAACATAAGGTGAATGTGCCGGTGAACTCATTAACTCCAGTAAAATGCAAAAGGCAAGCTGCATAGCTTAGTAGGGAGCACATCTTTCATTTAAAAATATGCAAGATAAAAAGTGTAAAATAACACTACCACTAGCATAAAAATAAACTACAGAGATTCAGAGCTTGAACATCCTATATTTTGTTCCTGATGAAAAGAAATATAATACAGCACAGGGAATTCTTTTTATTTTCTCTGCTCTACTTTTATCCAAGAGATCCAAGGAAGTTAGATGAAAGTTTCCTGGAATCCTGGGGCAATAAAACAGCATCACCCTTCTTGTGAAACCACATTAATATGGTGTGTAACAGAGGTTCTTTGAGAACTTTAAGGGATATGTAAGCAGCATCTTTCTCAGGAAGCTGAGGTCTTTTGATTATTTGTGCATAGCTTTGCAACTTTAGTAAGAAGGAAGTCCAAGTGAATGTCACAGATAGGTATGCTAATTTAACCATCTGTGATCTGCATCAGGGTGTGATCAGCCATGCAACAGAGGCATCATTTATGCATTTCATTTTAATGACTCAGCAAGTACCATAGATATAGCTGTGCTTATATCTAGGTACAACGTATGGTATTATGAATCAAGTGATACAATATTGGAAGTGAAGTTACAATACACTGCAATACAAAAATATCTCAGCAAAAAAATAATACAAGAACAATATGGTCTAATGCAGTGAATTCATCAGTTGGGCTTTCTTTATGGTTGAAAAGTAAAATGCAAACACACTACTACATAACATGTTATAAAAATGTAGTTAGGTCAGCGGTGTTGTCAGGTGCAGTTTGAACAAGGTGTGTAGGGAAGTGAAGAAGCAGGCACTATTATAGTACTATACTTTTGATTGCCCCGTGTAAGGGCTTTGGTCATCAAAGCTTAATATAAATCAATAAAATGTTTATCTCCTCCAACCCAGTTTTTGCAGCAGCTGTGTACCATGCCTCTCAACCTCTTAGCACAAGAAATCTGGACAAAGCCTGACACAATGGGGGGGGGGAGGCCTAAAAATAGGGACAGATTTTTAAATATTGCTCTTATAAACTTAGAAAGTTCTTAGAATAGTGTGATTTTTATTAGCATGCATTTTCTGAAGGATATGAAATATGAAACTCAAATGTATGTCATTATTTAGTGATTTCAATCCACAGATCATACCAGTGATTTGCCAGAAAAACACAAATTTTATGAGGAACAGACCAAAAATATGAGGCAAAAATCTGGACATTCTGGAAAAATCAGGACAGTTGGGAGCTATGCTGAGCACTACATATATATATATATATATATAAAACTGAAAACTGTAGCCATTAAAAGCAAAGGCACCAATTTCACTTTGCGATGTAAAGCAATACTGAGAGTTGTATAGATTTATTCTAAAATGTTTGTAGTATGATTAGCCTCATTTAATGGCAACATGTTTCATTTGCTTTACACCCCTAACTGATTCTGATCTGTTTTAAGAGTTGCTTATGAAACATTGGTGATATAAATGAAGACAAGAACTTGCTTGTTTCTGTTATTATGAACTTTATAAGTCATATTATGAAAACATGTAGAAAAATAGTCTTGCTTTATAGTTGGCTGTTCTGAACTATTTTGTTGAAAGCTATAGATTTTATCATGATTGTTACCATTTTGAGCTTTCTGCAGTTCAGTCCATTCTAACTTTATTATTACAACTATATGTTGATTTATTCCTTCAATAATCATTGCTATAGGACAATCCTGGCTCAGTAGTGCAGTGGGTTGGAGCCCTAACTTTGACCCAGGTGACCATGATTCAGTTGTCAGCCCTGGCACTGAAGGTTCTAGGGATAGTAGTAGGAGTAAAGGGACATGGCCCACTTTCCTCTCCTGTGGGGAGTTAAGAGGGGATGTGCTTAGCAAGTGGCATACTTGGAGGTAGATGCAGACTGTGAAAACCACTGTCCATGTTTCTGGGGTTGGGTGAAGCACCTGAAGTAAACTCCCCTTGCAGAAGTGTGTGAATGTCCTTCTCAGATGGGCCATCACATGTCCTCCATTATGATAAGTGTGTGCAGGGAGGTTAGAGCCAAAAAAAAAAAAAAAGAAAAAGAAAGAAAACTCACAAACCATCTTTGATGACTGTCTGGATGATGTGCTCTTCTGACTGACTCTTGTCCCTGTGAAGAGAAGAAACCGAGTCGTTTGGCCAGGAGAGGATAGTGATCTATAGACAGCAGGGTCAATGTAAGCAAAAACTAAAAATAAACATTACTAAGAAAGATGAATGATCCTTTTTCCATACAATCTGTTTTCTGTGATAGACATAAGTTTCATTTGCAGACCTGTTGGCTCAGAGGGATAACGCTCATACTGATCCCCATATGACCCATGTTTGAATAGCAGCTTGAACACTGGAAGGGCCAGGGCAAAGGGCAAAGATTAGAGTCAGTGGCCAATGTCATGCACTCATTGTTGGAGGGAGAGAAGCAGCATAAGCTTGCTACAATAAGCACTGTACAAGCCTGGCCAGCTCTGTGCTGCATGAGCAGTGCTCAGTTGGGAGGGCAGGGCGTGCATATGTGAGTTGGGAGGGCAGGGCGTGCATATGTGAGTTGGGAGGGCAGGGCGTGCATATGTGAGTTGGGAGGGCAGGGTGTGTATATGTGAGTTGGGAGGGCAGGGCGTGCATATGTGGAATACCACATGCAGCTCCCAAAGGCAGTGATCTAGGAGCAGGCAAGGCTGTGTAAGAGGGCAGGAGTTAAGGTACTCCCTGCAGCAGCAGCAGCAGTATGACACTGCACCAGTGTCCTTGCTGTCCATACTAGCCCTGGCTGTAGGTTGGGTTGATCCCAGGAAAGCTATGGTGGGTCCCGCAGACCCAGTGAGTAAGAAGAGTAGTTGGTGGCAGCTGATAGTCAGCTCTGGGGAGAAAAATATGTTTCACCTGCCAATGGAAAGAGAAGAGAACATGGTGGGATTTTTTAAACTTTATTAATAAGATCAATGAACCATTTGACACATTAGAATATGCTTTTAAGTTCATGCAACATGAGTAATTTCATGATATCTGTGTGCATGTTATTTGATAATTACAACTGTTGGCCCATATGCAATTTTGTGGTTACCTAAAATCTGGTTATATTGTCAATCTATTTTCAGAAAGTATTTCACTGGAAGTTTTCTCAGCTCTTTTCCATTATTTTGAATGCCCCTCTTAAAGCAATATAGTTTATTGTTTTGTATAATGCAGGCGGTTCTCTCCATAATCATTCTGAAACAGGATAAAACATGTAATCAGTATTTGATCTTGATGTAAACTGATAACAGTGTGAGTTCTCTGCAGTATAATACATTTCTTCACTATGTTCAAGAAGTTCGAATTATTTCCAGTGAGGTGATGCATGCTTTCTATGATGTCTTGCACTACTTGGTCTTGGCTAATTTTTGTTGGTACAATCCAAGTCTATGGACATGTCTTTGAGTTCTAAAGTGGCTATTGTTGTGAAAATGTAATTTAAGTGTTTTGATAAAAGGTTGTTAATAGGTTCATAGGAGGTTACTAGGCTAATGGCCCTGGGGCATTTACAAGCCTAGCCATGCAAAAACTCGAATACCCTTATAGACCATGTTTAGATAGTCGCTGTTAGCAGAGCGATACTGTGATCAGTATCAACTGCCCCTGTCCACAAGGGACATAGGTGCCACCCCTGGGATGAATTTATGGTCATCCATCCAGTTGTCAAGGTTGAGCTTGAATAGAGTCATTGAATTGCTCTGCTTCACATGGAATGGGGGTTTACTCCAGAAGAGTGGCAATTGCCGGGGGATATTTCTGTCTCTCCAGCATGTTCTGTTGATGTAACAGGCTAGGTTGAGATCTCTGGAGTGAGTTATTCTTTTCCCATTTGATTTGCGGATGTGCAGTAATTCCATTAAAGTAGGGTCTGAGACTGCTTTGTAAGCGAGGCACAGGTCACCTGTCAGTAGCCTGTATAATACAGAGTACAGTGACGGGGCTTTTAGTCTCTCCATCTATATCATGTTTTGGAGGCCCTGGATTCTCTTAATAAGAAACCTCTCTGGTCTCTGCAGTTGCTTTAGGTGTCTGACGAGGTACATACAGAAGGGAGCATTGTACTCGATTAGTGGTCTGATACAGGTTGAGTACAGTGGAGTTATAACCTCCCTGGTCTTGGATGCAATGCCCTTATTTATGAGATGTGCAGTGTAGAATGCTTTTCTTATCACTATGGGCACATGGTGATCAAAGTTTACATTGCTATTAACATGTGTTTCCAAGTCTCACACCACTGAGTTTGAGCTTAGAGGGGGGGGCTATCTATATCATAATTAGCAGGGGCTACTTCTTTGCAAAGGAGATAATGAGGCATTTTTTGTGTTAAGTTTTAGTCCATGAGTTTGTCATCAATCATTTGTCTGCGTCACCCCTTTCTGTAATAGGTTAACATCATTGGGGGACTTTATGATTGCACCCAGTTTACAGTCATCTGCAAACTTGGTAAGCCACAGGCTATCTACCTTTGCATGGATTTCAGAGAAACAGATTCCAGACAGTAGAGGGCCTAGCACAGATCTTCGCAGTACCCCACTTTTAACTGGTCTACTGGTGGAGGTGGACTCCCCAACTTTAACAGTGTGCATTCTGTCAGGGAGCCAGCTTGCTACCCATCTCTTAACATATAGGTTGATCCCAAGCTGAGAGAGCTTCTTCATGATACCCAAATTTTCAGACTATGGCTAAAGACAGGACCAAGGGGTTCTGCTAAGTCTTGTTTTAGATTGCTGAGTAAGCAGCCTGGGATGTTATCTGGTCACATAGCGGCCATGGTTTTGGCTTTGGAGAGTGTTTGTATGACATTTTCTTTGGTGATACTCAATAGACTGGTGTTGGGAATGATTTGGGGTATGTCAGGTAGGGACAAGGGGCTGACATTATCTCCAAATCTGTCAGGTAGCAGGTTGGCAATTTCCTCAGGTTCATTGTGAGTGGCACCGTTTACTATACATTTGGTACAAAGCTGGGCATTCCATCTTAGGTAATGCCTAAGAATGCCTTGTGATTGTCTTTAGGTAAGGATGCTAATTTAGACTCGTAGCTAACCTTAGAGAACTTAACAAGATATCTGATTTGCTTGTTCAAGCTGTGGAGGGTATTCTTCTTCTGTTGGGTTGGTTCCCTCCTATTCTTAGATATCACTTTCTTTCTTTTGTTACAGTCCACCAGGATGGCTACTTCTTTTGGGAATACCTGGTTTTGTTCCTGTAAGGTACGGCCGAGTCAATGCATTTGCTTAAGTGGCTATATAGGGCATTTGTATATTCCTCTGCATAGCAGACATTGTTACCTATGTTGGCATGGGCTTCAAAACTTTTTATACCATTACTTAGTAGGCAACAGTATGCTTTGGCGAAAATTTTCAGTTCTTTTACTCCTGTGGGATGTCAGGTTTGATCTTTACTTCAATTGAGAGAGATTTATGGTCTGACCTTGCTGGGGAGGGCAACACACAGGGGGTGTTGCAGTGACCACCCCCATGTTGTTGAGCACTAGGTGCAGGACATTTGAGCCCCTTGTGGGGGTCAGGACCAACGGTTGCAGGGAATTTGGATTAACAAAGTCCAGGAATGTCATAACAGTTATGTTTGTGCTCATGTAGGTCTCCCAGTCAATGGTGGGATAGTTGAAAATTTCCATTGGCTGTATGTTGAGTGACCCAAGCAAGTCCAGGTAGGTGGTGTGCTTCTCCTGGTTCACAATGGGGTCCTCAAGTTAGCAATGATGTGGAAGGAAGTTTTTCCTAATGTTAGTCGCTCTAGAGAGTCGTACTATTTCATCACTCTTGAGGTGTATTTGGATTTGATGAATATGGATACACCTCCGCCTTTAGGTTCTTTCACTCTTGTTTTAGGGTCTGAACGTGTAAAAGGCATTGCACCCTTGTATGGCTGGGGTGCTCTTAGCGGCCTTGAGCCAAGTCTCTGTGACTACACAAAAGTCAACATCTTCTAAAGTGAGGAGTGCTTCCAGGGAATGCAGTTTACTGTTTAAACTCCTAGCATTAAGCAGCATGACTCTGGGTTTGTCTTTAGTGGATTTCTTTACATCAGAAATTTTGTTGTTTGGGCATTGCTTAAAAAGGCACTATGGGGAGGCAAGCATCTTTGCCAGAATTCTAAAGCCTTGAGGAGACAGGTTTAGGTCATCTCTGACAAAGTAGCGTGGACTGTCAACCAAGTCTTCCCAGTCAGACAGATACTGGGTCCCCCTGGAGTGACACCAGAAGCTAAACCAATTATAGAAATCAACCATTTTTTGTCTGTATTGTGGTATCATCTTCAGTGAAGGCAGAATGCTACTTAGGGCTTGGGACATACCTGCCTGGGACACATAATCTGAGAGTTCAGTCATGTCTGTCTTCATATAATCCAGGGAGGTACATCTCAAGTCATTTACACCAACATGTACTATGACATGGTCATAACGGTAATTGTTGTTGAGTGACTTATGTGTGTCTGACAAGAAGATGACTGTGACCTTCTCCTTGTTTAGTCTGGTGAGAGGGACATCTGTGTGTCGTCTACTATTGAGTTACTTATAACCAGAACATTTGGTTTTGAGTTTTTTTCCTTAGGGGCTTTATTGCTGAGACACTGATATGTGTGTCGTTATGTTGGTGGTGAATTCTGTTTGTGTACCGGTATGAGTATGTCTGCACTTGGGAGATCTCTGGTCTTTTGGTAGGCTCTTATTGAGTACCTCTGTGTATACCCATATTTGTTTGTAAGACCAACAAGGGCACTATCCTGTGCACGTCTAAGAGTGGAAGGCTGCACTTTTTAAGGCATTGGCATAGCCTTCCACCCTTAGACATGCACTATCCTGTGCACGTCTAAGGGTGGAAGGCTATGCCAATGCCTTAAAAAGTGCAGCTGGGTTGCTCGCTAGGTTGCAATGCACAACTGCATTTCTCACAGAGAGACAGTGGAGCTAAGAAGGGTTCACTAGCAGGTATCAAGGGAAGATTTTTGTTTCTAAGCATTTGGATCTATGCACGGCAGAATTAAACCCCGTTGCACGGTGTGCACCTATGCGTAATTTGGTGCTTAAGTACAAACAAAATTAAACAGATGTATCATTAACTAGCCAATGGGAGAGCCCAAAATGTATTTACTTAATTATTTCACATTTGTTAACTGGGTTAGTCCAACTGGGCTAAAAACTCCATTTCAGTAGAGACCCAAGGAGAAAAGCTCCAGTACAGACAAGTTACAGAAACAAATGTTACAGGCATATATAGAAAAATGATATTACTACTACAACATGATAACAATAATATATATATATATATATATATATATATATATATATATATATATATATATATATATATATATATTTTTTTTTTTTACATTGACAGAGTATTCAGTTGAGTTTACCTTACCAAAAGATTACAGAGAGAAGGGAGGAATTAAATAGAAGAGCCAGTAGTGTGAGCCTTTTACCAACAATCCCCAACTCAGATGTGTCTTGGGCTGCACACTTATGCCAAAGGGTGCATGGAGAGCCTTCCTAATGTAGGATGTCTGGTTTTAATGTTTAATATATCCAAACAGCCTAGAGTCAGCAGATGTGAATCTATTCTATGCAGATTGATAATTAAAGATTTTGATGAATAGGATCTTCAACTAAAAGAATTTGACAAAGACATATTCGATAAAAGAAGTATTCAATTAAATGATATAGACCACCTTGCGTTTGCCTCCTCTCCATACAATCAGACAGAACATTTTAGATAATATAATTACTTCTAATCTGAAATCGTTAATTAAAATAACTTCAAAGAAGTTAAATTCTGTATTTATTAGAAATAAGGGATGACAATATTTAATTAACAGACACTAAGAACTGCATTTCAAAATGAAAATAGCATGATATTGTTTTAAACACTTACCTACTCTTCCATTTTTTATGATTAAATTAAGGAACATTTGAAGGACAGGAATTAACTTAAGACTTCTATTTCCTATAACAGGATGTATTGAAGCTATTCAGGCTGACAGACTTAACCATTTTGAAAGAAACAAAAACTTTTATTGTTTCCTGGATTGGGAATTTTTTTTTTGTATAAATGCTACCACATCTGAACACACTGTTCTTAGATTTAGAATATTTAAATAATCATTAATTCATTTTCATTTGAAGATGGAGTTTAGAGCCTCATATATTGATTTATAAGTATTAAAGAAGCAATGTGATATTGATTTTGTTTAGCCAAGTAGGTGGTCATACATGTTATATTGTTAGAACTGTAGATTTGGTTTCAAGATATTAGCGATTCATTTAGATGTTGTACTTTCCTTTTCAGCATATTTTACGAACATACTTGTCTTAGACATTGAGCAGTTCAAACCATGATTTTTTTTCAATTCAACTTCTTGAGATGCCATTGTGTCTTAGTGTTTTTTCTGTATCAATTTTCTTTTGTAAGTCAGATATTAAGCTTTTTAGGTTATAAATATTGTTTTTTTAATATTTTTTTTTTAATTTTTTTAATAATAATAATAATAATTGTTTATGTTTATCACCTTACTAATCATACGCTCTCTTAATGTTGATTTGAAAACAGCCCAAGACATTTCAAACTGTAGGTCACTATGTAAACTATATTATATTTTGAATAACTGCAAGATTGTATCATTAATATATTTCCCCTCTAATAGCTAAGGAATAAGTCTCCGGCTCGGTGATGGAAATTATTACCCCTGAAGATTTATTATGAGATGAAGTAGTGAGTGATCTGAAAATGACCTAGGCTTTATTTCATATCCCATATCACAGCTATTCCAGGACTAGCCTGATCTGTACATACATAGTGCTCTAACATAGGTACATGTAGTTTCAGTATGAACCATCATTCCCACAGAATGATGGTAGAACATACTACACCAAAAGATAGCATTCAGATTTTCCGCCAAAGAAAATGTAGCTCATAAAGTAATTTCTTAAATCATTGTACCTCATCAGTCCATTGCAGTGCCATTTCCAGGGAGAGCTAGGAGGGAGTGAAGGGAACCATCACCCCAGGCACAAGGTGTTATTCGATACAATCGGAAGATGTCAATCAAATGGTAGTGCTGCAATGGATTTATTTCTGTACAAACATTCAGAAATGAATGCTGATACTATTTTCAGTCAGGACACAAAACATAAACACTTCGACACTTCGGCCTTTATGTGTGGTTCATGTTGTAGCAAGCAATTTCCTATAGTTCATAGGTTCATAGGTAGGTACTAGGCTATCGGTCCAAGGGCTATGTTAGCCTAGCCAACAGTAGTTATTAGTTATTAAAAATAAAAAGAAATATAGTTGGAACTTTTATTTATTTATTTAATTATTGTTGCTCATTAACTTAGAAGATGGGGGCGCAAATCAGGAATCAGGACAAAGACCACACTGACCTGAATTGCTCCTTAGATGAATTAGGTGAGAAGTTCTACAATGGGGAATGGACAATTCTTTTCTTCTCACAACTTAAAATTAAGTGACATAAGTTTGAAGAATGATGAGCCTGACTTAAAGCTGATGACTTGGGGGTGGTGGAACTTAAGACCCAGAGTGGGGAGTGGTACCAAGTGCTACACAAGCCACGCATATTTAGTATTAGCTGCTGCCTCTGACTGTCACGTTAACAAGCAGCTTCAGCAGTGAGACCACTTTTCACATCACTGTCACTACCAGCAGAAGGTAGTTGTAGGAGAGCCATCGCTCAACTAGTCAAGAGATACCTACAAATGAAGCAATAGAAACATGATACATGAAAGGGATTGGTCACAGCTGTTCTGAATGAGTATATGTGCATTCCACCAATCAGGCTGATTATCCTGGGAGTGCTAGGATCTAAGAACCCCAACATCAACACCACAATCACCACTGCCAATGATTTGTAAAAACCACAGATCCAGCCAGGGAGATAAGGATGCCCTCTGTGTCTGTCAGTGCCTGTGGCATTCCATGCTGCATAGATGTGTTATGCCATTGTATGAGTGCAGTTTGTCATGGCAATGGCTTTGTATCCACAACAAACCTCACCTCAGTAGTTCATATTCATACTGTTTCTGTAACAGGACCATCCTAGCCCACTAAAACAAGTGATCTGTTTCAACTAACTGAAGCACAGTCACTGTACTATTGACTGAAATTACCTTTCATCTAAATCATCCTTCACTAATATCTGAATATACTGAGCAACTGTTAACAATAAGCTTATTAAAGTGATCTTAATTTGAGCATTAAGATATAACACAAGTGATGAGTACCATTTCTGCAAGTTGGCAAGCCTCCTCTTGCACCCCTGCTCCCCCAAATCAGTGCTTCACAATCACAGACCCTCAATAAGCAATTATAAATTTGCAAAACCACAGGGAAGATGAAATACTTGCAGTTTCCTATTTTCTAACTGTGGGCAGTCTTGAAATGTTGATATATAAGTAAGAGATGGGGCAAAGTCATAATCATGGGGAAGGGGGTCTACAAAACAGTTATTTACAGCATGAATAATACCTTATGGCAGTTAGAGATGCTGTCTGTTATTTTACACCCAAAATAAGGCCATACTCTCCCTCTGGGACCACCAGACTAAATTTTTGAAGCAATAGTTTTTTTTTCTAGCCTTTGAAATTTGTTATTGGGTAACATTGTCCAGATAGCAAACATGAAAGGAACAGTGAGTCCCTCAGTGTGAGACATACAACAGAATGTCATACAATAGAATGCAGCCAGCCAGCTCCTGTTATAGTGATGCCTGTTATGTACCAGTTCAGATATCCCATCCTTTCATAAACAGTGCTACAACTAATGGCAACTACAGAAACATAACTAATATGATAGGCAATAATACTCCACAGCTTGTTAACTGCAGACTGAAGCTATGTTCAAGAAAATCACCAAATAGCAAATAGCAGTTCATAGTTGGAATGTGCAAATAGCGATTGACCATAGATGCTGGCAAATACTTCCCATGCATATTTAATGAGGATTTTCATAATGTTGCACAATGCTGCAGTCTTTACTTTGGGGTAACTCTGCTGTTGACTGAGCTCAGGCATCAAGCCAGACATTGACAGCTAAGCACTCTTCTCCTTGCTAGGCTGGGGACAGATTCTCCCTTGGATGTATCCACACACTTGATATAAAGGCTCATGCATGTTCACCCATCATTGGTTCCTTCTTTCCACATGTTATATGCTTGCAAAGTGTTCAAGCGTCCTGCATCCCAAGCCAGGAGTAAGTGTTAGTGGATAGTTACATGGTTGGATATCCCTTGTTGATTTTATTATACAGACTTTTGCCTTGTACATTATTTTATATATGCAGCTACCTTGATCCTAGAACTCAGGAATATCACCCTGAAGGCTCCTAAGATCTATATGACTAATCAAAGGCCTAGGACCCATTCTGAGGCCCAGACCTCTGCCAAACCAAAGCTCCTCCCTTGGAGGACCCCAGCCTCCAGCCGATATCTGCTTCTGCACATGATTAGACTAAACTAGCACAAGGATTTCTCCAGTTCCTCCAGAACCTATAGCCCAACCCAAACCAGACTTCTATATCAGGAGTTAGGCCCTGCAAAATAAGGAGGAAGATCTCATTAGTAAGAGGTGCTGGCTCCTTGGACTCAGAAGCTGAGAATGAGGAATTAGTCAATCCTAAATGTCCTCTCAATTATCATATGACAAAGATGCCAGCCTTTGATTCCACACACTCTTCCCCATGTCGGAGGACCTGTCTTTTGGAGATACCCTTCTCTTTAATGAGACATTATCTCCAATGGCAAGTGCAGGCTCCTTATAAATTCCTGTAGATAAACCATATGCAAATCTGTATATAGCTGATTAGGGAAATAAAAGGTTACTTGATAGATATGGTAAAAAGATGCATGCATCAGCATCCCTCACCTTCAACACACTCATCTTCCAGGCTCACAACCTAAAGTACCAGGATCGTGTCCTCAAGTAACTATTGGAAAGATGTGGGGGACTGCAGGCTGAAGTCAGGAAGACTGCATTATTCCAACAAGTACAGACCTCCCAGCAATTTGGAAGAAATGCAATAACATGTGGGCATGATGCTGCTGAAGCACCATCCGGGACTGCTGCTGTGAGGTTAGTCCTTAGAAGGATTTCATGGCTGGAGCAACAGTCCTTGCAAGAAGATGTTACAGTACAGTTGCCCAATGTACCCTGGGTAGAGAGCTGCTCTTTGAACTCATGTCTAAAATGTGTTTAAGAAGCTGAAGAACATGTGGAATCTGCCAGGCACATGTCTCATCCTCCTCTTCTTAAATATCACTGGAACTTCCCACAAACAAGGTTCTTTATATGGTAGTCAAGTAAAGGGAAACAATCCAGTGGTAGAAAGGTTGCCCAGAAAAGACTGTGTCAGGAAGAACATAGAAGGAGGCAGGAGGACCTTATAGATTCTTCCAGTGCCAAGAAACAGCCCTGGCCTCCCACCCTGCCCCTGAGTCTTATGCCTTTACCTATGCCTCACACTCTGATAGGAGTTATACTAGCAAATGCCGTCAACACTGGCAGGCCATAATTTCAGACAAATGGATCTTGAGTATCATCTCCATAGGCTACAGTATGCAATTTCTCACAAGATCTCAAACCCAGAATTCCATAAATACCAAAGGAACAAGCCCATTCAAAGAAAAATGCTAGACTAAGGAATGATAAAAGGATTGCCCCCATGACAGAAGGGAAAACATTTCTATTCCAGACTCTTTCTTGTCCCAAGAAAGGAAGGTTACTGGAGACCCATTCTAGACCTGTCAAGACTGACAAATTCCTGTAGGTACCCAAATTCAAACTGTTGGCACTTCCTGCACTGCTCCCTATACTACACCTTCATGCCTTCAGTGTTATTGTAGAACTCAAAGATGTCTTCCTACATTTGTCAAGAACTACAGGTCACAAATTACCATTTAAGATTTGTGGCAGGGAGCTTACCTTTCCAGTTTGCTTCCTTGCCTTTTGGTCTGCTACTGTGCCAAGAATATTTACAAAATGTCAAGCCCCAGTGATATCACACTGCAGAACCAAAGGTATCCACATTTATTCTTATCTGGATGATTAGCTGATTCAGGCCTAGTCTATATAGAAGACACATGGGAAATTGTAATATTCTCTACAACTTAAGATTTACCTGCAAATGTTAGATTTGCATCACAGCCAGAGAGGATGCTTCCTGGCACACTGTTGGACACGTGTATATGAAAAGTCTCCTTGCCAATGGCAAAAGCTGGACAAAAAGTAACAGACTTCTTTCTGTCTATGGCAGCAAAGCAAAAGTGGACTGACAGGCAGGTTCTCAACATTGCAGGTCACGTAGTTGTGACCATCCTGACACCCCTTCTGACCAGACCCCATATGACTAAAATTCAGTGCTATCTAAAGAACACTTTGGAAAAAACAAATCCTGCCCCCTGAACCAACATTATGTTGTATAAGGGCATAATTATTGTAATGGGTGAAACAGAAACAGAACAGCCAAGGTATGCCTTCCCAACAAATCTCTCCAGTCAGACCTTCAATACTGATGCCTCAGATCAAGCTGAGAGGATGGTGGGGCTCACGCCCTAGGCCTAAAGGTTTAGGGCACCCAGAGTGAGCTTTAAAGTAAGATGTGTATGAACTTAAAATAAATGCTAGAAGTCCACCATGCCATGCAGGGCTTCAAAGATGTCTGGAAACAGGCAGTTTAAAAGTTATCACAGACAACTCAACAATAATGTGATAGATCAACAAATGAGGGGAGACCTACTCTTAACCACTATGCAGGATAGCCATACAAATCTGGTAGCTAGCAATGAAGTGCAACAAGCTCTCCAGAGAAATATGCATGCCATCACAAGAACATTCAACTGCATGCTTACTCAGTAGAACCACTACAGTCTTTCATGAATGGATACCCAGCAGGGAGGTATTTCTAGATCTTGCGGACAAGTAGGCTGTAACAGACTTAGACTTTGTGGTTTCACTAAGGAACAAACAACTGAACAAATCCAACTCCGAAGCACCTCACAAGAAAGTATGGGCAGTAGGTGCCTTCTCCCTGAACTGGCTGAAATGAGTGGCCTGTATCTGTACGCATTTCCTCCCCTTCCCTCACACCCCATGATAACATAGGAACTAAGGGAGGAAAGGACATAAATGGTTCTATTGGCACGTTTCTGGCCAAAATAGCACTGTTTCTCCCACCTGCTACAATAAACAAGAGAGAGAAAAAACTCTCTTACTGCCTTTGCATGTAGACCTCACAACACAGTGTAAGAGGTTCCTTGTATATCTCTCCCTGTCCACCCTGTACCTAGCAAATCAGAGGATATGACTTTACTTCCCTGTGGACATCTGTACTCAAATGATATGTGTGATATTGTGAGCGAAGCTGGGAGAACAGTTACTATAAATCAAGCATAGCTACGTGGAAAGCATTTATCTCAAACTCAAAAGGAGGAGTATGCACCTTAAAGAAGGGTATGTGCTCACAGCCCTGTAATATCACTTTAAGGTTTTCAATTGGGAGCTAGCCTATATTTCTGTAAAGGTACACCTGTCAACCATATCTGCTTGATTTCCTTTAGAACCTACATGGTATCTAGACTTCCAGTTAAATATTTGCTTAAAGGCATCATCACCTCAGGCTTCACAGGAAGACCCTGCCGCTAGCATGGGACTTGAACTTTTGGCTGGAAACATTGACCTTAGAACTCATTGTATCATATGCCTCTTCTGAGCACAAAGTCTTGTCATGGAAAACATTTCCTAGTTCCTTTCATGTGAAAATAAAAGTTGCATTTACATATTTTCTAGTGTCTTTGGAGTGTGGTTCTTCGTGGCCTACTGAACTGCTTAGATTTTGTTCTGGTTTAAGTATTGAAGGCTGTTTCCCTAATCTCTTACTTCATAGTTGCCATTACATCAACCAGAAGAGTATCTGAACTCCTGGCCTAGAAGTGCAAAGAAGCATATCTCATTTTCCGCAGAGAAAATGTTTTCCAGTACACTAATCCCTCCTTTATACCAAAGATGGTTACGGAAGTGGCATTAAATAAAGCCATCATAGTGCCATTTTTTCCTTCACTTCAAAACAAGGGGGAATATTATCACAGCAGAACAAAGAGTTTTAGAAAATGGAACAGCTATTTGTAGTATTTGCTCAGCAGTGGCCACGGTGGTGCAGCAGTTAACATTGCCGCCTCACAGCAAGAGGTTCTCCGGTTCAATCTGCGGCTGGGGTGCCTTCTGTGCAGAGTCTGCATGCCCTCCCTGTGGTCACGTGGGTTTTCTCCAGGTCCACCAGTTTCCTCTCACATACCAAAAGACATGCTGTAGGTGGATTGGATACTCTAAATTGGCACTAGATGTGAGTGCGTGAGTGTGTGCGTGCCTTCCGTGGAAGGTTGGGCGCCAGGCTGGCAACTCAACACTGTAAAACTCCACTGCCAATAATGAGCGGACAGGTGATCTGCTGTGGTGACCCCTAACCAGGAAAAGCTGGAAGAAGATTTGTAGTATTGTTTCACAAGAAAAGGTTGCATATTTCTAGACAGACCATTTCAAAATTTATAGACAGCATGTTACATTTATGGAAAACAGCTGCAACAAAAACTTGGATTCTATTCTACTAGAGCCACAGCCACTACCATTGTGTTTCTAAAGGGGGGAGGAGTACACAAGATATGCTGGAAGCAGCATCTTGGTCTTCAGCCCATAGCTTCTCAAAATACAACAGATCATGCATAATCTCTACGGTTAGAAAAGCTTTCACATCTGCCATCCTAAAGTGCACGTTACCTTCCTACCCTGTGGCTGTACCAACCACCCATCTATAAAGACAGCCAGCTCTGGTGATTTTCCCTGAAGTAATAACTGCCACAGTGAACCCCATGATGAACCCAGTAGTACAGTTATGTAGTCAAGTGTACATGCCGAAGTGTGATCACTGTTGCAGTCCAGTTAACCTCCCATCATTCCCTTCTAATCTGAAAATGTTGTGGGCCAAAGTCTGTACACATCCCCTTCCACCTGTGCTAACTAACTTTATCTAACACCCTCTTTCTGCTTTCTCCTCTTTTTGTTTAGGATCCACAAGAGAATATGTTTTTTGCTGGGCATTGTCAAATTCCTGGAATATCACCCATGCCATAATTGGACAGGATTGTGCATTTTTAAACCTATGGAAGGAAAGAAAGAACTAAAGGTGGCCAAATGTACACCAGCCTTTATATCAGCACACAAAGATACCCAAAATAAAAGCTAATGTCAGCCCAGCCATGGAGAAAGGTTGCACAGCTCTGAAATTTTGTTGGCAAGTCTGCAACAAAGTTCACTGAAATAATGCCAACAACAGTGACCAAACTCAAATGTTTGCAATTATAGTAAGTTGATTACATAACTGTACTTTCTTCCAAGTTGACTGTGTCTAAGTCACTTAATTTGTTTACTCTGAAATCATATTATTTCAGTGCAGAACTCACATGTGCTATATCTCATACTGTACAAAGGAACTGTAACTGCTATGGGAATACATGCATTGGCACATAACTGAGCAGCTACAATTTACACACATAACAGTGCATTTCATGTGAGATTCACTAAAGGTATCCAAGAAAAAGTACTGTGATATGTGAACCAATCTGCATATTGATTATCACAGCTAGCAGTAACAGAAGAGAGTAGAACAGGGAGGCTGCCATCTACAGTCTAACTAGGGGTGACACTTATATTTCTTTTTTGCTGAATATTCCTGATTTGGAAAGCTGTACCCTGTGAAAAGAACTTGATAAATGGCAAAATGGCAAATGTCCTGATATTTCATGAGAAAATAATAAAAAAAACTTTCCTTTAAATATAGTATAAAACTATAATAATACATTATTTTGGTAATAAAGTGAACACACCTCATTTCCATTGGTTATGGGTATGCTTTGTTCTTCAAAGTCTTACATTTCAGTAAGAAAATGCCCACTATGGGCATGAGAAAATTTGGCTACCCTAATTCTACTCATCAGGAAGACCATGACATGCTGCACAAAATGAGACTTGAATGAAAGGAGATGGTCAACGCAGACAAGATACTGATGTGGAGTAAATCCTTCCTCCTGTATTCTATGTATTCTAATTCACTGGATATTATTTAGGCCACTTTATGTAGGCCTCTGATTAAGCCTGATGGTTCACTGTCACAGTTGACAGTTAATGTTTGGCTGTAATGTTGGGTCTGCTCTTGAATGCATGCAGTTGCCTCAGTCCAGTGTGCCTGATATTTGTTTGGCAGTCCATCACAGCTGGACCATTAAATGTACTTGATTCTGCATGCATACTGCTCTTGAGAATAAGTCTGATGCAGCCGTGTTGTGTGAAGACATTGCAAGTAAGCTTTGCCTTTGTCTGTGGTCCCCCTATTACTTTTCAACAGCATTTCACTGCTGTATACATGTACCAGTGCAAAGACAGGTTCTATTATGGCAACATGTTGTGGCACCAACATGAATGTGGTTTAACCATACTTTTGAAAGCTGCACATGTGCTCATGTATATAGTTGTCTATATATACTTGTTGTAGTACCTATATGTACATGCATCCTTTTAGAGGTGCAGAACTTACAGACAACTAATTACGACTCACTTGCAATGCAGCACATGAGAAAGAGTCGCAAAGTAGAATGGCACACAGATATGGGGAGAGAAGGCTGGTTGAAACGTGTGGTAAGTGACCCTTTTGTCATTCATGTTCTTTTGTGGCTTTTCCATTAGCCTATGTAGAAAACAGTCATTGGCCAGTTGCCTCTGTATCTTGCCAGTGAAGGAACAGTTCTATCACCCTGCATCAAGTCACATGTCATGCATAACATGGGGTTCTAAATAAAGAGATGATAAGTTAGCAAGTAAAGGAGGGTAGGATTGCTGAAACTGAATTCATCCTCAAGCCTTAGTAAGTACCTTCACAAGGTGGACCCTGTTTTTCACAAAATCTCACCAAGACGACACTGATATATATAGACTGCATATATATAGCATATATCAGGGACAGAAGTAGGTCAAAAATTTAAAAAGATAGCTGGGTGCACAAGACCCAGGCTAAAAAAGTGCCCAAGACATTAGACATGAAAACAAGAAGGATGCTTCATGCTCACCAAATGATTTATAAAAATCAGTGCAAACCAAGATTATATATTCCCCATTCCAAAGGAGGTATGTGCCTCCTTGAAACCGATTACATGTATAGATTTGCAATTATAAGACTGCACACATCTGCCGACCTTGCGGTGGTGGTGCTGCGGTAGCATTGTCGCCTCACAGCAAGACGTTGTCCTGTTCAATTCTCAGCTAGAGCGTCTTCTGTGGAGACATGCATGAATGGGCTTACCTTTGTTGAAGGTTGTGCATTAGGGCCAGCAACTCAGCACGTAAAAATCAACTGCCAATCATTAGCGGACCAGAATTCCGCTGTGGCGACCCCTAACCGGGGGCCAAAAGACACAACAACACATATCTGCTGACCTCACAAGATCCAAATGCAGTGAAAGTTTTGAAACATGAGAAGAATAAATCTAAGATGACTTCTCTACTGAGTTTAGCAGAAGCATATCGGTATCAAGCAGGAATGGAAATCAAACCAGAAATAGATAAAACTCAGGCAGCAACTGAATGTGCCAAAAAAACAGAAAGCATATAAGGTGAAGGATCAGATGAGAAGGCAAGAAATGTGGAAAATGCATAAATATAGTTGCAAGTATACAAATCTTCTAGAATAGCCTCATGTTGATCAGGATTGAATGCAGGAATTGTTAAGGAGAGGCCAATTCAAACCAAGAGATGAAAGGTTAATATTGGTGGCCCAAGATAGTGGGATATGTACACCATGAGTGTTGGTTTACAAAGTCCATTAAATGTGGGAGAAACAGACAAATGTAGGTTTTGTAAAACAGAATTTATAAATAGTTGCATACCTGTCTGGTTGTAATAACCTAGTGGCAGAAGGACTGTATACTGAAAGGCATAATAATGTGGCAAGACTGCTGCACTGTAAATTATGCAAACATTATAATATTGAAGTAACAGAAAAACACTGAAAACATGAGCCACAAAGTATCATAGAAAATTATAAAGTCAACATCACATGGGATCACCCATTACCAACAGTTCAAAAGATAGATGTGAGAAAACCGGATATAGTGGTCCATGAAAAGAAGATAAAAGTAGCATTGATCATTGAAATCACCACACCCAGTGACTACAGTGTCTTGCATACAGAGAGACACAAAACTGTAAAATATCAAGATTTGTAGGCAGAAATTAGAGCAATGTGGAAGAAAGATACCCAGACAGTTCCAATAGTAGTAGGAACACCAGGTCTTATAAAAAAGAATCTAGAATCATATTTAGATATGTTACCAATATATGTAATTCCATACGAATTGCAGAAGGAGTCATTACTGGGCACATTGCAGGTGCTGCAAAGAGCACTTTTGGCTGACATCAAAGACTGAAACAATACTAATTTCATGAACTTTAATCATACTTTGACTTAGGAATGGGGTCCATTCCCATCATGGTATTAGAAACCCAAAGGATTGGGAGAAATTAAAAAAGGGAATGCTGTTGTATTAAAAAAGTGCAGAGCCACAATTCTCAGTAACTCTTGACAACGGTCACCACACTATATTGACAGGGGAACAGCAATAATGAAACTGTCATGTCAGCATAGCTACTTAGAATGGAGTCCCTCCTGGAGTACATTGCCAATTTAGCCCGGGGGATTGCATTTTAAGATACAGTTATCACAGACAGATCTGTATTTATATTTACTTAAATTTTTACCTCTATTTAATAGGGTCTGTCATTATTACTAGTGTATTTTTTTTTTGCCAGGAGTATATTTTTGTTTATATGGGCATGTCTATGTGTTCTTCTAAGACTGGATGTTTACATGTATTCTGGTATAGAGACAGGGATAGTTGATAATTATGTCACTTGCATTCTTTACTCCTGAGAAGGTCTGTATGTTTATGCCAACCACTGTTTAACCTTTAGATGGTTCTGTTTATATCAAACATGTCTGCTCCCTCATCAGTATGCCATACTTGCCATGTGTACGTGACAGATGAATGTCCAGAATTTGAACATCTAATAAATGAAACCCACAAAAAATGATCAGAACTGCATTACTATAAAATGTATTAAAATCAAAAATGTAAACAAATCTAGTAATTATTTTTACCTGCACTCCCATCCCCACCAATTAATTATACTAACTGTGGTCACACAACAAGGAATAAAGGGAAAAAACACCTACAATGAAAGACAATCCCACTACTTTACCCTCACAGTTTATCCATAAAGTACAACTGGGACTGTGGCAGTATTTCCAATCATTATAACACAAGGCCAACATGGCAATCAACACTAAAATTCAGTGGTTACTTGAACAAAATGACATTAAAAAAAAAAAAAAAAAGAAAATACAGCATTTGAAGAAACTGCCATACCGTATTAAAGGAAGGCAGCAGAAAAATACATCAAGTGCACAGTTGCTGCTTTAAAGATGTGCCTCTGTATAACGTATATAACCTTCCACATGGGCCACAAGATGCAATGCACATCACCTTAACTTTACTTCAGTATCTGAAATAAACACAATTCAGTAACAAAATAAACCCCGATAAGTTTGGCAAAATCACTTTTAATTTGTCTAGCACTACAGCCCTTCACTGGATTAAGAAAACAAATCCATGTAAAGGACAGGTTTAAATAGCATAAGAAATGGCAATCAAACAATCATTAATAAACATTATACCGGGGCAGCAGCACTTCAAGCCACAACAAACCCAAAATACCGATAGTAACGCCAATAGCCTAAGTTATCTTAAAATTACTTGCCACTTCATTCCCCTTAGATAGTCCACATAAAAACAAATAATGAATAACGTACCCCATTAAACACATAGGCTTAAGCGCTTTTGTCCACAATATTGGACTTCTTCAGAATCATTTCCTCCAATTTACAGTACCTCTGTATAATGTCTAAATGAATAAATAATTAATTATTAAAAACCATGATGTTTCCAAATTAAACATTCATGTAATAATCATTCAAAAATGAAGAATGCCCAAGAAGGAATTTTAAATGGAATTCGTTATTACAGCATTTAGGATGCAGTGTTTGATATTTAAATATATAAAAAAAGGTTTCTTTTTTAATTAGCAGCCTATCTAAAGCTTTGTCTTCTCTTGTGTAAACTATTTTATCCAAACTTCTAAAATTAAGTTTTTTACTATCACCATGATAAAAGAACACAATATGTGAAGCAAGACAATTATTTTAATTATTTTTCTTTATATCTCTTAGATGTTCTTAAAGTCTTACTTTAAACGTTACTTTTGTTTCTCCAGCATGTCAGTCCATACAAGCACTATATATTACTGCTGAGGTGTAACATGTAAAAGTTTCATTACATGTACATTTCATGACATCAGTTTTATCAGTTTTGTTCAGAATATAGGTACAAGCAGTGCAATGGCCATGGGTCAGAGGGTTGAATGGATGCAAACATGTCAAAAAAGCATGGAGCCACAATACTGAACCTCTTACCTTTACAACTGGAAGCAATCCCAAAAATAATTAAGGACAAAAGTCCCACTTTTTAAAATAGTAATGCCACTGACATAAACAACTGACAGAATAAGATGATGTAATTAGCATGAAATTTCTGAAGTACAAGAGATGTACAACCTTAGCAACTGTCATTATTTGTTGGCTAATGCACTAATTCTGCAAAGAAAGTTGAACTTAAAAAAGGAATCTCGCTGACAATCAGTGAGCGTTGAGAGGCATGCATTGAGCAGCTATACAGATGTACACTGTTCCTTTATGGCAGGCTAACACATGCCACCTCCAGTGTCACCACTAACAACATTCTATTAAAGACACAGCTAGCGTGGTGGGTGGTCTTTATGTTACTTTATCTGCACACTTTATTATGCTGATGCTCATACTATCTTTCATTTTTTAAATGCTATAGATATTGCGTTGCACCCTCTAGATAGATGGTGCATGCCACTAACTTGTAACAGCATTCATTTATGTATGATTTGTTCACACCACTCATTGTTATATATGCGTGAGCTTTAACCTATACACAGTCACTTATAATGTTTATAAATGTCCATGATCTATATCCTTGCAGTTTCTTGGCCCCACTGCAGACTGTAGTCTGTGTACAAGCTGCTTATGAAAACCCCCTTCCTGTATAGTCTAAAGGATGGCCCAGCATGCTATACTTCTGACTCCTTATTTTGCCAGGCTTGTACTGCAGAAAATAGCATACCTCTGAGTGTTATCCATTAATAATATGGAGGTGAGCCTAAAATGGATATATCTTATGGGTGATTGGTTCTTTGGTAGGTGAGTTATGAAAATAAAAGTTATCAGCAGTATTTCAGGAATTCATTTAACATGAACATCTCAGTCCATAAATAAAAAAATAATCACTGCAATGAACTGCAATTGTGCATTATTGGCAAGTTTTAATAAATGTAGTACAGTGAAGTGAACATCTACTTCGCTTTAAGTATTAATGCTATTTACACCCAAGACCATGTGTTCAAACAAAGTAAATAGGCGCAACTGAATAATCAGAAAGGTATACACGTGCCCCTTGTTTCTTGCATGATGCTTGGAAGTATATAATGAAACTAAGAAGTACAAAGTCAAAAGTCAAAATTTAGAATCTGCTTGTCTTTAAGGAAGATGTTGATATAAAAACAATAAAAGCAATAAAATGAGGACAAGTCTGAGACGAATTAAAGACTACAAACATGCTTGCAATCTGCTGTTGCTTTACCACCAGTGAACATTTTGATAAGAACATAATTACTGGGATTACTAGACTATAACGTTTGGTACATGGCCTTTTTAGTATGACTGATAGATACTAGTGGAGACTAGCTTACATAATGTGAAACACAGAGATTATGATGATCTAGGGTCTGACCTGATCCTATTCTCATGCAGGAGAAAATGACACACGTCACAAGGCTAATGTCTGATGAGCACACAGTAAATACATTTACAGATCCATTAAATAAATAATGGCAAAGCATACAGAGCCACTAAATAAATAATGACTGTGTGACCACAGATCGGAATATCAAATTAAATGTTGTGGCAACTGTTTATAGATGAAGACAGAATTCTGAATAAGGTATACATCACACGCAGAATCAATAGAATTGTGAAGACTGCAAAATTAATGCACAACTGTGAGGCATTTAAAAAAAATGTTACAGTAATATTGAGGGAGCTGGTCCATAAATATTACTGTGAAAATAAGTAGAATATGTCAAGGTGAAAGTGTTGGTTAATATAATATAATATATAGTCACTGCAGTCACCATAATGAATATAATGGATTTTGGATTTGGAAAGTAGGAGGTAAATCAAGTATAATGAACAGGAGAGTAAAGCAGTGATATGAGTAAACAAGCATTACACTCTTGAAGCACTGAATCTCCATGGAGCCATTTTATCACATTTCCATAGTCAGGAGAGCACCCATAATGCATAATGGCACCTACAACTCAAATAGCTTCTTTCCTTCATGCATACTGACATGGATAGGAGGTGAATAGGAGGTGAAGCTGATCATCTGAAGGGTCTGGAGAAATAAGTTCAAAGTCAATGTACTTAGTATAATGGTCCAAGTCATATTCTTTTTTTTCTTTCTGTAGGTCTGCAAATCAGGTTTGTAACTTCTACGGTAAGTCATGCAAATCCACCTTACAGAGACTTAATTCAGAGATTGAGGCTCCACTGCAGGAGCAGCTAAATGCAGTTTAAGTCTTTTACTAATGAGACAATAGGATGGTGTGGTTGCCTAAAGTTAGTCTTCCTTTCTTGTTGCCCATATGTAGTGGACAAATGTTTGCATCCCTCACAGAAGCTGAGTAATCAGGTGATGTGGCAAGGAGTGATGGTAGCAGGCTGTTGTTTTCTAGCTTGTAGGTTAGTGACCAGGAAGGCAGCTGAGATTGCATCTACATTAAATGGCATACAAGATTTATTCTATTCAGAAAGGGCAACAGCAGGAAATGTAAGATGATATATTATGCATACTCCTCTAATCAATAAATCACATGAAGAAAAGATCATTGTTTACTGAAAACAGTTGCTATGGTTGTAGCAAATGTGAATCTGCACACAAGCTAGAGAAATATATTCGCAATCGAGCTTGTCTTTTGAAATATTTTGGCTTTCTTTGGATATTTAAGTGTCCTGCATATAAAATGATGACAGTTTTAGTTCCTGATAGGATTGAATTTCAGGTTAATCATGTGGTTTTATCCTGCTCTTACATAGAGGCAGATAAGCAGAAAGACGGATAATTCTTTCTAAGTGAACAGCAGTGGTTCAGTCCCTCTTACCTATTCAGGTAGGCCCATGATTCTAACATTGTTCTGTCAGATTCAGTGGTGGTTTAAACATTTGGAGAGTGAATTATTGTGTATGCTGTGATGGCTGATTATGGTAGTTGTTCATATATTACTTTGAGGAATGAGGACCAGTGCTAGGAGGCAGTAGATTATGCAAAGACATAATTGTGTTTTTCTCATACTGACTTAAAGGGGGTCAAACAAAGTCAAATACCATATTTTACTCTGCCGATTGTCAGTTGAGGTAGCTCTTTTCATAAACAAATGACATGCACTTGTGATTGCTTATAAACCACTATGAGTATAACATAGCTCAATGGGATATTCTACAGCACTTATAGAGTCAAAAGACAGAGCATTCACCAGCACCACCCCCACTATGACTGTATTATCAGAATTATCATATGGCTTATATAAATAGCATTGCTGTACTTTAGATGTCAGTTGCAGTAAATCAGGACTAATATGTAGCAGAGTGTATTAGGAGTACAGTTATGATAGTCCATTCCCTTCATCTTAACACAGAGCCATTAAAATAGGGAAAATAATCAGTGGCCACCATGATACAGAAGGAATGAGCAGGAATATCTATTAATGTCAGGCTGGAGGACAAGGTTTGCAAAATTCAGTATTTATGATAACGTACACATGGGGTTCTCGGATTACTACCATGATTGGGAACATCACTCATTGAAAGAAGTGTATGTGGGGGGAGGGGGGGCTAGATTCTAATCACAGTCAAGAAATGGGAATTTAGAAGGTTGTAATTGTTAAAAGGTAGATGGGTATTAGGACAGTAATCTTCATCTAGGGTGTAGAAATGGGGAACACCACATGCAGGTGTGTTACATAAACCCAAGTCTGTTCAGAACAATGAGATGCAAATATCCAGAAAATGCTGTTTAATGGATAAGACCATTAAAATAAGCGTGTTCATTTTGTTTCACCACAAAACCTCATCAGATAAATCCAAGGAAGTAGGGCCAAGAATTTATGTAAGATATCACTCCTCAGCAGCCAAAGTGTCAAAACTGAGTCAATGCCCCCTTAAAGGCAAATTTGTATTTTCTTCTTGAAACCTTTAACTTTAACAGACTAGAAATGGAAATACATTCATTAATACCCGTCCAGACATCAGCTTGAAACACCAGCTGCCAAAATACTTCCCTTCTTTCTAGAAATACATGCCATGGGCCTCCTCTAGCTCCTTGGTGCATCTGCTCAACAACTACAAAATAAAAGTAATTGTCATGATATTCTGTTACATGCTTAGCCAGGGCATTCATAATTGTGCCTTTTCATATATCACAAAGCAGTTCATACAGCCTTTCTTTTAAGGCATATTCAGTCTTTCCAATATAAAAGGATGGACATACCTGACAGAGACTAGCATAGACCACACCTTTGCTGTTACAATCAAATTTTCCTCTAACCCAAACATGTTTTTTTTTATCCAAAAGGAATCACCCACTTGTTTCCAATCACAAAACAAACATCGCCCACATTTGGTTATTCTACCAACTTTACTAGTTGCATCAATATTAAGCATTGTACCTCCTAACATCATCTTTATGTTCTTCCCTCTTCTGAAAACCACTGAAGGGTGCTCTAAAAGTAGTTGTAAAAGTTCCCTGCTTTTTTTAAAATAAATCCTAATTCTTCTTAAGTATCCATCTTATAATCTGATGGTCTTGGTTAAAGTCAGTAATGAAGGCACTTTCCAGATCACTGGCTCCATTGTTATCCTCTTAGCCAGTTTCAGTTATAACACCACCATTATTATCCAAGACTAGAGGAGGCCCATAAATTCTTGGCCCTACTTCCTCGGATTTATCTGATGAAGTTTTGTGGTGAAACAAAATGAAAGCACTTATTTTATTTTAAATAATTTGTATTAAATAGTTCTTTTAATGGTCCTATCTATTACACAGCACTTTTTGGAGATTTGCATCTTGTTGTTCTGAATAGACTGTAGTTTGTAAGCCATTGAATTTTTGTAGCTTTTACTACACATTAAAGTATTCCAAGTTTTTCCACACAAATCACAACAGTCTTGCACAGATAGAATAACGAGTAAACAGCAATTCATCATTTTCCTTCACAGCCATAGCAATTATAATTACTTAGTATACATTTCAGATGTACAGTTTTGTAAAATAAAAATAAACAACTAGATAGATAGATAGATAGATAGATAGATAGATAGATAGATAGATAGAAAGACAGACTAGATAGATAGATAGATCGATAGATAGATAGACAGACAGATAAAATATGGACACACAATAATATGCTCAAGTAGTTGTCAACCTCTTAGCAGGGCCAAAATCAGGGACAGAGATTAATTAGTGTTCTTATAGATTTAAAAAGTTGTTAAAAAGACAGGTAATGCATTTTCTGAAAGAAATAAAGTCTGAAACTCAAATAAATGTTTTATTTAGTGATTTTAATCCTCAACAATTTACCAGAATCCACACATTAATAATTGTCATTATTTAATGACTGCAGTCCTCAATCCTTTACCAGAAGATCACACATTTTAATGAGAACAGACCAAGAATAAGGCAACTATCAAGGGTATTTTAAGAAGTTGGGCAGTTTCCAGCTTAATTCAAACAAATATACACCAGTCAGGCTGCTCAGCCGCATAGCTATCAAAATGTTTGCTCATAAAACATGGATAAAACCAAAAATAATGGGGGGTGGGGGGACAAAGTCCCAAACAATTATACATACTATCATAATTAATTTAAAATGTTGCTAAAGCAACAATGTTTTCATCAGCATATTTTGGAAGAATAAGATATGTGAAACACTAATGACTGGCATTCCTGACTATAATTCTTCGTTATTTATCAGAAAATCAAATCTTTATGAGGGACAGAGCAAAACCACGAGGCAAATCAGGGAAAAACTGAAAGTCAAGCTGAGCCTTCCACTGCTTATAATATCTGGTTGCCTGTCAGGGAAAAAAAAAAAACACCTTACCTGCCCTTACACCAGACCATCTTTTCCCATAAATTTTTCAGTTCTCAACACAACCTTGATGTTAATTTTAACATTTTAAATGCAAGTCACAGAACACATCACTAATCTGTTCTAAAAACTTTACATTGGATAGCATTATCCCAACAACTAAATTATACCCAACTTCTCTTAATACACAGAAATATATTTAATCACACTTCCTGCCCAGCTGTAAATGCAATTGTCCACCACTACCTCCTAAATTGTCACCTTTGATATTTTGGCAGAAATTTACATGACATCTACAAGCCTTACAAAATCTGTAGTCAAAATCTATACTCTCACAGTGTAGCAAAACTCTGAAATAAGATCCCTGCACCAATAAGGGCAGTAAGATTCATTCTTTTCTGACTCCTGGCTTTGTGCTTGTTGCCCTGCTGGCTAAAATGTCAGTTCCTTCCTCCATGCTACCTCTTCTTTTTCTTGTTTCTATTCCTCTTACTCTTATTTCCCTCATTCTTAATCTTGACTTTACTCAGTATTTTCCTGCCAACCATATATACTCCGTTTATTACAGCTAACAAATTATTTTCTCACTGTCCTCTCGCTTCCTCTCCTTCTTATCCACTGTTTGAATTTTCCATGCTTCGATTGCTTTATGAGTGAGTAATAAAGTCTCGCACTTAGCATGCCAACATATGTCAGTGCTGCATAATACTGTATTTATCTTGTTTTAATGATGGCATATATGTACTCTACATGTTATATGTGTATTAATATTTGTATTAATCTATGTATTTACGATATATTGTAATAGATGTCAGTTTTCAGCTATGTACAAGCATTTTCTGCTCTTTTACTTGTGGAACTTTTCTCCCCAGACCTCCACTAAAAACAGAAAAATTGTCCATTCAGACATTTCCAGTAAACAAATGTCAATAAATAAACAAATAAATAGCTCTTTTGACTCAATCCCACCCATAATCTACACAACAAATTGTAATTTGTTGTACCGATCATGGGTGAGACTAATCCAAAAGCTCAGAAATGATATGAAGTGAGGGAGGGGATGTTGCAGTAGCAGCATTTCTCTCCTTTATCAGGTAATGAATAACTAAATAAAAAGCACAAGCTAAAGAAGTGCCCTTGGCTGAATGGCACCCAAGGTGACAGGGCTGTCCATGAATGTTAGCAGATTGGGCCACACCTCAAGAAAGGTATAAAAATGTATAAAATGTCAAAGGCTACTACTGTCTATAGTAACTGATCATATCACATTGGTAGGATGTGGTGTTTTTTTTTTTACTTTGACATGAAACTGTAGTACAGATTATTTTCTATTGTGATTTTTTAGAATATTAAATAAATCCTTAGAAAGTGTTAATATCACTATGACTAATTAAATAATGTAGTTGTCACTTACTTGGAACTGAATGATTTCTGAATAAGCCAGTAACAGCTTTTACATTTATAGCATTTTCTTACTGCCATTCATAGTGCAAAAAGCAATAAATAAATGTTGTGCAATAAAGTTGAAAATGGAGTATGACTCATATTTAAGTATGAGACCTACAATTATTCTAATTTTATATAAGGTCCAAATAAACTTGTGTTTATTTTTCTTCACTTTATTAATAGTGGTGAGCTGAGTTTTTAGATTTCAGATATTTCTGAAGTTGCCAGAGCTGCACCTGGAAATTAAACTAACAAATCTACCTTTTTTCACAGGCTGTGCTACTTGCATCAAGAAGATGAAACTAGATAATGCATTATGAATGCAAACTGACAAACTATAGGAAAACTATATTACCATTCCAGCATGGCAGAGTGCAGTGTTAGGAATATTTTAATGTGATCTGCAAATAAATGCAGCCAGTTTATTTACTTTTGACAGCTCAAATCAGCTTTGTGGGTATAGGCCATTTTCTTTGTGTTTCTTGGCATAATCTCTAATGTATCTGATTCACTAAAACTGTATGCAGAGCACTTGGGTATCTGAAATGGAGCTGTTATTTAGTGGGGATTATAAAATCTTCCTACAGTTTTGTTCAGTTAAAGAAAAAGACCTCTTAACCACAAAAATAAAATGGTTATTTTTGTAGAAAAATATGCAAAAACAATGCAATTTATGTTGTCAGTTAAAATGAGTCATTAGCTTGCAATAAAACTCTTCTAGAGAACTTAATGTAAATGAAAATCACGTTTGCCAAAATGACAATTTATATATCCTTTTAACACTGTGACATTTTAATAAACTGTAACCCTTAATGAATACATTAATTGAAGTTGTCAGTTCAATAACTATTAAAGTTTGGCTTTCCATGAAAGAGGTACAACAAATAGTGACCATATGTGAAGACAGTCATCAATTAAAATTAAAACATCTGCTAAAAACTGGCAAAAATGCAAGTTACTTGAAACTAAGGAGCTAGCAGGCAAAAATCCCAAGTGAATTAAACAATAAAACACATAGTAACTGTAAATGACAAAAAAGGCATAGTGCTCTAATGCAAAGTGAGAAAACACGAAGCACAATATGCAGTGATATAATAATAATTCTGAGATGGAAAGCCATTTTCAAAAGATAGGGATGAGACATGCACATTTTTATCTTTCTGTGCAGTTAAGATAACATATCTGTTATTATACGGCATTAAATGTAAATGTTCCAGTTGAAGTAAAATTCTCAAAACTGTATTCTGGCTTCTGTACACAATCTAGACAGTTTAGAAATGGCATAAGGCCACTTATTTCTAACACCTGTGAATTCAGGACCAAGATCTTTATGTATTTAATGAGAAGTTGTGGCAGAAATTAAAGTCTCTCAAGCTTGTTCTTTAATTGTTACACAGGGCTTTGGAATTTTGATTTTTCTGCAGTTTTAATAAAAATGCCAGGCCTAGAAATCATAGTGGTAGAAACTGCATATTGTTTTAAAACAGTTTGTATAAGATTGCCTTTTAGGAAGCATTTGTTGATAATGTACTTTACTGAAGCAAGACTTAGAAAAGGAAATCATGCTGCTCTGAAACGTTGGAATTGTGGTTTTGAAACTTAGCTGAAAGTCTGTACTTCTTCTTTCATGCCTTTCTGAAAGTTATAATAGTAAATGTATATGATATTGCTCTATAAATATATATGTAAGCATGTTAATAATATCTCAATACCTGACTAGAACAGATATCTGCCCCTCGGATTATGAAGTAGTAAGCTATAATATGACATCTGGTTAGAGCCAGACAACTCAACTGTCCAGATTTTCACAGAATGTCGATTTTTGCCTTCAAATTTTAGTCTGTTCCTCATAACATTTTTGGTTTTCTGGCAAATCACTCTGATGATCTGAGGAATGGAATTAGTAACTAATGTCATACATTTGCGTTTCAGACTTTGTATCCTTTAGAAAGTCTGTTTTAATGCATACCGTTATTATAGCAACTTTCTAAGTTTATAAGAGTAATATTTAAAATCTGCCCCTATTTTTGGGCCTTTGTACCTCCATTATGTCAGACTTTGTCCAGGTTTCTTAGGCTAAGAGATTGAAAGGTATGTAGACAGATCATCGCCAAATGGGGCCCTAGGAAGGACCTGTCTTCCCCACAGCCATTCTAGTATCCCATTACTTGGCTGTCTCTCCCCAGGTACCATAAACACTGATCAAACCTGTCAGTGCACATGCTGTTTTCTTCTTTACTTCTACAGTGATTTTAGATATTTACATTTAATTTAAATTTTTTATTTCAAATTCATAGTGCAAACACAATGGCCATTTGCTAAACAAAACAAAACAGTCTTGTGTCAAAAATTGACTTAGCATGAGCAACAACAAACTTCTCTGCCCCTGAAACTCACATTCAGTGAAACTGCATTGAAGCACACGTTCATAGAAAACACATCTGGCAGATGATGGGTAAGTGTATCTTTGGGCTGTTTTCAAACCATAGGCCTTCTTGCACACATTTTTAGGACCATGCAAGCATGCATGTTCTTTGATTCACCTTCCAGATTGTATTCGATTATATTCCTTGTTTAATACAGTAATGTGTTATATTCCTTTTTTAATACAGCAACATCTGTTAGCATGTGTTTTAAATTTGTATTTTTGAACATTTTTTTCCAGTAACCAGTGAAACAAAATGTATGAACCAATAATGACATAACTATCCAAATCAAAACATTTTGACCATAAAAGGCCATTCAAACTGTTGTCATTATAATCCACCAATGTCAGTCTATATGCGCAATCCCTGCAGAAGTAAAATTAATCTGAATAATTCCACATTAAAGAAAAGTATTAGTAATGCAGAGTTTGCTGCAGGGAAACAACTTTGCATTTCATGGCTTCATCTGTAAATGCAGTCCCTGCTGCCCTTGAAGAATACAATGCCTATGTTACATTAACAAAAAATTGGTGTGCTGGTGATATGCAGTAGGCAATAGTTGGCAAACAATGATAGCAGGTTCATATTTACTAAACATCTCCTCCAATGATAACACACTCAGGAGTGCAGCACCCCCCTCTCCTCTTTTGTTGCACTGCAGTGTCAACAATCAGTCTACCTGGTATGGGAATATAACCCATAGCCTTCTGCACCAAAAGCAAGTGTGCTACCTATTGCATCTCTGACACTGACTATGAACCACAAAAAATATGAAACTCTATGACTGGCATTGACATTGCAGTCCTCATTGATTTACAGATAAATAACCAAATGCATAAAATTAGAGGGGACCTGGCAGTTGGTATGGAGGATTAAGGTACTTGCCTCTCAATAATTAAGATTCAGGGTTTGACTCTGAGCTAAGTCATTTTCTTAGCCAGGGCTGTAACTGGGGCATTACACATACACACACACACACACACACACACACACACACACACACACACACACACACACACACACACACACACACACATACACACACACATACACACACACACCCCTCTGCATATGTTCTCTAAAAGCTATGTGTGCACTCACTGCGACTGGTTTGAATTTCTCCTGGAATGGGATACTGTCTAATCTATTGTTCTAAATAAATGTCATTTTACTACTCATTTTCTCCTTCTGTTTCTCTGCAGCTTATACATCTGACAATCTTGAGAGATGCTTTTCTGTTTCTCAATATACACTGTCTTTTTAATCTGTCAGTGTTGCTGAGAGGTATTATTACTCAAATACCCCACACAGTGTTGATGTCCACACATAATTACATCATCATGCAAGGTGCCTGAAAATTCCATTGTTTTAATGCTGAGATTTCTGGGGCTGAGTTATTTTTTTTTTTTTTTTTTAGCTTATAGAAGACAAACTTTTTTTATAGTGATGCCAGCCCTAAACAGCTGCTTAGGTCACCTAGTGTGGGATACGGCTCTGCATCTACTAATAATTTATTCCCACAACATTCCAAGACTTTCCTTCAAATTTGCCCATCATTTATTTATTCATTATTCAAAGTTTGTATGACAATCTGAAAGCTTGTCCCCTCATTTATATTGACACAAGGAAACAGAAGAAAACACACTCAACAATAAATAGTAGCATGAAGTATTTATATGTGCAATACGGTACACTTGTACTTCAGATAAGCTTTGATTTTGGTGTTTATACTGAAATGTTTTCCTTCTTTAGAGAACATTCTAGAACAATTTGATTTGTAAAATGTGCAAGAAGCTGTGCCAAAATTTAGAAAACATGCAAAACGGCTACATTTTCAAAAGATGTCTTGCATACTCTATATGCAAATGAAGACATATGCAAATAGCCATAAACTGAATGCATTCTCCCTCTAATTCCATAGCAATGTGTACAGTTGCTAAGACCTTTAAGAGTAGAAGTACAAGTTGGCAGTGCATGCCAGAACCAAGCTAGGTCATCTGGCATCCTGTGCAGTTCCCCAAGTTGCACCCCTCCTCAACTCGAAATTGAGGAGCAAAAAAAAAGGTTTTCTCAAAGCTGAAGACCAAAGAAAATGTAGGAAACTGCTTGCTCCAAATGTTACAAGTGTCTTACTACAGTATTAAATCTTTATGTACTCTCTTACTACAGTATTAAATCACCATGTACTCACGCACTAAGTGCTTCTGCACTACAATAATGCAGTATTGGCATTTATTTATGATGCCATTATATCCTCACATAAAGCTTCATAAAGCAATGCTGGTACTCACACCCTACCATTGGCACCGGCTGTCCCTTTCACCATGCCCTAGTTACAACTCTGGTGCATGCCGTCATTTCAAGTATTCCTAAGCAGCCAAAGGGAAAATACTAGTTCTTGCAGTTCACCTTGTGTACCATTGAAATGTGCTATTAGATTAGGAAATAATGAAACCCACTCCTTGGTGGCCAGCGAAGCAACATCACAGTCTCCAGGTATGGCAATTCTGACAAGAAGGTGCTAGACAGTAATCACCTACAAAGAAAACTGGTACAGGCTGTCTCTGAAATGTGTATTCCCCATATGACTCTGCATAGCTTGAGAGATTAACCAGTCCAAAAGGAGAAGAAAGTGTTTTTGGAACTTGGCATACCTACATTTGTAACATTCCCTTATCATCTAGGTGACATTTTGGGATGATCCCACAGCATGGTCTGAAAAATACAGGAGTGTTTCCTTGTCATCATGAGTCATAAGATCAGGGACCAGAAAAAAACAAAGGATAGACAGCCATGGGAAAATTTCTGTAGTACTGCAGACTTTCCACAAAGGCACAGTGCACAGGAATGCCTACTCTCAGTCCTAAAGAACACCTTCAGAGGATTATGCAGACATATATATACAGATATATATATATATATATATATATATATATATATATATATATATATATATATATATATATCTATATCTGGGTCTACTTTAAAACACTGACACGCAAAACACCAACGATGAGAACACTGAGATCGGAAGATCGACAACTGAGATGACCAACAGTTTAAAAGCCCGATGCTGAGAACACCGACATGTTAAAGTAAGTGTGCGATAGTGACAGACTTTAGGGTTAGGGGTGGGTTAAGTGAGTTAGGGTTAGGGCGAGGGTTAGGTGAGTGTGCAATAGTGGCGGACCTTAGGGTTAGGGTTTGGGTTAAGGATAGTGCATAGATAGTTGTGTATGTAAGGTTTAGTGTAGGTTTGTAAGGTTTTTGTTGTGCTTGTGTTGGGTGTGTGTTTTGTGGAAAAGGTATTTGTTTTGTTTTGTTGCTTGTCGGGATTGTGGTTTGTCAGGCATGTGACGTTTCATGCTTTTAAACTGTCGGTCATCTCAGTTGTCGATCTTCTGGTCTCGGTGTTCTCATTGTCAGTGTTTTGCATGTCAGTGTTTTAAAGTAGATATATATATATATATATATATATATATATATATATATATATATATATATATATATATATATATATATATATATATATATATATATATATATATTCCCTGCAAGAGATGGCATTTAGTGAAACGTCATATGTAGACTGGTGGTACAGTCTTGCAAGTGACAGCATTCATGATGATGTGACCTGGAGGTAAAGTAAAGTGAGAGCATACCTGTGTAAGAGAATACATCCACAGGACACAAGGTGCATATTTAACTGTACAACAGATTAACACCATAGGACACAAGGTGCATATTTACCTGTGTAAGAGAATAAGCCCACAGGACACAAGGTGCACATTTACCTGTAAAGTAGAATAACCCCACAGGACACAAGGTGCACATTTACCTGTATAATAGAATAACCCCACAGGGCACAAGGTACACATTTATCTGTATAGCAGAATAACCCCATAGGACACAACGTGCACGTTTACCTGTATAATAGAATAAACCCACAGGACACAAGGTTCACATTTACCTGTACAGCGGAATAACCCCACAGGACACAAGGTACACATTTACCTGTACAACAGAATAACCCCACAGGACACAAGGTGCACATCTACCTGTATAATAGAATAACCCCACAGGACGCAAGGTACACAGTTAACTATATAGCAGAATAATCTCATAGGACAAAATGGTACACATTTACCTGTATAATAGAATATCCCCTCAGGACACAAGGTGCACATTTACCTGTACAACAGAATAACCCTACAGGACACACGGTGCACATTTACCTGTACAGCATAATAATCACACAGGACATAAGGTGCACATTTACCTGTATAACAGAATAATCCTTCAAGACACAAGGTACACATTTATCTGTATAGCAGAATAACCCCATAGGACACAAGGTGCACGTTTACCTGTATAATAGAATAACCCCACAGGACACAATGTTCACATTTACCTGTACAGTGGAATAAACCCACAGGACACAAGGTGCACATTTTCCTGTACAACAGAATAACCCCACAGGACACAAGGTGCACATTTACCTGTATAATAGAATAACCCCACAGGACACAAGGTACACAGTTAACTATATAGCAGAATAATCCCATAGGACAAAACAGTACACATTTACCTGTATAATAGAATAGCCCCTCAGGACACAAGGTGCACATTTACCTGTACAACAGAATAACCCTACAGGACACAAGGTGCAAATTTACCTGTATAATAGAATAACCCCGCAGGACACAAGGTGCACATTTACCTAGCAAAACAGAATTTTGTAGATAATTCTGTCCTTTGTAAATAGTAATATAAGCCACAGGCTTATTCTCTTAAATGTGAAAAGACTGTATTGGATGTTGAACTGCACAAATGTAACAACAGTGCACTCTGTCATAAGAAAGCTGATAAGTCAAGCATTTTATGACTATTTTGATCTCAGGGCTCGGAGCTGTGGTGTCTGAACCAGCAGATTCTTTCTATTGTTTTGTGACTAGAGTTAATTGCTGGATTTTACATATATAATATCTTTAATTGTTGTAATTTCCTGACCAGGTGCAAGCTTACTAAGAAATGTTAATGTAGAATTTCTGTTAGCCTGGGAAACCAGCGAATTGTTAAGAATGATGTAATCTAAAATGAGTCATCAGGATTTATTATCAATTTAAAGGACTTTCTCAGAGTCAGAGAGAGAGCATTTTGCATTTGTCTTCAGAATTGCCACTCACCAGCACTTGCTTTGCTCTGTCTGTATGCAAGCAGGGTCTTAGACTTTAGTGTCTCTCCTAGCAGTAGATAGAAAATAGCAAGTTTAGGCTAGCTGTTTTCTGTATTGATGTCAGAACTATTCTACTGTATTATTTTAAGCATTTTCCTGTGATCTCTGAACTCTTGACTAGCACCGTGTTGAATTGTGGAGATTTATCTTGTGTTTTTATTATTAAATATTTTAAACCTTTCAACTGTGGCTGTTTGTGTAGAGTTAATTTAAGCTCTAGAGTACATTGCATGTATATAGTGATATTGTACAAAGACACTCCAAATAAGCCTTGCTGCTCCGTCACACTTACCATTTGGATAATAATATTTCACAGTAATAATTGCTCACCCTTTGGTAAAGGCCCTTTTTAGTAGCTGATAAGTAAGGGTCCTGGTGGCAGTGATTACTACCTTATAGCCAGACAGAAGGGGCACAGCTAGTGAACCTGTCCCAGCCTTCCCCAGGAGTGTCTGTGTAGTTGTATATAAATCATATCTCAAAGTGTGTGTGTGTGTGTGTGTGTGTGTGTGTGTGTGTCAGCTACTTGAGCAGGGACATGAAGCACTGGTTGGACAGTGAGAGTGCTAGGAGGACTTGGCTTGGGACCCTGGCTAAGGACCCCATTCTATAGCTGTGCCAGTGTGGAGTCTTATTGGGAATCTGGAGAGAAAGGGAGAAACTAGCCCCAGACTGACTTTGATCTCTGTGTGCTCTTAAGAGAAATTGTACTTTATTGTGTGTGTATTTGTTTTCCTTCCCAATGTGGACACCCCTCACTGGTGTTAGTGGTGAGGATTGAGGCTCTTTGATTACTGGGCCAGTGCACGGGCATCACAAAAGGAATAACCCCACAGGACACAAGGTGCACATTTGCCTGTATCACAGAATAACCCAACAGAACACAAGGTGCACATTTACCTATATAATAGAATAACCCCACAGGACACAAGGTACAAATTTACCTGTATAACAGAATAACCCCACAGGACACAAGGTGCACATTTACCTGTATAACAGAATAACCCCACAGGACACAAGGTACACATTTACCTGTATAACAGAATAACCCCAGAGGACATAAGGAGCACATTTACCTGTATAACAGAATAACCCCACAGGAAACAAGGTGCACATTTACCTGTATAATAGAATAACCCCACAGGGCACAAGGTGCACATTTACCTGTACAGCAGAATAACCCCCCCAGGACACAAGATGCACATTTACCTGTACAGCAGAATAACCGCACAGGACACAAGGTACACATTTACTTGTACAGCAGAATAACCCCGCAGGACACAAGGTGCACATTTACCTGTATAACAGAATAACCCCACAGGACACAAGGTACACATTTACCTGTATAACAGAATAACCCCAGAGGACATAAGGTGCACATTTACCTGTATAACAGAATAACCCCACAGGAAACAAGGTGCACATTTACCTGTATAATAGAATAACCCCACAGGGCACAAGGTGCACATTTACCTGTACAGCAGAATAACCCCCCCAGGACACAAGATGCACATTTACCTGTACAGCAGAATAACCGCACAGGACACAAGGTACACATTTACTTGTACAGCAGAATAACCCCGCAGGACACAAGGTGCACATTTACCTGTATAACAGAATAACCCCATAGGACACAAGATGCTCAATTACATGTAAAATTATAGTAGAAAGTAGAAAGTAGTCAAGAAAAATTTTCAAGTGAAAGCAGTTAGGTTCAAAAATCTACTGATTATTGAGGAAGTTTATGATAAGGTGCACAAACTGGCTGCACTCTAAGAAAATATGACATCAACCATATTTAAATAAAGGATATCAGCAGTCATACCTTTCGAACAGACTAACAGTATGGATCTGCATGGATCTGCACATACCTGACACCTAATCCTTTGCAGCACCTTTATGCACAGATAACATGCAGGTCAAGATAGTGTTCAGGTCACATGCAGCACAACTGCAATGATGCCTGTGCAATTACATGCGATACATAAAACACAATGTGAACATCATGTAAATAGAGGTGGCATCATGCCCTCAAATTCTTCACTAGGGATCCTGAGGTCAAAGTCATGACTTCCCAGCAAAAGAAGAAAGTCCTCAATTTCTGAAAGGGGGGCAGATGGTGGTTCCCCAACAGTAGCATGTCTTGCGGCGTCAATTTCTTTCTGCTATATACATGCTCTATTATTCATGTCCTCAGAACATCAGTGGCATTGTGTTATTCATTTATTACCTCCAATTGCATCCACTTGTAGACAATGTCTTTCTAACACCTGTTTCTCTGACATGTTGGCCATCTTGTCACACCAGTGTCAGATCATACTAATCCTGGAATCTGATTAGAATTTATTTCTTAGCTGTAGAGAGATTGTGCCACTACATCTGGAACATGAAGGACAACTACATCATGTAACATTTGTGTGATCAGAACCAAGCAGTGTGTATACCAGAACTAAATGACTAAACATTGCCTACATATGCAAATGCAATGTATGAATCCACAGTATCTACTAAATTGTACAACATGCCTTAAAATAATTCATTGTAGAGGATGAATGAAATAAACTGAAAAAAATCAAAGTGACTTCTGGCACATCATCTAGAGCATAAATAGAAACTACAATGATGTTTTGACACCACCTGTGCATCTTTGTTTTCATAAATTGCAATACTGCATGACGGTGTACTAACAGGAAATGTGCTATTTCACTGTAACACTCTTAACTGTTCTGGAATCTCACAATATATGACTACAGACACCTCTGTATTCCCACACCCCTGAAAGTCTAACTATACAAAGTCTGAGACTGCACACGAGTGCAGGTAAAGGGTATTTTCTTACCAGCAGTAATCGTCATCCAGTCTATTAAACATAAAAATACTGACAGAACAGGATTTTGACATAAATGAATCAACTACTTCATATTCAACCTAACAGTTATTGTGACAGGGTTACATCCATATTTCTATACCTATCTCCTTATGTTATAATGCACACACACACACACACACACACACACACACACACACACACACACACACACACACATATATATATATATATATATATATATATATATATCTATATCTACAGGTTCAAACTGCTCTTGTGGGCCATTTTAAGCCTAGCCAATTACCCCATGTGAGAATCAAACCCTGCATTTTAACACCTTAACCATTATACCATGCACACACACAAATGTATATTCAGTTGCATCTATAATGGTGTCATGTACTCAAATTGGCTGCTTTTTGATGGAGCGAATGATGGTGAAATACTGACATGTGTACCATTAATTTAAATTTGAAGATTTCAAATAAATGGAACATCAGATGTATGTGGATCGGTATGAGTTTGGGAAACTAATGCCAAAACTATTAGATATTCTGAAGGTTTTGCTATTAGAGAGCAGGAGTGTTTGGTATGGGGGTTAGGGTTAGAGTAAGGTCTAAGTCATGGGATAAATTTAGTGGTGTGTTTGTGTGTGTGTGTGTGTGTGTGTGTGTGTGTGTGTGTGTGTGTGTGTGTGTGTGTGTGTGTGTGTGTGTGTGTGTGTGTGTGTGTGTGTGTGTGTGTGTGTGTGTGTGTGTGTGTGTGTGTGTGTGTGTGTGTGTGTGTGTGTGTGTGTCTAAGTGTCTTATGTAAGGACAGTGCTATGGAAAGGGGTTTTCAAAAATATGGTCCAAGATTAGGATTATGGACAGGGTGAAGGTTAGAGTTAGCATGCAATATTAAAGTAATGCGTATGAGATACTGTATTGTTTAGGATTTCCTTGAGTGTGTCCTTGTAGAAATTTAATGACAGAATCACATGAGATATTTAAACAGTTGCATTTCCTTGTTTCAAAAGCCCATTTATACATGTCCTTGATATACATAACTTCTCCATGTGTTTGCTCTTATTTATCTGTGTAGCTTACTGATGTTTCCATAATTTCACATGTGTGTGTGTTTCCTTAAATCATGTTTTTTCCACTCACATTACTGTTATAGGTTCATAGGCTCATAGGTGTGTACTAGGCTAATGGCCCTGGGGCCTTTACAAGTCTAGCCATAGGATTATCCTGGCATAGTGCCACCCAACCTTAGTTCCCAGTGCCTCTGTCAAGTAGAGCCACTGGAGTTATCCCCGGGGTGAATTTTCTATTTCCAATCCACTCATCAAGATTTGTCTTGAAGAGGGTCATCAAGGTGCTCTGCTTGACATGCATAGGAAGTCTATTCCATAGCATGGACAGTCTCTGGGTTATGAACCTATCCCTCCAGTACATTCTGTTGATTGTGGTAATGAGGTTGAGGTCTCTGGAGCCTGAGGTGTGGAGGGATTGGGATTTCTTCAGATGTAGCACTTCTAACAGAGCTGGGTCAGACATGGCTTTGTATGTCAAGCAGAGATCGCTTCTAAGTAGGCGATATGAGACAAAGAATAGTTGGAATTTTTTGAGTCTGTCCATGTAGGACAAGTATTTATGGCCTAGGATCCTTTTGTGAGGTACTTTTGTGGCCTCTCCAGTTGTTGCAGGTATCTAGTGAGGTACATGCCAAACGGGGCATTGTACTCAATGATTGGCCTAATGAGGGAAGAGTAGAGGGAGACAATGACCTCGTTCTTCCTGGATGCAAAACCCTTAGTAATGAGATGTGCCACATAGAAGAACTTTCTGACCACAGTGGCAATGTGGTGATCAAAAGAGAGGTTGTTGTCAACCTGTATTCCCAGTTCTCTTATAATGCCTTTTGTGTTCAGTGGACTACCATCAATGTGATAAATTATGGGAACTGGGTTTTTCCCCAAAGGGGATGACGACACATTTTTTGGCATTGAGCTTAAGGCCATGGTTCTGACACCAGTCATTGGTCTCAGTGAGGCCATTCTATAGGATGTCAACATCACTTGGGGAGTTAATAATAGCTCCCAACTTGCAATTGTCTGTGAATGTTGTCAGCCAGAGTCCCTTCATGTTGGCCTGGACTTCAGAGAAGTAGATACCAAACAGGAGAGGACCCAGGACTGTGTGGGACTCCACTTGTGACTAGTCGGCAGTCTGACTTGGAGTCAGCTGCTTTCACACTGTGGGTTCTATCTGTGACCTAGTTTGTAACTCACCTAGTGATATAGGGGTTGATGCCTAGCTTAGTGAGTTGTTCTATGATTCCTGGGTGGGGAATGGTATCAAAGGCCTTGGCCAGATCACGGTAGGCTGTATCCATAGCTCTGGTGACTGACTCAAAGAAGTTGACCAAGTTGAACAGGCATGATCAACCCTTCACAAAACCAAACTGTGGGGTATCCAGTGTTTGGAGATTCCCTATATCCTTGTTTATTAGGACCATGCATTCCATAGCTTTGCATATCAGATTTGTCAGGCTAATGGGGCGATAGTTCCCAGGGTCTGTAGTTGCTCCTCCTTTGTGGAGAGGGATGACTGTAGCAATGCGCCATTCGGTAGAGACAAAGCCTAAAGAGAGGCTGTGATTGAACAGGGCACATAGGTGAGTTACCAGTTCACTCTGTAGTTCATGTAGAACACAGTCAGGGATACTGTCAGGTCCCATAGAAGCTGTATTCTTGGCCTTGGACAGTGCTGTTTTAACCTGCACAGCAGTAATATTGGGCCTGGCAATTTACTGGTATTGTGATTGGTCCTTGGGGGGGGTAAAGTTGGCACTGAATCTGTCGGCCAGTATATTGGCAATATCTGTTGGCTCAGTATAAGAGGTACCATTGTGCAGCAGCTCAGAGCAAATCTGGTATTACCATGGAGATTCTTTACATAAATCCCTATTCCTGGCTAGTTATTCTATAATCATATTAATATGCCTAGTGATGCACATTTTATAGATTTTTATGGCTGACTGGCATTATGATTTCATATTGGGAAACATACATTGGCTAGCTACAGATATCACTGTGACCAAAGCACACATTTAGGTCATATACAGAGGACATTTGAAGACATCACCTGTCTCTGTATTGTCCATAACAGGCTTGTTGAACTACCCTTTCACTGTCAGTGGACTGTCATTTTTAGAATGCATACTATCTGTTGTGCTACCCTTCAAGTCATATCAGATACCCACCCAGTAATCATTTGATATTTTGAGACACATTTGTGTGACTGAAAGACTGAAAGACCAAAAATATGGACTTGCATTTACTAAAACTAATACTGCTGTTCCTTGGGAATGTTCCCTTTTTTCCAAGGTAAAGCAATCTCAGGGTTGGTATATTAATGAATTAATCAGAAAGGGGCTTACTCCATCATTATGGGGTACAGCTTGCGACCCTGCAAAAACAACTTTAAAGGAGAAATATGACATTTGGCATTCTCTATTGTTTATTTCTGGACTGTTTCTGTCATTCTGAGGATTACACTTATGAGTCTCAGAATTACAGTAGTGAGCCCACCCAACTGTGTATGTCTAGCTTGCTCTGTGTGACTGTAGGTTTACAATGTAAAACCTTTTTCCTGTGTCATTCTTCAACTCATATTATTATTATTATTATTATTATTATTATTATTATTAATTATTTTGGCTTAATTCCCTCCCTTCCTGGATCCTTGTCCTTAAGTATCATTAAAGGAAAAAATGACATCTCATCTCCCCAAAAAAAATCCTTTTTCCTACCCATTTATTTGTGTAGTCTCCTCCCACATATTTCCCATGAGTACCTTTGCTTGTTTTATGCTTACCCTAATGACTTTCCTATGCCCTATACCTCCCCACCAGTGCTGTTTCAGATACAGTTTGGCACTGCCACACACAGAAACATATGTAATGTAATATATTAGTTATGGAAAATGGAGTATATTTGTTTAAAAGTATTGCTAAAGCTTGTGCTAGGAAAATTCTCACAACAGCCATTGCATCAGCTAACTAATAAAACAAAACTATTGGTGCTCTGGTGAATAAAGAGAGAGATCCTGAAAGTGGCAAACAAGGAAGAGTGCTCCCCAGTCAAGGTGGTCTACAGGGAATCAAGACAGGGGAGTTCAGCAGGCCAACTGAGACTTTATGCTGATGTATTCTGGTACCATCTGGAAGTCCTGGAATAGTCTGTACCTGGAACATGGGGCAGACAGCATTGTTCTGCTAGAGGATATGCACGATACTGTACATCTAAGGCAGAAAAACCTTTATTGACTGCAAACCTTGTTTCAAGGTATTTTAAACATTGTAAATAGCTGATGGAAAATTATTTCAGAAAACAAAATTAGGTACTTCTTTTTTCTTTTCTGAATAACCCCATTATTTTAAATTTAAGTCTGCCTCCACTCTTTTGTTAAAATATGATAAATATACATGTGTGCACTTCCTGCTGTTCTGTAGTATATTGTTATCTACACTGACAATGGTAACAGTTCTGAATATGACTTTACCATCTATTAATATTTTAATATTCATTGGTAGTGACAGTTGTTTGAATAGATCCGGCACTTCTCAAAACACCTCAGGATATTTTGTACTACCCAGTGAGGTGCATATTTCTGTCTACTGTTCCTGTTTTGATTTGCAGTGATGTAAAGTCCTCTTTTACTGCAATCTTCTTGCTTGTATCCTAATATATGTGGCACTGTCTTCAGGGTTGTGTTGCTGTTTTATCTTATCAGAGAGCTTCTTTAGTGCTATCCCAAAGTCTTGGAATTTGACAAATTATATTTTGCCACCTTTAAAATAATTATACTTTAAATTTTATTTATTTTGCAACTAACATCTATCTAACACCGTAAGGCCATGCAATATCACAATCACCATCCCTTTTGTCCTCCAACGCTTATCCCAGCCCTCATCATTCCCTCTTCTACTCAAACCCTTCTCTATCCTCCTTCTCTGTCTTCCCATCTCTCACTACTCCTTTCTATAAATATCTCATTTCACTTGCTCCTGCTATCTCAGTCCATCTTCTTCTTGCTGATTTATATCTTTTTACTACATATTAGTATTATCTTTTTCCTGTGTATGCATTTGTCTTACAATTCCACGATTCTCTTTTGCAGAACCATTGCTAATTTACCAGATGACTCCCCACAACTTCAAGATAAAAAATGCCCATCCCAAATATGAGAGAGAAAAAAAGCAGAGCTTCCATTTGCAGCAAAATGTAACTGTAACAAGTTGTTATTGAGTACAACCACAAATGCAATTTCAGCATTTAGTTAAGAAACTGCAGTATCACCAGCAGCTTCTCGAATGACTGTCAGTAATGCACTTCCAATCCATTGGCATTTACTGATCACAATCCTTACAGCTTCTTTCTGAGTTAACTGTCCCCTTTGCCCCACCCTAATTATAACTCTGCCCTTTTACAAATATACAGTCTCTTTTCCTCTCAAACCTCCTTCAACTCTCACTGCCTCTTGCCATGCGCTGTGTACATAGCCTCTCACCTAACTGCACTCCATATCTTTCTTATCTTTTTATCAAATGCATTGTAAATATCTCTTTGCCACTGTATGTTCATAGAAAAAGGACAAAGGATTGCATTCCAGTTATTGAGGGATCTCTACGATCAGCCTCCTTGAGAAGGATACTAGAAAAGAGACTGCATATGATAGGTGAGCCTTTGATTTGGGAGGAGGCATGTAGATATTCTCCAAGGATGTACACTGGATTAACATGTTGTCTTTGCATTAATATGGAAAAGGCAGTGGTAGTTTACTAGCATAAGCAATGTGTGTTTCTGGACTGAAAGCAGGCATATGACCGTGTAGTCTGAAATCATTTATGTTAGTGGAGGTGTTACAACAGTACAGGGTCCTAAGAGTACAGATAGATGCCATTTAGTTATTATTGTTTGTATAGTGAAACTTTTATCTAAATTGTCAGTGCTAAGTCATGTATATATTCAAGGTGGCAACACAATTCTATCAAGAGTGTGTCATGTCTCCTTTCTTGTTCATAATTTTTTCAGAAAGGACATTAAGACACAGTCAAAGTGCAGAGGGTATCATGATTTTGACATAAGGGTTGCATGTTTGCTGCATGCAGATGAAGTTCTATTCTTGAATTCTATTTACTTTGTTCTTTATGCCAATCTGGTGGTGTAGAGGGATAAAGCCCTGCCTATCACATAGGTGACCTGGGTTTGTTTAGCAGTTTGGGCAATTGACAGTGAGGCAGAGTGGCATGGACATGCCTATCCAGGGAAGTTGGTGACATGGGCATCTACTGTAATGATCCCTGGTGGTTACTGGGGTTAGGCATGGCCCAAAGAGGAGTTGGGGTGGATTTGGATGAGCTGCTGTGGAGGCATAGTGATATGCCACAATTTTCCCATTGCATGCCCCTCAGATGTTGGGGAGAGGGCATACAAGAAAACCCCTCCTAGACAGATGCAAAAGACATCCAAGCCCCAGGGTGCCCTTTATATCCATGACTGGCTCCATCAACACCTGAGTAAGTCCAGGGCTAACTCTGGTAGACCTGAGGTGGGCATGGGGCATTGGGTAGCTGAGCTAATAGGGGACTACAAAAACTCACTGTGTTCTCTGATGTGTGGTAGAGTAGTGCACTGCTGAGTGTGTTGTGGTTAGGAAGAAAATTAGTGCCTGCAAAGCAGAAGCCATGGTTCTCACCCAGACCCTGCTTCACTTTAGTAATGCTTACTAATCCTAACCCTGTCACAAACCCTAACCATGTACTTTACCTTAGAAAAACCCTTTCCATGTCGCCACCACTCCTTAAGATGGCTTTGACACTCACCATGCACACATACTTATATGCACACAAAACCTAAATCTGTCTCCTTACCTAACCTTAACTCTAACCCAAACCCACAAACAGTCACACAAACAGCAAATTGAACAAAAGGTTACCCTAACATGCAACACTTGAACATACACTAAAGCTATCCCCTTACCAAATCCTACTCTAAACCTAAACCACATACACACACTAACAAGTACATTCCCACCCCACCACTTACCTTAGTTGGCAAGCAAAGGAGTCTACCAAACCAGTATTCAATAAATCTGCCAGTTGCCTAAACAAACATTCACTACACTTTGTCAAGCAAAGCAGTGTTTGATAAAATGCAGTACAGCTAAAGCCTAATGTTTGATTGATGGTTTGTTTCATCAATGATTGAAAATCAGCTGTTCTATCTTTTTTGAGCGAGATCACGGTACAGCAGCAATTTTGAAAGTTGCCCCTTTTCTACTGTAGTGCAGTTTCAGAGGTGGTATATATAATTAACAGGGTGTGAGGAAGGGGCAGGGTAGCTTGCCCCTGCAAAAAATCTTGTAGTTGTGTTTTTTTTTTGTTTGTTTCATTGTTTGCTTGCTTGCTTGCTTGTTTCAATCATTTAAGGTTTTGAACAAATATTTATTGTGCATTGTGGATAGATATCAAGACACTGTGCACAATAAATCATTTATTTCACTCCTGAGTACTGTTTTTCTTGTTTTGTTTTATGATTTCTTCCTGTGTACCAGAGTGAGTCTTTTAGCTCCAAGTTGTTTTGTTGTATGATATACACACACACACACACACACACACACACACACACACACACACACACACACACACACACACACACACACACACACATATTGTTTACATAGTGGACAGACAGCAATATACAGAGAGCTAGAGAGAGCGACAGAATTTCCATATGTAATCTGTGCTAGAGCCAAGGTAAAAGCACATTTGTTTTACCTTGGTAAGTTTATTTCCATCCATCCTCAACCCCTTTTCCTATTTTTGCACATGCGGTTAGGGTGTCCCTTCAATACTATCAATCTTCTCAAGCCAAGGTTAACACCGCCAGGTGGCTAGCCCTGCTGCAGTAGTTCATCCATACAACTCACTCACACTCGCTCCTAGGAGCAATTTTATAGTGTTCAGTACACTTCATACATGTCTTTGGAGTGCAGGAAGAAACCGGAGCACCTGGAGGAAACCCACATGACTGCAGTTGGGAGGCATGCAGACTCCACACAGAAGGCACTCTAGCCAAGAAATGAACCAGAGAACTCTTGCTGTGAGGTGACAATGCTAATCGCTGTACCATTGTGGCCACCTGGTAAGTTTATTTGTTTTATTTATAAATTTTGTACCTGTGTTAATTCACCATGAGACATATTCCTTTTCTAGGGCAACTCATAAGCACTTTCTGCTTAAGAGTCATACTGTTGGCAAAAGAGGGTGGAAAGCATCAAACGTTGTACTTTGCGAACAGAAAGTAATTAAGTAATTAAATAACATCTCTCAGCACTATCCACCAAACAATCATCTGTTACTTTTGTTCACTCTTTTACCTACATAGTTTCTTCCATTTGACCATTATATTGCAAAATAGTGTGGTTTGGACATCGCATGCCATAATTTCCATTGCATGAATCACCAGGTGTCATATTACTTATTAAAAGCCTGACCCAGTCTTCTGTCTAATTTTTTACTTTCTCTTTAATACACTTAATGGGATTACAGGGATAAGAATTACTACATTATGTTCTGTAGTAATATAAATATTTTGTTTATACTTTTTTCAAAGAAGACTAATATGACTATGGGTATTTTGAACTATGGAATATAACATTCTTGTTCATTTTTATTTATCACAGCATTTCCATAGTAAATAATGAAATTCATTATCATGTAGATATATACTTAACTTTTCAGGCTGAAACTGAATTTACTTCTGAACTCATAAATAATAAAATTTAAATGCTCCAATGTACTCATCTATCTATAATCATTTCAGTATTACAGTCTTCATCTGATTCTCATATTAATTTTTATAATGACATATACAAGCTATTATGTATTATTCTCAGAATCTGTTTCTTCTTAAACACTAAAAACTTTAGTTCACATGCATGTATTTCAAAATTATAGGCCTATGTCATGACAAGGCAATAGCAGGTGTTATTTTTGGCCTTGCATGTTAACAAGATTTCATTCTGCTATCATTAGGCCCAAGTTTTCATTTAATAGCTTATATATGTGACCATGTATGAAATGAAAATGTAAATAAAAAAATCCTAATAATTCTACCTTGTCTGTATCAGAATGTCTAACTTAGGGTTTAGTTTCCACACACTTCACTCACATATATTATCTCATTTAAGTATAGCAGTGACACTTGCACTCCATGCATGTTAACACTTCTTTCATAAAATCATATCACATCAGAACTCACTGATACTTTGCTGCCTCACCAGGGCCTGAATGTGTTGTTTTAAATTTAACTCCCACAGAGCATACATTCACATTTAGGTCCAGAACAGTAGGACTGCACTGTGTTTAACAGCTGGCAGAAGAAAATCCAAGAAAAACTGTACTAGAACTAGCACTTAGCCTTAGTTTTTCACCATTAAATTTGAATTTACTCACTGGTTTTAGTGCAGTTGTGTCTCCTTCCCTGAAGGCATATTGGTGTTTTTTTTTCTTAGTTTTCCTGTTCACCTAGTGGTTGCTTTCTTTTGGTTGTTGGCATAGGAAGATATGAATGTGATCTAAGACTATGTAAATTATATATATATATATATATATATATATATATATATATATATATAATTTACATAGTCTTAGATCACATTCATATATATATATATATATATATATATATATATATATATATATATTCTTCTGCCAGCATCTGACTGTTGATCCCCATTAAATGGCCAAAAGATTATATTCATAAGGTACATCTATTCAGGACAGGGAGTAGACCCTATTTGAGATGATACAGGGTACTAATGCCAGGTAGGATCATGGACCAAATTGATTGCTAATTTGCAGGGACCAAATATTATCAAATTTCTATGGAACAAAAATTAATATTGACAATGCCCTTATACGATTTTGCAGACGAAGAATGAGCAGGGGTGTAAATGGGTGCATGCCATTTTATAAGCATCAGGTAGTCATTTAAACTAGGAATTCATGGTTTGAAAAGAAAATTCTTGTTGACACAAGTGGCATTAAAACTATACAGATGTACCTTTGGAATACACTATAGTGCTTCTCTACAGGCATTCATCTGATCTGCATTCAGACCTTGATATATGGAGTTACCATATAGTATATACACTTCATTAAATGATGTACACTCAAAATGACAACATAAATACCCTTGGCATGTGGCTTAATGACAGCCTGTTTAAATATTTCTAAATCTTTCAAACTCACTACTCAGTTCTGATCAAGCTATGTTCAACAACATGCTAATAGTCACATTTATGAAATCTAATTTTAAATTACTTTGCTAGGTTAAAAATTGTGCTTCTATGACTAGATATGTCATTTTTTTTACATATTTTAACTGCATTATATTTATCAACTAAATAATAACCACACCAATTGCCAATACATAAGACCACAACATCAAACATTGTATAACAGGAATAACTGTAAAATAAGAACTGTTACACAATTGTGCTGTTGCTTATGCTTTGCAATTTCGTTTACTGTGCTGTGCTGTTGTGATTTAGCTTGCTGTGGATTGTTTTTGTGCTTGTTCATTAAAGCAGTGGTCCATTTTACTGAGCTCTGTGTGTGCCTTACTTTAGGTTTAACAGTTTTTATCTTGTGCACTCAGACCACTGGTTTGGTTTAAAGATATTAAAGCAAACAAGTGCCTTTTTCCCCCTTTTTTAATTGTAAGAAATGTAGGCATTGCAATTTAAAAAGAAAAAAAAAAGCTAGACAAAAGTATATTTAAGTTAAGAATTCAGACCACGATACGATCACAACTTCAGAAACAATTGCCACAAACCAAGCCTTGGAGGAAACCTTTTTTATTTCACCGACTGAGCGCTTTCACCATGAAATGGCTTCTTCAGAGACTCTGAAGAAGCCATTTCATGGTGAAAGCGCTCAGTCGGTGAAATTAAAAAGGTTTCCTCCAAGGCTTGGTTTGTGGCAATTGTTTCTGAAGTTGTGATCGTATCGTGGTCTGAATTCTTTGCTGTTTTGCCCTGTTTTGGGAATTTTGGCTTTTTCAAGTAATTATATTTAAGTTAAAAGGCTGTGTATCAACGCCTTTGGCCTAATTTAATAGTTTTTAGTGTAAGGAGGTAAATAAGAAAACACAGAATGTAAGGAAAAGATTTCCTTTACAAACAAATGTTCAGTGTGAGTTGAAAAGTCTGTAGCTGAGATGTAGATTTTGTTCTTATGTGTCTATGAAGACAAGCTGACTACAGAGGCAGACAATAAAAAACAGAGCACATTTTTAAGGCTAAAAGTTAACCTTTTCTGAAAGCATAGAAGCTGTTTTTCCCATCTTGGACTGGAATAAAGGTAAGACATGAACAGAGAGCAATTAGTCTAAGAACGAGCGCTAATATGTGTCTTAGCATGAATAACCTTAATTTAGGTTAGGCAATGTCTGTGTGTACAGCTGCTGATTTTGGACAACTGTTCCCATCAGCAGAGTTCAACTTTATTATTTGAATATGTACATAGTTGTGTGTGTTTGTTAATAGGTTCTAGGGGTGTTCAGGCATGTGTTTGTTTCCTTGTTTGAGGATTTTCATTAAAACAAAAAGTCTTAAAAAAATGCAACATAGGTTTACATGGAGATGAGAAGAAACAAATGTGCAATAGATCAACCTACCAAACATTATTGGGTACATATAATACAAAAGTTGGAAACAGGCAATTAAAAACGTCATGCATAATACATGGGAATACTAATTTGTTATCAAACTGGCTATGGTTTCCATAATATTTTGAAATGTGAATGGCCTCACGAGTATAGACAAAAAGTAAAATGCATTAAATTATATTAAGAAATCCGGATTACAAATAGCAATGCTACATGAAACACACTTATGAGCATGTGAATTTGATAAAGAAATGATTTCAGGATGATTATTCAGAGTCTCAGGGACAAAGGAAAAGGGGAGTACTTATACTAATTGCTAGAGGAGCTGCAGTAGTGATAGAAGTTGAGAAAAAAATAATAATGGTAAATTTGTGGTAGTAAGTGGCTACTGATAAAGGAGAAGGATTATTCCGGCATGTATTTATATTCCACCTAAGACTGCTATTAAGGAGATTAAGAACATTTTGGGAGAAATAATCAGCTTTTAGCTGGGAATATTATTTATAGGTAGGAACTGGAATATGATTTGCAACAGTGAGGATGTATATTGGGACCTAGAAGGGAAAATATAACAAAAGAGGGCATATTTCTGAAAAAAAAAATTGGTATGGAAGACGCAAATTCAGTATTAGGAACTCTGACAGAATTTATATATTATTCCCTAAGGTACAAAAACTGGGCTGGACTAGACAAAATTATATTTCAGAGGAAAATGCAGCATGTGCATTTAATTGAAAGCTATAAATACACATGGAATAACTATTTCAGTTAATGGAACATGCCACATGCGCATTTAATTTAAAGCTTCAGTACAAATCCAATAACTGTTTTGGATCATGAGCCAATAACAGTTAAGACAAAAATGCAGGTAATGAAGTGAAAATAAGACACTGGTGCTTATCCACCTACATGTTATAAAGCAAGGACTTTAAGGGAAGAGTAGTGGAAATTATTCAATGGTAATTAGGGAAGACGGTAATTTCTTCAGAAGTTTTAGCTAGTGAGTTTAACAATAGGGCAGAAATAAAAGAAAAAGAGATATGGTTAAGAAGTAACAGGAATTATTTACATGGGCTGACAAAGATTAAAGTATTGCAGAATAAGGGGAATATCAGAGAACAAGAAGAGGTACAGCTACAAAGTGTTAAAGAGAAAATAAGGGTGTATCTGGATAATATGCATGAGTTTACAAAGATAGCTTTTAAGCAACTGCTTTTTTTTCATAATGACTCCGAAGCACAACCACTTTTCACATAATGACTTAGACAGCAGAAAGAAGAAAGGATTGTTGCCAAACTTAGGGAGCCTATGATAAGAAAAAATAACCAGAGATCCTAGTATTAGAGATATTTCAGAAATTTTATAAAAAATATATATAAGGCAGAGAAATTTAGAAATCAAGAAAGAGCAAAAATAAAAAAAATGAATGGGAGACTTAAGTATGCCAAGGTTAGAGGTAGATGAGACCCAACAATTAACAGTTAAGCTAGGAAGAGACAAGATGAAAACAGAGAAATACAATCAATCTGCAGGGGAGTCTCCAGGAATAGATGGTATTCATGGGAAAGTTTCTAATGTAGGAGAGAAGAAAGTGATAAAGATCTGGAAGGTTTTGTTAACAGTATTTTAAAAGGAGGAGAGCACCAACATCCTAGAAGAAATGTGTGGTGGCTGTAATATTTAATGACATAAAGGCCCACCAGACTCAGCTATATATATATATATATATATATATATATATATATATATAAGACCATTTCAATTTTAAACTAAAAGTTTGAAGTATTTATCTCTATAATAGCTAAAAGAAAGGCAAAAGTCTTGCTAAAATTGATAGTTATGGATTAATGTGATTTTGTGGAGGGGAGGCAAACATTTGACAGCATTACTAGAATAATGATGATCCAAAGGGAAGCAGAGTGTAAAAAAATGCTGGCATTGTTGGTGGGTCTTAATGCAGAGAAAACATTCAACCAAGTAAGTTGGGATTTTATGAGTAGAATGGAAGGGTTTGCATTCCATGATACAATAATAACATTAATTAGGAGAATATATGAGAAAACAGAGGCAAAGGTTAAAGTGGGAGAGTACCTCTCTGGCAAACTGTGTCTGAACAGAGGAACCAGGTGAGGGTGCTTTCTCTTTCACCATTGTCATTTGCTTTATATTTAGAGCCACTGAGAAAAAACGAAGGGGCTCAGAAATTCAAAGATTTAATTAGTATTGTAATGCAGAAAAGTTATTTTTATTTGCAGATGATACTGTTTTGTACCTGATAAAAACAGAAAAGGACATCTCAGTGTTGTGGAATATCTCGAGGCAGTTTCAAGACTTTTGGGGATATAAAATTAATGAAGATAAAACAAAGGCTTTAGATGTAAATTATTTACCAATACATGAATTGGTCCAGAAATACCCATATTTATGGGGACATGATACAATTAAGTATTTAGAAGTATGGTTTCTGTTATAGCAGCTAAGGATATATGGAAAAAGACTAAACAAAAGATAATATAAAAACTGAGAAAATGAAAAGTCATATTTATGCATACAGATAGCAAGATACAAGCAGTGAAAATATTTTAGTCCCTTTAGATTTATATAAAAGTCAATAGTATTTTTATCAACCAGTTAAGTTGTGGACAGTAATTAATAAATAGTTGAAGGAATTTATTTGGGAGGGAAAGAGCTCAAGGATCAAGTGGGATAAGATGATCTTCCCACTGGAACAAGGAGGTTTAAGATTACCTGAGGTGAAGGGATATTTTAGAGCTACACTGTTAAGGATTATATTAGTAACACAAGCAGAAGTCTATAATTCAAAACGGAAAGGGATGATGATGAAACTTGTGGTGGGGGATTCAAGAAATAAGACTAGACTGGGGTTTTGGATTCAGATCCTTAAGGAGAACAACAGCCATACAGAATTGTATATTCATAAAGTAGACAAATATATTCTAAAAACTAAGCCAACACAAGAATGGAGAAAGGAGATTTTGATGATAGGGATGACTGCAATTAGGGGTGCAGAGAATAGGCATGAGAGGATGAAATGTGTTATCAAAAACTGGCAAAGAAACCAAGGTATTGGGAGCAAATAGCTGGAAATCTAAAGGTAACAGAATGGGAAGAGGCTAAGAAGGCATTTGGACTACAGGGTAGAGACTGACATCCCCATCATAGGTTGACATCAGAATATAAGCAAAGAGAAAGGGATGAGGGAATCCTAAGGAAAATACCTGCTCTAATAGCATTTGTCTAGCAGAATGAAGAACAGAAACTGCTGTTAAAATGGGGATAATTAGTAGGTCATATAAATATTGCACAATAACTATAGGAATCAAACAGAGGAGGTTAGAAAAGACTGTGATAAAAAGATTGGATAAACAATTCACAAGGAAAAAATGGTAGGACGTATGTATGGATCCAAAGTCTACAAGAGTGTTTGCTTGGAAGTGTTTGCATAGATATCTCTATACCCCAAGCAGACTCCAAATAATTTTTTCTCAGGTAGCTAGCAAATGTTGGAGGTATGACGGGTAGAAAGAGGTAAGTAGGAACATATGTTTTGGGAATGTAATGAGTTGGCAGACTTCATAAATTCCCTACAGAGTACTCTGTCAGAAATATTGAGTGAACTAATTGATATAACTAAGGAAATTATTTTTTGAGTTGGGATTCAAGATCTGAATTGCTTAGACATAAAAAGGCTTTGCTTAAGTTTAATTCTGGTGGCTGGAAAAAAAATCAGTTGATAGAAAATGGAAATCAAAGTCTAAACAAACTGTATTTGTAGTATTGAAGTTGTAAGTGAGATAAAAATAACTGGAAGAGGAATCTTTCAAAAGAGAAAATTACATAGAAAAATGGAAATCGTGGGAACAATTTGAACTGAGCAATTTATGTAATGTTGTACTGATGATAGTTATACAAATAAATATGTGATACATTATGTTTGCAACTAGGAGCATGTTTGACTATGTCTTAAGTGATAATTCAATAAAGGCATTAAAAATTATAGTGCCACTTCAATTTAGGCATGCTAACAAACCAAATAGTTTGATGAGATCGATGATAAAGAAATCATGGAGCACAAGGCATAATCCATCACTCCACATCTGAGCAATGTCTTAGTGTTATATTTTAACTTAACTATCTTCCCAAATGTGTTTTAAAGCTCCAATACATTGTCTAAAGCTGCTGGGCTGTCAAAGGTAGCAAGTAAATAATCATTAGCAAACATATAACAGACACTGAATATCCCCTTTTCCTATAGTTTTGTTCAAAAAAGAAATTTCACCAGGTGAGAGAGTTCTTCTACTTTTAATATAAAAAGACCAGGGAAGAGGGGACAACTTGTCTGATGTCCCACTGTATCTACCCTACCTCTGACAACCCTTAATTTACCAATACTCTGAAAACTGGTGACATACATAAACCTTTCACCTCAACATCAAATTTCGTGGTTCCAGCATTTTGAATAAGAAGTCTCCAGCCACCAAGGCAAAAGCATTAACTGGATCAAAGAAGACAAATCCCAGGATAACTGGGATACAGTTAACAGCATAGAAAAAACATGTCAAACCCTACCAATTTTCAGTAACTGACCCCCCCCCCCCCAAATGCATTCTGACTAGACTGGATTAGCTATAGCAGGACATTGTCCTCTCTTCTCATCAAAAATTTTGCATAGCTCTTAAGATCAACATTAATGAGTGGGATAGGTCTAAAATCACCTACATTAAGAATGCTGTCTTTCATTTTGAGAATCATTATTATCATAGTGCAAATAAATGCCACAAAAGCTAGAAATACAAGTAATTAGTAGAAGTGGAAGGGTAAATCAAGAATCAGACACTAAATTTTAAATGCTATAAATGCTTCCATCAGTATTTATTAAAACAAACTTCTTCAGACAACAAGAGCAAAATAAAAAAACACAGTTTAAATAACCCTCAATTAAATCATGTGACCCAAGAGGAACTTACATCACTAAAGCAAATCTTTAGAAACAACTCCATCTTTTGGTTCAAAGACTTAACTACAACTAAATAAATAGTCAATTCATTCACTAAAGAACTTGGCTACCATATAGTATGATAGAACAGAAAACACATTAAAATGAAATACAACCTTAAAAACCATCACACATACACACTTAAGGCCAAGCCTATTACCTATCAAGCGCCTTCAGTTTTAATAAGCAATGTATTGAGCATGCATAATTCAATCCAGGAAAGCTATAAGCATTTAGTTGGACTTGCCACTTAAGTTCACAACGTTCCAGTTTAAGAGTTCAAGGATCCCCTCCTTCATCAGGTGAAACTTGTTAAATTATTTTGAATTTAAAATGATATTCTGGGAATGTCATAATATGTCTGGCTAGGGCATTATAATTTATTAATAGTACAAATATACTCATATAGTTGTTCTCTAAAGTCTGCGTTCTATTTTACCTAAATAAAAACCCTCGCAGAACAAGCACTTAGCCAGATAAACTACACCTTTAGAGCAACAGTTAAACCTACTCTTGATCTTATAATTGGTATTACAGACCATAAAATTATTACCAGTATCAACATATTTATAATAAGGACAATCTTTGTACTTATACATTCCAGGGCATCTAGTTAAAGGAAATTTCTTAGAATCAAGTGAATTTTTAGATTCAAATAAATTTTTAAAATTGGTACCTTTCTTAAAAACAACCCTAGGATGATCACCAATTTTTCTTTTAAATTAATATCATCCAATAATAGGTTCCAATTTTTATATAAGATTTTCTTAAGGTAAATAGCATCAATACTAAAAGGGGTAATAAAACTCAGATTAAAGGCAGTGGTTGATAAATTACTCTCTTGAATGCTATGATTACCAAATCTTCAACAGCTTTCCATACTGTTTACAAACCCTTTCAAACATATGAATAATATGATCAAAACTATCAAATTTATTGTGGAAGAAATTTACTGACCTTTATTGCTTCTGGGGTCAGTTATTCCTTTTTCCATTACATCCATGACCCTGGAGAAGAGTCATCATCTTCTTTTCATGTTGCCTCTGCCTCTCATTTTCTTCAGCTTCTAGATGTCTCAGTCTCTCTGTTGATTCTAATTCCAAATGCCACAGTCCCTCTGCTGATTCTGCTTAATCCTCCAAATGCTACAGTCTCTCTGCTGATTCTAGTTCTAAACATTCGGCCTCCAGTTCAAGTCTCTTTAACTCCAGATGGATTTTTAAGTCCTCTGAGGCAAAGTTGAACTGTCCATTTCCCCAAGACCAGTCTGATTGTCCTCCTGGTTTCTGGTCCATGATGCAGTTGTGAATACGGCTGCAATAATTTCTCCTATAGTCAGGTTGGTATGCACCAGTCATTCAGCTTGGCAAATCTCAGCCAAATGGCTCCTTGTCAGCTTGCCTCTGCTAACATCCTTGCCTGCTCTCCCTGACTGACTAAGCTAACAAAAAATAAATAATACTATTGTGATATGAAACTCTGAATGTCTACTGTGTAGCTGCTTGAGACTATAAACACCTTCATTAGTGACCACAGTTTACAGGCTACAGGAGTTCAATATCCACACCACTGAATCCCAATATTTGGATATCCCACGACTGCCGCCAATAAATATGTGACGCCCCGTCACTGGACCAATAATCAAGGAGCCTCAATTCTCACCACTGACACCAATGGGGGTTGTACACAGGGAGGTTAACAGGTACTCACACAGCATTTCCAGATGCAGCTCTCTAAATCAAGTGCAATTTCCCTTAAGAATACACAGAGACCACAGTCAGTCCAGGGCTGGTTTCTCCCTCTTTCTCCAGATCCCCAATAAGACTCCCCACTGGCACAGCTGTAAAGCTGAGATCTTAACTGAGTGGCCAAGACAAGACCTACAGCACCCTCTCTGCCCAACCAGTGCTTTGTGTCCCTGCCCAAGTAGCTGACACATATACTCTTTGAGGTTCAATTTACACTTACACACACACACTTGGGAAAGGCTGGCACACATTTACTGGCTAAGCCCCCTTTTGCCCAGACTATAAGGTAGTTGTCACTGTCACCAGCCAACTACTTATCAGCTACTTTAAGGGCCTTAATAAAGGTTGTCCAATCTTATTGTGTAATATTTATATTAATACCCAGGGTAGTCTGACCAAGAGCAAAGCTATTAGAAGTAGCCCACACGGTGTCACCAAATAAATATATAAGTAGTCTTAAAACATAAATATCTCTAGACAGATCAGCCACAATAAAAGGTTTAAATATTTTTAATAATAAATAATAAAAGAAAGCTTTAAATATTAAATATTTTTAATAATAAATAATAAAAGAACAAGAAAATACTAAGTATATATTCACAGTGACATCAGAGTTTAACATCACAGGAAATATTTAAAACATTGCAGGACAGTCTTAAATAAATAAAGAAAAATATATAAATTAAGCTTTTCTATATTCTGACTATATCTAAGAGAATTATACTATCCCCTAGTGACTTACTATTACAGCAAGGCAGATGTGGTGAATGGGTCTTAAAGTTGTTGTCGGGTATAAGACAGAATACAGAATGCCCTCTCTCTCTAAGAGACTCCTCAAATTAATATCTGAAATATTACTGCTGGGATAGCTTGCAGAATGACATTATTTCTTGTCATATGACTCTATCCCAGGTGAACACCCCACTGCTGGAATATGGCAGTATTTAGCATCAACTTATGAAAACACATAGACCTCAGATCTTTGGCAGATGCTAGAAAACAATTGCATTCTTTCACATTTCAAAACTAGCAATTAGTTCACTCCAAAGACAATACAGGAAGCTTCTCAGCACAGACTCTTTGTCTTACTGCATTGGAAACTGAAATATACCATCTTTTATTGTGTAGCCATAAAGTAATTTAATTTTGGCTATTTTTCTGAAGTTAACCTCCTGTATTCCAGTTTCCACTGTTGAAATATATACATTTAAACAGCTAAAATAGTGCATGTACCATTCTGTTCTCTTCCAACAAGGCACACTGTGGTTACATCTTAAACACAGGCACTTTATAAAATACCTTTTTAACACACATACCAGTTTGATATACACATGACATACAGCTCTAATATAGTTGTAACACATGCATCTTATATAAATCATGTTGATATTCACAAATGACATATAATGATTTAAAAAATTCCATCTAGCTGCGCTGGCAGTATCTCGCACATTGTATGATTAGAGTATAAAGAAGACAAGATGTGGAAGCTAGGGGTATTGTACATCCAGGTGAGAATATAACTTATCTTGCTCCTACCCCACTTATATAATTTCAGGGAAAATCCATCCATACCAGTTACTTTATCCACTTTAATTTTCTTAATTACCTTCTCAATGTCTCACAGTGTAGTGGCCTTATCTAAATCTGCCCTGTCCCCTCCTGACTGCATAGAAGCTGTGGCTGCAGTAAAATCCTATAAGGACCTTTACTTTATGGGCTGGGAAACATTAAGAGAGGTAAAATACAACTTGAAGGCACTCATAAGTCTCTCATCCCTTTTAACAACTTGACTGTCTACATCCTTGAATCGAGATAGCAACATCTAGGGAGACCATTTACTAGAAATACATGAAATATATTTAAGGTAAGAGTCTTTATTTAACTACCAGAACCACCTTTTCCTAGCCAAGTCTGTGTCTGCTTTTGTTGTCTGCAGTATGAAATTCAGTCTTTAGTTATGTCTCATTATATCTTTTATAGACATTCCATCCAGCTGTCATTGTTCTTTCTTGTACCATGAGTAGTTCCCATTATTTTTTTTCACCAATTCCCTTCACTGCCTCTTCTTTACACCTTCTTGTTCAAACACCTTCTTCAACCAGGTTCTAGATCTGACAACATCAATCAAGCCATTTCTAAAAAATACATTCTGAATGAGAGTATGCAATAAACTCCTGTCATTCAGGTTTATTCAGTGTGATAATGAGCCCAATGCCATCCCCTAATTTTTCCTTTCCCCACCCTCTAGAGTTACTGCCAAGGAAATCAAAGCATGATTGGAAAGTTCTATCTTAAGGATTAATGGCTTGTATACCTTCAGCCTGATTTATGTGGGGATAGGGATAAGGGCAATTCTGCTACCTGGTCACTCCATATTTCTGGAGAAGGATGACATGCACTCATCTAGTTGGAATTTCCTCCAGACACCCAGCTAGTCCTGTTATGATAGCCAGTTCTTAATTATGGATTGGCTCTTTCTATGGAGCTCCTGCCTATGACAGAATCTATCCTTGGTCTCATCAAGGACTAAAATAAAGCCCCCCCCCCCCCGGTGAGAGTACCTGTCTTTGTTTTCTGCACCCCTTTCAAATTGCCAAATAAAAATCATGACAAAATACTATTGTCTTGGTTTGGAGCATATATATTGCTTGTGGCCCAATATTCATAATTTAGTAGGTCTTCCCTCATCAACCATCTTACTACCTCACTGCACATGACACTAAATATACTTACTGATAGTTATAAAATAGTAATGCCACTCCTTTCTACCCCTCCTGGTTTATGGCCTGCAAAGACTGTTCTGTAATTTTTTGTGTGGAGAATACCTATGTTGTTCATTTTGGTTTTCTACAGGTACTACTTCTCTTTGCAGCACTCTAACTTTCCTAACGGGTGCATATATCCCCCTAGATTCCACAAAACAAAATGTATGGTGCTTCTTATTGCTACCTTTACAAAGTCAGTGGAGCCATCCTTCAAGAGTCCCCTATCTAGAAGCTGAGCTGTCCCTCCCCGCCTTGTACTGCCAGAGGCTCCATCTGGGTGTGGAAGCATACAAGCTTCCTTTGGGTGCTCACACCAATGCCCTACAGAGAGTCCCTAGTGGGTGTTATTGAAGAATGTGAGTGACTAAACAAATTATGCTCAGAGCCCACCCTGCTTGTGTGTCAAAGTACCATGAAAGGTGGGAAAAAGCTATGCACCATATCTAACTACTTCCACTAAAATAAACAAATTAAATCAAGAAGAGAGTCAAAAAAGAATATTACTATTACATAACTCACAGTTTGCTTGAAGATGGAATTGTCCTTTGTATGCACAATCATCAAAAATGTGTGACAGGCCTAAAAAACATTTGCCGTAAACACGGATGCAAAAGTAGACACAATATTTTAGAAATAGCCTACATTCCATGAAGATAAAAATTCTACTAATCTGTAATCACTGTAAAGATGGAGCTCATCACCAAAAGCTATGATGGTAAATAACCACTAAATAATTAATAAATAAAGAAAGAACAAATAAAATCAGCATGTCACCTCTATGACAACAAAATAATTTAAATTAAATGGAGATAAAATCTCACCTATATTTTGACTCTGGTAGCATTAATGGTCTGCAAAAAAACAGAGAAAGAGATAAACACTCATTAGCATTTGTACAATTGACAGCAAAAAATATATTTATTGCAGTGTTAAGCTGGGTATAAATTAATTTTAATCTAGATTACATACAGTCTTAGCTCAATTCAATCTGTAATTAGATTGAGCACTTCCTAATATCAAGTTAAATAGCAATTTTAATACAGTCTTCATGTAGTAAGTGTTCCTCTTCAGTCATGCAGTGGGTAATATTAAGCCACCAGGATCAATTTCAAACATCTCATTCACTTCTGGCCAGTTTGGCAAGTCTCTGCATAGTCTAACAATATCCATCCATGGTGCCTGAATATCCAGAAAATATATCAGACAGGATTTCTTTCCAAGAGAGACCAAATCTTCCAGAAATACCCTAAATTCCAGGGATTTCTTATTGTTCCTCTGGCTTGGTTTATGCCCACATTAAGAATTATCCCCATTACCAGAACTAGTTTCAGTGGATAACAGATGCTGAACCAAGACTGGTGTGGGAGCTCAGGAATTCTTCCCTGGAATAGTGTTTGCACTGAGTGCTGTCACTTTAATGTGTGAAGATTTCCGCACTGGGGTACAAGAGGCAACTGTGACAGCATGCAATTTTTGGCCCTTCAAACAAGCTGGTGTACCCAACAGCTGGCTATTTTGCCTTCTTTTAAATGGTGCTGGTGATTTAACATTAGGTGAAGAACACTGCCATTTATTCTCAACATTTCCCACTCTATTTCTTTGTCTGACCACCTTCCATCATCTTCACCACTGCTCTTATCAAACTGTTCCTATTTCACTTTCATAGAATTCAACAGCTTTCACGCTTCACTTTCTATATGGAGTATAAACTTTCCATCCCCTTTGTCCAACACTAACAGTACAGAAACAATAAGTCTGCTTTATAGTCTAGCCCATGGGAAGATCCCCTGTAGTGTTTTAATTCTTGCACAGTTTATAAACAGCTTGGGAGTAGTCCATAACAAAACTTAGAGTGGATTTATCATTTTTAATGCTTTGGGATCTCTGACTATATGCTGCACCAGCCAATCTTTGGTCCATGCTGATTTCAGAATAATCAAGATATGTCTTAGGGCAGAACCTCTGGTTTTAAAGGCTTCAACTCTTTGAGCGAGCCAGGATTCTGATTACTGATGAAAATAAAAACTCAAAGAAGGAGCAAAAATCCTTATCTTGAAATTTTTCAACTAAACCCATAATCCACACATTGACATAACTAGATCAATTCACCAAATCATCAAGTTTGCTGTGTGTTGTTTCTGACTGTTGTTTCAACTCTTTCAGTTCTCCTTTGATTTTTGGAAGTGTGACTTGAATGGTGGAAACTGATTGCCACAAGGTGTTCAACTCCATATCCACCATTTCCATCTCCCAGTTTTGTTTTGAAGCTGATGTGTTGTAGGCACCATCTCTGAAGTGACAAGGACCACTCTCTCAAACAGAATCAGCAAACATTCATTGGAAACACTATTCTGAAGCACTCTAGCAGGAGAGCACTTTCCTTTACTTTTATGTATTTCTCACTATTTTCCATTTGACTATGGATGCATTTAGCAATGACACAAAATCACAATATTAACACCCAGGCATTCCAGACCTTCAGAGTAGGTGTCCATCTTGAAAACAGGACAGCCTTGTGCCCCACCCCCAGGAAATAATTGTATTATCATTATTTATACCTGATGAAAGGAGTTTGTTATCTAACCTAGTGAAAGATAGAAATATAAGATTAATGAAACCTGATAAAGGGAGAAGGATGGCTATAATGAATAACATAGATTGTTAAAGCAGAATGTTCAACTTGTTAATCCAATCTAACCAACAGACCAGGATGTTATGGTATGAGATAGCACCATCTGTGCCAGGGTGAGTAGAGCATTGTATATCTAACATATGCCAGCATAGCTAGCTGGAGTTTTGTAAAGAATTTTATGTCATTTGACTATCACACTTATTTGTACAGATGTTTGCATTAAAAATGTATTTGTAAAGTTGCTTGTGTTAAAAATGCATTAACAATGGGTCCTGCTGGACAGAAAAGAGATATATATCTAAGTCAGACATTATTATTATTATAACTGATTACATTTATAAGTTTTAACAGAGAATTTCTGAAGGGAAGAGGTTAATCTTAGTCCATGTAATGTTCAAAATAGGTTAAAAATTAAATGGGTTGGTTTAGCCCATAAAATTTTATCTTGTAGGTCTGATTGCAGCCAGAGGCAAAAATGTCTGGGAAAACCAGGACTAGGAATATTACTATATTGTTCTTAGGGGTGAACTAATTGCTACTCAGAAAGGGTAGAAGTTTTTGAAATTGTTTTATAGCTTTCAGATGCTGTAATAGATTTTAGCACAGCTATGGGTGTGTATAGTACCAGAGTCAGGTGACGAGATGTGATGTCATTCTATATCCAGCACTGAAATGATTCTTTAGATATTAGTGAGAGATTTTTCAGAACTCACGCAGCAGCACTTTGTTTGTCAGAACCTGACAGGAAAGATCTCTTTCACATATCTCATACATCCTTACACTCATCTTGCCTTGATGTAGTAAGCAACTCAGCACTCATCATCTTGCCTTGCTGCAGTAAGTAACTGAACTAGGGACAGTAATTCTTTAGTCAGTCAGAAAATATAGTGAGATGTGTGACTCTATCTAACTGTGATTGAAATTCTGGTGTTTATTGTAACTAGATATTCAGTCTTTCATGTTTTCTATTTTATTATTTATTATTAAATATTTCTGTACTTTTCCTTGTGGCTGGTCTTTTAGAGAATACTTTTAACATTTTAAGAGTACTTATGCTTCTTTTAATGACACCATAGTGGGGTCAGCAATGCCAATGCAGATGGGCTCTCAAGACAGGGTATAGGTTAATGTGTTCCCAGGCACACCCATTTATCTTAAGCAACATTTTTCCAGGGTCACTTGAAAAACTAGGTTGAGTCTTCAAAGATGGAGAAATGTGATGGTATGAGGTAGTGCCATCTGTGCCAGGGAGAGTAGAGCAGTGCATGTGTAACATATGCCAGCATAGCTAGCCAAAGTTTTGTAAAGAATTTTATGTCATTTGACTATCACACTGATTTGTACAGATGCTTGCATTGACAATGTATTTCTAAAATTGCTTGTGTTAAAAATGTATCAACAGTGGGTCCTGCTAGACAGAAAAGAGATATACATTTTTGCCAGCCAGTATTATTATAACCGATTAAATGTACATGTTTTAACAGAGAAATCTGGAGGGCAAGAGTGTAATGTCAGCCCAGATAATTTTGAAAAACAGGTTAAAAATTAAATGGGTTGGTTAGCTGCCTGAGACAAAAATGTCTGGGAAAACTAGGAATAGGAATATTATTGTATTGTCCTTAGGGGTGAATAATTGCTATCCTGAAAAGGGTGGAAGATTTTGAAATTGTTTTATAGCTTTCAGATGTTGCAACAGATCTTAGCAAAGCTCTGGGTGTGTATTGTACCAGAGTTAGGTGACGAGATGTGATGTCATTCTATATCCAGCACTGAAATGATTCTTTAGATATTAGTGAGAGATTTTTTTTGAACTCTTGCAGAAGCACTTTGTTTTTTGGAAGCTGACAGGAAAGATCTCTTGCAGATAACTCACACATCCTCACACCTCATCCTGCCTTGTTGTAGTAAGCAGCTCAGCACTCATCATCTTGCCTTGCTGTAGTAACTTAACCAGGGAACATCAATTCTTTAGTCAGTCAGGAAAATATAGTGAGATTAGTTAAGTATTGTTTTTCTGCATCTGTGTGAATATATCCAACTGTGTTTTTTTAATATCTCCTGTGATTGAAACTCTGATGTTTATTGTAACTAGATATTCACTGTTTTCATGTTTTCTATTTTATTATTTATTATTAAATATTTATATACCTTTCACTGTGACTGGTCTTTTAGAGAATAATTTTAACATCTTAAGAGTATTTATGCATATTTTAGTGACACTGTGGTGCTCCTGAAAGCCTTGCTGCTTCGGTCAAACTCTACCATTTGTATTAGTATCAATTTTACTCAGTATAACTGGGTATCTTGTAAGAGCCTTAGAGTAGCTGACTAGTGGTGATGTAATTACCTTACAGCTTAGGCAGAGGGGGCACAGCTGGGAAATCTGTGCCAGTCTTTCCCAGGTGTGTATGTGTGTGTGAATGAAAACCAAATATTCAAGTGTGTGTATGTCAGCTACTAAAATATTGTGTGTATCCATTTTTTGCTCCTAGTGGCCATCCCTCACTGGTGTCAATGGTGAGTATTGAGGCTTCTTGATTACTGGCCCGGAGTAGGGGTTCAAAGAATAACATTAATATTGTACACCATATGATTGTCATGTTATTATTAGACATGGCTGCACAAGGTTCCATAACTCCAAAATATTGTAAATATTTGAATGTGGATGCTCCTGTGGTCCCTGCTTTCTTTGGAATCCCCAAGATCCACACCAATTTTGAATAACTCCTCTAACACACAACTGTAACAACAGCAGGATTTATAACATGTCCAGTAGATGGATACATACACACTGAGTGACAGACTGTGCTGCATTCTAGTTACTTTGAAAACAATCTGCTGCAGACAATAGAAATTATGCCAACCCACTCCAGAACTGCATCTCCCTCTCTCTAATATATCTTTAGAAGGTGGATCTGTATGACATGGAATCAGGAAGTAATTGGTCAGTTATCCAGCATATAGTAAACAGGAACACCAGTTTATTAAACTTAATAAATATAGGTTCACTAAAGTAACCAAAACAAAAACTACACACTTTAGAATAAGAAAGACCACTTTACAAGATGAGGGCATACTTAAAAAGAAATGCTAACAACAAATAAACCTTTGCTCTTGATCTTTAAAGCTGGGCTGCTTAGTTGTGTATGAGAGCAGTTGGGTTGCGGAGGACTAGTAGAAGAAAAAATAACAGCCTTTCTGTTGGCCAGTGCATTGGTCAGTGACATCTTCCACTTTTGAGAGATTACACAGGGAATGAGACATGAAACTGGAAATATTAGAGCAGGGCAGAAGAGTAGTGAGCTATTTTTTTGTTTTTTTATTAGATATTTTAATATATTTATAAAGGGTTGAAGAGCACAGAAAAAGACAGCGGGACACTTCAGCAGCTATATGGGGAACTAGGGGACATAGTAGCCAAGGAAAGTTGGGGGACCTTCAAAACAGCTGATTTGCCTAGGACTAGAGATCAAGAGAAAGGAACAGAGGTTCAAATTACCATGGAAGAAGCTAGGATGTTAAGGGAAAGAAGGGTATCTCAGCCAGATTTGAGCATGGGATAGAAAAGGAGATATCAGTGGTAGGACTTCTCATTTTTTTGTGCAAGGAAAGGAGCCCAGGAGGATCTTGGGAAAGTCACTAGCAGCTCTGCTAAAAGCAAAAAACAAGCTGAGGACTCCTTTAACAGTAAAGCTAATCTGATTTTTGCAGGACTTCCCTAGGGATTATAACAGCATCTCTTTTTGGCAGGATGAGTTGTGTAAGGAGTTTATGGAGTCAGAACTCCATACAAATACAATGGGTACCATAGGGGTGTAAGGGGCTGCTGTGGGGAAAATTGCTCTCTTTTTACTTGCCAAAGCAAATGGACAAAATTTGGCATCTTAACAGACATTACCTTCCTATAACTGATACCTGTTTGGACTACCATGGCATTTATGGGCGGATAGAACTGTTCAATAAAAATGTATTCCAATCTGCAAATAGGCACTAACTAGAGTATCAGAATCATAGTTAGAGCAAACTTCATTGAGGTGTATGGTCTTCCAATGTTTAAAGTTAAATATAAAGCTTTTCTGCAAAATATATTTCAGGTGCTTTGAACAGTATTTCTGATAGTCTGTCTTATTCTAGACATACAGGTTTTGAAATTTAGCACTGATGGAGGAATGACAGGAGGCAATGGTACCAGAGGATGATTTAAAATTAGAATCAGGAAGCCTAATAAGATATCAATTGGAATTCAGCACCTAGATGTCATACAATGGGGTTTGCATGTATACTGAGCATTTCTGAGCTTGACAGAACAATAGGATAGACATCTGTCTTTGGGTGTGATGTAGTGATACCATGCACACAGTTGGAGGGAAAGGGATGTAATAAGGCCAATTTGAGTCCACCTCACATATTCTTTACCTTTCAAGCACAGGAGTAGCCAGGCAATAGTAAGCACTGGGTCATTGTGCATGCTGCTAAATGAGTGGGCCAGAAGAATATGGAAACAAGACAATCAAAGATAATCTCTGGAGAGAGCAGCACAACCAGGATTTTTTAGAGTTATGTGGAGTTTCAACACATTGCAAACACTTTGCAATCCTAATTATACAGGCAATTTTTTTCTTTACTGGGATGCATGTGACATGAGGAAACTGTGGAAGTTGCCTGAAGGGGCAAGCTGCTAATTGATTTGAAGCAAAATTATCATTTTACATGACAAGATGTTCATTTCATTGGAGGGGGATGGGCTAGCAAACCAAACAAAATCAAATCAGATGAGGACAACAGGTTGTATTAAAAAGAAAAGAGCTTGCATTACTTTGCTCAAGACCTCGGATGAGTCATCTCGTAATTATCTCCCAAGCAAAACATGCCCAGCAAATTAGAATCTTTGACAGAGATTGTTAAGGGTCATTAAGTCATGTGAGAATCAATCCAGTGCGACTTTGCACAGATATAGGCACAAACATAGAGGACCATGGGACCTCAGAGAACATTACTGAAGGAAGTGGTCGATAGCAATATGCAGTATGCAAGTCTTATCTTACATTAAGGAGATGGGGGTTAATTGGTACCCTGAGGCAGGAAAGGTGGAAAATGTGAGATTTAGTGAGCATTATTGTAAACAGTTTGCAACTTCTCTTATTTTAGAATAATAGAAAATACATGGAAACAGAGTCTTTCAGCCATGTACTCCATGCCAGTATCCACCCTTAAACTGCACCTCCTTTTCAAGGAACTATAAGCCAGTCAAGCCAATGGTGTAATTGTGACTACTCATCCAATCATTTAGTTCTCTTTTGAAGGAAGATAATGTATCACACTGCTTGATTTGCAATGGGGGTCTAGTCCAAAGGTGTGGAAGGTGCTGCATAATGAATCTCTCTCTGCCATAATTTATTTATTTGCAGATGAAAATTTAGATCCATGACTCAGGAATTTGTGGGACTATTTGATATGTAGAGATACAAGAGTGCCAGCATCACTGGGTCCTTAATGGCATTAAAGGTGAGGCAAAGATCTCTATTTAGGAGTCTATAAGATACTGACTAAAGGAACAGTGCTTTAACTCTTTTCTGGTAGTTTAGGATTTTTAAGCCAGTGATCTTCAATGTAAGAAACTTCTAGGACTTTTCCAGTTGTTTGCTACTATCTAGTGTGGTACATCCCAAAGGAGGCTTTGCATTCAATAATTGGCCTAATCAATGGTGAGTATAAGGGGACAATAACCTCTTCAGATCTGGATGATATTCTTTTGGCAATTAGATGTGTTAAATATGAGGATTTTCTGATTACTGCTGTTATATGATGATCAAAAGAGAATGAATTATCAACCCAAGTTCAAGGTATTTAACAACATTCCCATTTTGGAGTGGGTCATTGTATATGTCGTATAATGGGGGGGTTGTTTGACAAAAGTGACAATACTGTACTTTTTAGCCTTTAATTTAGGGTCATTCTTAGTAAATATTGTATTTATGAATGTAAGTTCTTGCTGAAGGGCTTGGTGATTAGAAGGGGACTTTACAATGGCTCTCTGTTTTAAGTTGTCTGCAAACGTCATTAGATAGTGGTCTTGCTTAATGGTCCAGACAACAGAAAAATAAACAAAAGAGTTCCCAGCATTGAACCCTTTTGGACACCACTGGATACCTTCATACTTTCTGGTGAGGCACATGTTACTTGCACTGTTTCTTTCTTCTTGTTAATTTGCTATCCAGCTCACCACATCTGGATTCATTTGCAGTGAATTAATTTTACTATCAATGCTACCATGGGGTATAGTGTCAAACAAGGAGTATTTTGAGATTTAGGTACCTGGTTTCCCCCAAAAGCAGTTGATTTTCCTTTTAGCTAGGAAATCACCATGATTGTGATGTTTATGAACATACAATCATCCAAATGCAGAAAAAATATTAACCTTGCATTGTATTAACAATAAATAAAACAACCATCCAATGCAAAAAACAAACTATTAACCCTGCACTGTATTAACACCTCAAAAAGATAAGAAATAGTGTCCCTTGTCTGGGCATTGAACCCAAGACTCTCCCAGTTTCATCTCATCCATTCAAAATTATCACAGTTAAAACTTAACTCAAATTACTTCATTTCCTTATTTAGTCAGGCAACATACCCCTACCAACCAAACCTCTTTTATTTCATTCAGTTCATATAATGAATCACTGTAAATCCTCCATAAGATATTCAGCAAAGTTACATTCCCCATAGTATAACATTTTAACAATCTAATTACACTATACCACTGTACCAATAGAAATGTTTTAGTGACTGGACACTATACTCAGGCACACTAGGCTGGATAAAGATAGGGAAACAATGAGTTATTTTTTAACTTCCCGACTCCCTGATACCTTTTGCCCCTTATAGCAAGGCTGGCTGGCTTATAATTCCCAGGTTCAGTGGAAGTACCACCATTGTAGGCTGACATCAGTACCTGTGTGAGGCAAACCTCAAGGACAAAACCAATGTCTAAACTTGGGTTAAAGAGTTCAAGGATTACCTCTTCCAGGGCTTGTCTAGTTCTGTTTATTAAACAGTCAGGTATATTATCAGGTCCTATGAAGGGCATAGCCTTAGACTTGGAGAGCACCTTCACTACATGTTCTTTGAAATTCATAGATGAATAGATTTTGGATGGTGATCTCTGGGGTAAAATTCTCAATGAGTTTGTATTTTAGTATATTGGCAATGTCTACTGCATCAGAGTAGGTGGTGCCATTCTGAATAGGTTCATATCACTGTTGGGTACTATGTCGTAATTTCTTAACCAAGCTATGATTGGCACAAACAGAAGTGGCCTAACTAAAAAAGCTCTTGGGTCTCAGACAATAGCAATTAACTGCAACCCACTCCTGCCTGGAAACAAACAGAGCTTATGCAATCCTCCCTGCTTTTCATTTTCTCTCACAAAATGAAAACCAGCATTTAATTACAAATGTTAGGCCACTTGGAAGGTAATAGTGCAGCTATTTACTGGAATTACTGAATAAAGGCTTACAAATCTTATAGCACTCTACCCAGATGCTGTAGGGTCAGGAAATAACAAACAAGATAGCTTTTTATGATTTATAACATATAAATGTATGTAAACTATTAACCTAACATAGAAAACAATAAGAAAAACAAATAAAACAGATGCAGACTGTTAAAATAAACTTAAATCAGATAACTGAAAATGAACATTTTCAGCCACTTAGTCATTTAGGTCACTTATTAAATAGCTTCAAATTGGCACAAACAGAAGTGGAATGTCTAACTAAAAAGCTCTTTAACTAAAAACCTTACATCTACCTTGGACATATGCAACTCACTCTGATTTTCAATTTCTCTCACAAAAAGAAAAAAAAACAGGATTTAATCCCCAAAATTAGACTATCGAAAATGCAAACAAAAGCAATGCAGTTATTTAGTGGAATTATGGAAAAAAGGCTTACTTTACCCACATGCTGTAAAATCAGAAAACAACAAAAACACTGCTTTAAAACAGCATAGTGGTTTAAAACAGCTAAACTGATGCAAACTACTAACTTAGGACAGAAAACAAGAAGGAAAACAGTTAAAAGAGATACCGACTCTTAAAATAGTTTTAAAAATAGATAACGAGAAATTAGAAATTTAGACACTTAGCTCTTTTGTCGAGTAGCCTGATGCTGACACAAACAAAAGTGGAAGGGCTAACTATAATGCCATTAGACCTTAGACAATAGCAAGTAACTACAGCCTTCCCCCATGTGGAAGCAATCAGAACTTATACAACTCACGAAAACAAGAACTTTTCAGCTACTTAGCTCTTTTCTTGAATTTCTTCCCCAAAGGAAAATATTATATGTGTTCTGGGAGACATTTGCATATTCTGGGCTGAGAAGTATGCAGGGGAGAGCTAAGGACAAAATAAATTAGTTCAAGAACTCAGAATGAAACATACCATGGAATCATCTGTGAGATGAAATGGAATCAAGTACTGTGTTTGGTAAATCATGTGGCAAGGTCCTTAAGAAAGACAGACATCAAATGGAGTCTTTTGATGGCAATAATATGGGGATGGATTGTAAAGAAAATTGGTAATATCAATGCATGATTTGAAGCATGTCTCTTATAAATGTATATGTAGGTTCAATATAATTCCAGGACTGGTCAAGTGGCATGCAGAAAAGTACCTGGGTTATAGCAGGTCAGTAGGTTTATAAATAAAACAATGATAATGTTTAAGGGGGCAAATTAGCAGTTTCATGGTCCTGATGAACTAGTATGTGGTGGGCAGTAATGCCAGCAGATACATATTGTAAGAGGTTCATCTGGTGGACGTAGGTGTAGATTTATTCATTCTTCATATACATTTGCTACTCCAGGATCTCCTAGAAGCACAGTAAATTCCCCAGGTTAAGATATCAAACAGAAAAGACAGAAAAAATATTAGAGGTATAGTGCCAAGGAGAGCTAGCCCCGCAAAGTTGTTTGGGTTTTTTCCTTATAAATGTGAGACAGTCTGCCCATCTTACTCAAGGGGAAGAAGGCCTAGTGGACAAAGAACTAAGTCCTCATAAAAGGAATAAGAAGTGAGAGTGATGCTCCCAAACAAAAGCTTAAGGAATGATGGGCAAATGGGTTACTAAAAAAGAGTGATGAATTAAAGCAATGCCCTCACCTGAACTGAATGGAAAAGTGGTTACCACAAGTGAGTGGTGAGGGAAACAGATGCTTTCACTTCAGTGGAATAGAAATCCAAGTACCAGCAGTGAGTGGTGATGTAAAGTAATGCCCTCACTTGAGTGGTATGTGTTGATGTGGGAATTATACAAGAAACATGCCGTACTTACCAGTAAGAATTGAAAAGGTTACTGAATGCTAAATGGTATTGGTAGTAGGGTGGGGATGCCTTGTCAGAACAATGATTGGAAAACATCTGAAATGGCATTGCTGTTTTTTTTTTATGATTAGTTGCAGGACAGTAATTGATGCCCACGCCACATGAGTGGGTATAAGTGAGTTGTATCTTCAAAGGCCTCAGGCAAGGAGAAACAGCTTCATTTCATTGGCATACCAATTAGAGGAATTTAAAAGTATTCTAAATGTAAGGGTGATAAAAAGCATGTGGGGGCTTTGAGACAAAATGGTTAATATATTATATATGAATGACATTGAAAGGTATTGAATATATAAGCTGATGGTCACTCAGTGGAAATGCAATAAGTATTGATGCGTATTACTTGTTACCATGAAGAAGCAGATGTGCATGTAAACCTATATATGTTTTGCTATAAATGAACTCTGATCACAAGACAATTGTGGTGTCATTATTTTGTGTTGGGTGATGGCTGAGGACAAAGATTTTTCACTCAGGAGGCTTGTATGCTCCATCATGTTGGCAGAGGGGGCTGATTAAAGTTATTCCAGTCTTATAAAGGTTACAGTGGAAATAAAAATTCTAACTCTTCAGTACATTACTGATTTTATTAGACTGATTTTGCAATTAATTTGCATATTTATATTTTCTTATATTTGCTGTACTACATCACTGACATCTATAGAGTTATACTTGTGGGCAGAAACTTTAGAGTATGTAGGTATATATTACATTGAAATGCATAGTGTGCTCTGTTGCAGAGATAGTGCATAGCTTGGTAAATTAACTGTACATTGTAGCAGGCCTCTGTGCTGGATGACAAGTAAAGGTCTTGTACACTTTCATGTCTGACTTCTGTACTGTAATGACTCAAATGGCAGCACTTTAAAGCACAACCACATGTTCTCAGCATTAGCATTCTGGGAATTATCTGCATCTGACATTATTTAATTCTTGTTATGTAATTATACTTTCCAAGAGGAAGAATGACATATACACAAAAAGGCAAAGTATTTGCAAAGTGTATTGTCAGTCCACCACTTTAAGGTTCCTTCTGCATCACAAGTAGGAGAATTATTTTGCAATGGCTCCTGCTAACCTTCTATGTCAACTCCAAAGCTGCACCCATCCACTTGCCCTAGGCATCCACAGATTCCCATCTCCCAGACACTACTAATGGTACTGTAGTGGGGAGGCACTGCAGTGTATCACTATGGCCCTACTCTATTAACTTTAATATAGTTTTCTTGTTATAAAAAAAACATGAGCTGTGAACATCCTGATAATATGAAAATATTATTTTATTTGTTAGCCAGGTAAATCGACAAGGCGTAACTGTCACTTTTAAGGAGACATCAAGCAGTGCTGTCTACCTATGTGACTTATTCAAAGTCACACAAAGTACACAAATGGAGACTGAGAGAATAGAGCACGATGCTTATGATCAGTTTATAGTCTTGATATTCTGTATTAAACTGCCTAATTGTTCCTCACTTTAAACTCCTGATTTAGACACTGCCATGGGGTGATTGCATTGCTGAACAGCCAATGTTCTAGTTTACTCTTTTATACCATACTCCTCAGATGTTCTACATTTGGTCTTAACTTGCAGTTGTTTGAAAGCAATATAATGTGTTCATGTGACCCCCCCCCCACTGGATCCAGCACTAGGTGACCTAAGCAGTTGCCTAGGGCCCACTGGCTGGCTGCTAGCTGGGTGCCCCAAGGCAGGGGAGATGCCACAACATTTTATTTTAATTAAAAAATATATATATTTTTAAGGACACACTCTGCAATATGTATTCAAGCTTAACTTTCCCTACTACACTTAACTTTAACTTATCCTTCTCTTCTGCTGCTGTTCAAGCAGAATTCAAATGTAGAGTGACTGTCTTCTCTTCCGCTCATGCAGAATTCAACTCCAATATGTTCAGAATTCATATGTTCTCTTCTGCTGCTACTCATGTGAAACAGCTCTGTTCTCTTCCACGAAATTCAAATCCAATATGGTAACTGTATAGGGAAAGGTGTGTGTGTGTGTGTGTGTGTGTGTGTGTGTGTGTGTGTGTGTGTGTGTGTGTGTGTGTGTGTGTGTGTGTATGTATGCAAAATGTATTTATTTGTGTGTTTGTTTGTTTGTCATTTGTTAACCGGGTTAGTCCGGCTGAGTCAGTGGCCCCATTTTCAGTGGAGACTTGAGGAGAAAATCTCCAGACAGTTATGACAAAGTTACAAAAAAGAAAAACATCTGACAATGAAATTTTATGTAAACATTAAAATAACGGGCTTTACACGAGAACATTAGAAATTTACAAAAGGCCTGAGAATGAAGTTTACATAAACATTACAATAATATGCATAACATGCAGTATAAAAGTTAGATTTTTTTTTTTAATCAACAAAAAGAGAAAGAGATGCAAATGAGATAGGACACTTACAATATGTGGGTTTTAAAAGTGTGAGAGGTAGTAAGGTGGTAAGGTTTGATTTAAGTGGGATCATTGCAGTGACAGGTGTTTATTTTATTTTTATTTATTTATTTATTGGCATTTGTTTACCGAGAAAGTCTACTGGGCCCAGGGAGCCCGTTTTCAGTGGTGGCCCATGGAGAAAAGCTCCGTCACAATAAAAATAACAAAATAACGAAACATAAAAGATTAAACAGAATTACAAATATTACACAGAGTACTCACAGCAAGAGGTTCTCCTGTTTGATTCTTAGATGGAGCGCTTTCTGTGTGGAGTCTGCATGTCCTCCCAGGAGTCAAGTGGCATTCAAAAGACATGCGTGAACGGATGTGCCTTCGTTGAAGGTTAGGTGTCAGGCTGGCACCTCAGCATCATAGAAATCAACTGCCAATCATTAGTGGACCGGAGTTCCGCTGTGGCAACCCACTACCGGGAAAAGCTGAAAGAAAAACAACACAGAGTACAGATATTACATAGAATACAAATATTGCAATTCATATAACTATTACAATCAAAGCTTTGCTACAGAAGGGATTATTCAAGAATTAAGTATAAGGGAAGCAATAATATTGTGAAATGTAGTACAGAGCTGAGTACAGATAATTAGGGATTGGAGTATGAAGGAATTTTTGAAATCATGTCAGATTCTGTAAGAGGTTAAGTGATGTCAGAGTGTGTGATTGAGCAGTTAAATGTCCACTTGGTGAGAAGATGATTGTGTAATTCAGTTTTAAAGGTAGATTGGGATTGTTGTACACAGATATACAAAGGTAAAGAATTCCAAGTTTTGGCAATACTGTAAGAGTATAGTAGATGACCTATGGGTAGCTTGGGTTTGTGAACTTGGAGAAGAAATGGATGTTCAGACCTTAAGAGCCTACAGGGATTGTAAAGGGAGAGTAAGAAGCTGAGAGCAGGGCAGTTCAGGGGTTTGTGAATCAGTTTCTGAGTGAATGTGAGCTGAAGGAAGAGAAGGCAGTGGGGGAGTTCCAGCCATTTTAATTGTTTTAGGGTGATGCAGTGGTGTGTAGAGTGGTGACTATTTGTGGTGAATTTGGCAATCTTATTATAGTATGTTTCTATTTTTGTTATCAAGGAAGACTGTAGGTTGGTTATTAGGGGGGCACCATAGGTTAGTGATGGTAAAAGGTAGGAAAGGGCCAATGTTTGTTTGGATGGGAGGGATAGGAATTTGTTATGTCTGTACAGCACCCCAAGCTTTTTGTGGGTCTTGCTTATGTTGTTGTGTATATGAAGGTCAAATTTGAGATTTTCATTGGTTATTACCCCTAGCAGTTTGGTATGTGTTACCAACTCAGTTTTGGTGGAATTAAGAGAGTATATTTCAAAGCTGGTTAAATTAATAGGACTGTTTCTTTTGGGAGTAGATATTATAAGCTTAGTTTTGTTAGGGTTTAAAGAGAGAGGTGGTTTTTGTGGAGCCATTTTTCAACAGTGAAAAATGCAGCTTGAGTAGATTGTTGTAGTAAAGTTGGATGTTGGGCTGAACAGACAATAGTCAAATCAACTGCATACTGAACTAAGGAGCCATGCTAGATGGATTTATGTCGATTATTGATAAATATGTTAAACAAAAGGGGGCCAAGAATAGAGCCTTGGGTACCCCTGTAGGGTTGTGGAATAATGGGTAAATGGAGTTCTGCCATTTAATAGTGTGTTCTCTGTTAGAAAGGTAAATTTAAACCAGTTAAAGGACTGGGGAGATAGACCTATGCTAGAGAGTTGAGAGGAGGATAGGGTGAGAGATGGTGTCAAAATCTTTAGATAAGTCCAAAAACAAGGCAGATACAATGTTTCCTGAGTCTTGAGCCTTATTGACTGTGTCTAGGAAGGAGATTAGTGCCGTGGAAGTATTATGTCCTGGACAGAACCCATGCTGAGTAGGACAGAGAATATTGTATTTTAGAAAGTAATCAAGGAGTTGTTTTTGCACAAATGTTTCTAAGATCTTGGTGACAGGGGAAAGAATAGCTATGGGACAAAAATTAGAGATGTCAGTGGATGGGCTGACTTTGTGAAGTGCCAGGATAATGGCTTTTTTTTCCATTGGCTAGGAAGTATGATTATTGAATAGATCTGTTTATCAGAATGCTAACAGGATAGATGACTGAGTTTGCAGCAAGTTTTAGAAACTTGGCAGAGATGTTGTCAGCAGATGAGGAGCATGGTTTTAGATTAATGAGAATTTTTTTTTTTAATCAAAGAGGTGGGAATAGGGGAGAAATTGAAAATAGGTTGTTGGGCCTGTTGAAAGCTATGAGTAGGGGGAGGGGAAGTAGTTGGTGAGACATGGGATGGTTTATTTAGAGAGATGGCAGAGTTTTGGTGAGGACTGTGAAGAGTGGAAGGGGGGTGTGGAAATAGAATTATTGGGGAGAGGAATGGAGAAAGTAGCAGTGATATTGACAATAGTGTCAATGAAAAATGAATTGAAATTACTTGCAGTTTCTTTAGGGGGTTTGTTGGGGTATGGACACGGATTAGGTTTAGTACCAGGGCTCATAAGATTATTAACAGAAGACCAGAATTGTTTAGGATTATTTTTCCTATTTGTTTGCTGGTTCCAGAAATAGTGCTCTTGTCCTTAGAGATAAGTTCTTTTAGCTTGGTTTCTGAGCTGTTTGTAGTGCAAAAGGTCATGGGCATTTTTAGATTTAAGCCAAAGTTTCCATACATTGTCCCTATTAGTCATGGCTTCTTTAGTAGCTTTTGACAACCAAGGAGCATGATTAGTTTTTATACCATTAATTCTAGAAGGAGCTAGGCTATATAGGGTTGATAGAAAGGTATTGTTAAAGTAAAGCAGTGCATCATCCAATGGAACAGATTTGAGGACGTTCCAGTCAATGTTCCCCAGAATGTTATTAAATGTAGTGGGATTAAATTTAGATTCTGGTCTAGTCTGAAGTTATGGTGTTTTGGGGAGGATGTACAAGCATGGATAGTATAAGCAGGAAGATGGTCGCTAAGTGAGTTAGGCATAATGCGTGAGGTTTAGTACTTAGAGGGATCAGAGAATAGAATCCAGTCTAAGATGGATCCAGTATTGGTTTTGTTGGTATATCTTGTGGGGATAGTAATAAGCTGGGTGAAATGAAATAAATTAATGCTAGAGGATGGATGTTTACAGGAGATAGAGTTCCAATCAATGTTTATGTTGCCTAGGATAATAGTTTCGATTTTTATAGTACAAAAAATCCAGGATAGGATATCTTTGAGAATATGGATGTTATTTCCAGGTGGGATATATAAAAGAACCATGCAGAGATTTTTGGAGCAATTGATATTGAGGAAGGAGATAAGAATTTCTGCATTATGAAATTGAGGGATGTGGTCTTTGAATTGTGATAGATTGAGGGTGTTGGGGTAAATGATGGCTACAACGCCTCCTTTTTTCTTAAGTCTATCTAACCTAATGATGCTAGAATTTGGAGGGAGAATCTGTGAGTCATGAATAGAAGGTTTTAGTCAGGTTTCTGTGGCAGTGATTATGTCAGTTTTATTATGACTGAGCCAGTTGTGCAGGTCTGGAGTTTTATTGCAGATGCTTTGGAAATTTAAGGTTGTCAGGTGAAGAAATTTAGGAGTTTTAGAGAGGGTGGACTGAGAGGAAATGGTCCCAGAGTTAGGGTGGATGTCAACAGAGTGGGAGAAGATGGAAAAGGTATATGAGAGATGGAGACTGTAGAATCAAAGATGAAAGTTTTGAGAGAATATGGTGTAGGTAGTGGTAGTGTATATAGGGTGTATAGTATAAGGTAAAGCTTGTGGGGACAATGTTGTACTTTGTATACAGAATGGGATTGTTATGGTATAGACTAGGGGATATAGCTGAATAGGTGCTGAGTTGGGGGAGTCTGGGACAGGTTAAGGAATTTGATTTGGCAGGAAATGAATGTGGGTTAATTGTTGTAATATATGTGAGCATTAGAAGGAATAGGGTAGTAAGGAAGAGTAGGAGTTAGTGGTAGAACAGATGAGGTATAAAGGGCATTGTAGTATGAAGAGTAAGGTTAAGAAGTTAATAAGTGATGGGTAAAGAGTAGTGAGGCAGAGGAAGTGAAGAAGAAGGAGAGGCTGATGGAAAGTGGAGGAAGTGAGGAAGTGGAATTGTGGAAAATGGGAGTGGCTAGGTAACTATAAATGTGATGAAAGAAAGGGTGGGTGGGAATGGAGGTAAGGTAGGGGAGCAGAGTGAGCCTGAGCATAACAAGGACAAATGGAGCAGATTTACCCATCAGGTGGAATCATGCAGCTGAAGGAAATAAAACAATTAGCCACTTTGCTCTATGCAGGTCAGTGACATCAGCTAGCAAATAGTCGATATTTGCAGTTTAAAATGTAAAGATTTACAAAGACCAAAAATAGAGTCCATAACAAGAAACTAGCAAGCTACAGATAGAATGCTATTTAATACATAGATCTATGTAGACCAAAAGGAGTTCACTAAGGTGTTTAATTTGAGAGAGAAAAGTTGTAAGACTGCTAATTGAGATCTGAAAATGGGGGGGGGGGGCTGGGTTATAGCATCTGACAAGAACATAATCCACTATTTCTTAATATAACTACAGGTATTTTAAGCCTTGTATAGAGAATGCTCAGAAGTTGGAAGGACATACATGTGAACATGTCTCTGGTTATAAGATTGCAAATTCTTGTTGGAAGTTGTGAGATGAGTTCTGGCAGTCAGTGCACTCAAGGAATGTACTTGCTGAATTACACATGTGGTGCACTGATTTGAATTAAGCTGAAATGGAAAGAGACGAGCGAGACAATTAACTAATGGATAGTGGGCAGTGAAAAAGTTGAGAAAACTAGAACCAGGTTAAGTTAGATGAGGATAGGAACTAATAGCTGAATCTGCAATTATACCTGGTATAAAAGTAACAACAGGAATAAATACACTTTCATTTACTTGTGTGTGGCATTTAGAAGAAAAGTTTTACATTTGGATTTAAAGATATTTATGTTAGAAATTATCTGGATATTAATGGCATACCTCTCAATCTCTTAGAGCAAGAAATCTGGATAAAGCCATAAATAATTGGGGTGACAAAAGCCCAAAAATAGGGACAATTTTTAAATATTGCTCTTACAAACTTAAAAAGTTAATAGAATAACATGTTTTAAGTTAGCATGAATTTTCTGAAGGTTATGATGTCTGAAACTCATATGTATGTCATTATTTCCTGACTTCTGTCTGTAATGACTTACCAATAATATACCAGAAAACCACAATTTTATGAAAAATGTACACAGAATATGAAGCCAAAATATGGACATTCTATGAAAACCTGTACAGTTGAGAGGTATGGTTAAGGGGGAGTTTGTTCCATGCATGGGAAATACTATATTTGTAATGAAGTTTACCAGTGTTTTTGTTTGGTTTATAGATATCCAGAAGGAGCTGGTCAGAGGTGCGGAGAGTTCTGGGAGGGGTATAATGTGATATTAGTGATTATAGAGCAGGACAGGAAAGGAGTTTTAAGAGCAGAGTATGAGTCATTTGCACCTGGAAGTGAAACAGGTGCTGGGGGAAGTCAAGTCACTGGACTTGTTTTAGTGCATGGCAGTGATGAGATTTGTAGGGTTGGTTACTAGCAAATCTTCAACACTATAGTATGATTGACAGAGTTTAGCCAAAAAGCTAGATTATAGATGTGAAAAGATCGGGAGTCATAAAGTAGACATGGAAGGAGGAAGGCCTGAGCTAGTTTCTGCCTAGAGTCAGGGGATAGGTATTTGTTATGTCTGTAGAGTAGGTCGAGTTTTTGATTGGTGTTTTTGATACAGTGCTGTATATGGGCATCAAATTTTAATTGGTCATTGACAATAACACCAAGAGGATTAGTATGCGGGTCAGATTGTATGATGGGATTGTCAAGAGAAGAAATGGTGAAGGTTGTTTTGAGGTTAGAGAGTGTTTTTGGAAAAAAGAGTAGTAGCTTTGTTTTTTTGGGATTTAGAATTGGTTGTTGGTTAGCCATTCTTCTACAGATAGGAAGCTATGTTGAGTATTAGAGTGGAGGCCAGAGAAACTGTCAGAACAGGTAATAAGGGTAGAATTATCTGCATATTGTGTCAGGGAGGATGCTATACAGGAAGTATGCAGTTTGCTTTGTGAATATATTAAAGACCCCAGTTTGGATTGGTAAGTAAGGGGAGCAGGTAGCCTACCATCTTACTGATTGTTGTCTATCAGTGAGATAGCTAGTGAACCATTTAATAGTAGCATGAGATAAGTTGAGTTGTGATAGTTTATCGAGAAGTTTGAAATGTGATACCATATTGAATGCTTTAGAAAGGTCATGAAAGAGGCAAGAAAACAGTAAATTTTTGTCCATGACTTCGGCAATGGTTTCAGTAAAGGACAGTAGGGCAGTAAATGTACTATGATGGGGTCTGAAGCTATGTTGTGTAGGGGTTAGGAGATTATTATCTAGAATGCACTTCATAAGCTGTCTGTGAATGGATTTTTCGAGGAGTTGAGATAGCGGAGAGTGGGTAGCAATAGGTCTGTAGTTGGATGGTTTATTGCTGTTGCCTCCTTTGTGTAATGGAGTGATAAAGAATGATTTCCATATATTTGGGATGGTGGATTCTTGAATAGATCTATTTATCAGGATAAAGATGGGGTAGACTACTGATTGAGTGGCTAGTTTAAGAAAGGGGGAGATTGTCAGAAGAGGGGGGCATGGCTTCAGCTTAAGCAGGAGAAATGTGATGTAATATGGGATGGGGACTAGTGTGAAAGAGGGAGTATTGGTGAAATGTGGAGTGGGGGTGTGTGTTTATTGTTCTGACTGTTGTGGGTGATTTTGTGAATAGATTTAATGAGTTATGAATTTAGAAGAGTGGCAGTTTTTAGAGGGGTTTTGTCGGGCTAGGGGCTGGGGGGTAGAAGGGTTGTCTGGGTGCAGGATCTTATTAATAGAGTGCCAGAAATTTTTGGGGTTCGACTTATAGGTGAGTTGGGTATTAGAGCAGATTTTTTCTTATCTGTATTTACATGTTTTTTAGCCAGATTACGTAGTTGTTTATAGGTTTGGAGAAGAGAAGGTGATTTAGTTTCATACCATTGTTTCCAGGTTCTGTCTCTTTTTCTTCATAAGAGTGAGTGTATCTTTTGACAGCCAGGGGTCTGTGGGTTGTTTTGATTCTTACTTTTCTGAAACGTGCCAGGGAGTCAAAGATGGAGAGAAAAGTGCAATTGAAATGAAAGACAGCATCATTTAAAGGGGTGCATTTCAGAATTGACCAGTCTATAGAGTTTAGCAAGTAATTAAAGGTCTCACTGTTAAAAGTGGAGAGATTGCAATATTCTTTATAGAGATGGTATTAAGGTATCTGAGCAGCATGCCTAAGAACTTGGATAGGAAGGTTGTCACTAAGGGAGACTGGTAGAGTACTAGGTTTTTGATACAGGTTAGGGTCAGTTGTTAGGATCCAGTCAAGAGTAGAGCTATTGTTTTTATTAAAGCACACTTTGTAGCTAAAGATAAAAGTAGCTTGAGACTTTGCACTTTCATTTGGTGCTTAATTAGTGAACAATAAGTATTGTTTGGTAGGGACTGAAGGCTATGACTCTATTGAGAGTGGCTCAATACCTTAACATAAAAAAACAGATAATTTAAGCAAAATGTATCAACAGTGAAATGGATGAAAAGGGTCGGTGGGCTAAGAGGAAGAAGGTTTGCAGCTGTCACCCCTGGGGTATGCACTCTAGGTGATTGTAACAGATATTAACAAGGTATAACAGTATTCACAAAAGAAGGTACCTCACTGCCCGTAAGTGGTAACAGCAGGGTTCCTGGAGTTAAAGCTGGGGTTGCAGTATTTATTTTTTGATTGTTGGTTAGAGTTTCCTTTGCGTTTAGCTGGAGTGAAAGGAGTACTCACTCACACAAGTAGAGGGGGGAACCCGAAGTGACCAGGTGCTTAGTAGTGCTAAAAATTGCAAAGAAGACAAAAGGAAACAATATAAGACTAAAACCAACAAAATAAGGGACATCAAAATAAGCACAGATATTATCAATATTGTACAGAAAGCAGAGCGAGTTAACGTAGTCCATTAATTCACTGAAAACAAATACATTGCGACTCTACAACCAAACTTATTCAGCACCAGTGTAACTAGTTAGAATATCCCATTACCAGACAATATTGAAACAATATTTACCAGTTTACCATACATATCATTCAGTACTTTACATTGTATTTTTAACTTACAAAAACAGAGTATCACTTCCTCAGCACTATCATTTTGAGGAGCCCTGAATCAGGTTTAGTGAAAATGGGAGCCAGCAAAACAAAAGCCTAAGCTTCTAATATCCAAATATAAACTATACCAGTAAAAATAAAAAAATTAATTGGAAAGCTGACCTAGAGAGAAATTATTGCCACACTCTATGCAGGGACAGTAAGTTTACAGTGTGGAACAGAGCATTGAGAAAAAGAAGAAAAATAACAATATCACTTACTAGAGATGCTACAACGGGAGGACTTCTCAGCTGCAAAAGTGGAGCAAAAATGACGTCCAGTGTTTTTAAAACTTTTAGTGTGTTGTACCTGAGCAATCACTTGGGGGGTAGAAGAGGGGAGGGAAGGGAAACTGTCAAATAGGAGTAAAGAGTAGCAGGAGAGATCCAAGGCACTGTGCAAACCTAGCAAATTAGCACAGGACAGAAAAGGAAATAAGGTAAACATACAGACACTCTGTTCACGGACTGGAAAGTTTCTCTAAGAAAAACAATCAGTAAGAGTACACCACAGGTAGAAGTTGTATGCTGCTTACTAGTCTACAATGGTGGCCTTTATTCTTTTTTACATTTGTGATCCCCTCTGCTCTTTGTAGCTGCAGGCTATGTAGCTAAAGATAAGAGTAGCTTGAGACTTTGCACTTTCATTTGGTGCTTAATTAGTGAAGAATAAGTATTGAGAGGGAGGGACTGAAGGCTATGAATCTACTGAGAGGGGCTCAATACCTTAACATAACAAAACAGATAAGCAAAATGTATCAACAGTAAAACAGATGAAAAGGTTGGGCAGGAAGCTAAGCGGAAGACGGTTTGCAGCTGTTACCCCTGGCGTATGTGCTCTAGCTGATTGTAACAGATTTTAACCAGGCATAGGAGTAGTCTCAAAAGCAGGTACCTACAGTTCCCATAAGTGGCAACTGTAGGGTTCCCGGAGTTAAAGCTGGGGCTGCAGACTTTATTTTTTAATGATTATTGGTTAGAGTTTCCTTTGCTTTTAGCTGGAGTGAGAGGAGTCCTTGCTTGCACAAGTAGAGTGGGGGGAGACATGAGGCGACCAAGTGTTCAGTGGTGACTGCCCATAAGCAGCAACAGCAGAGTTCACAGAGTAAAAGCTGGGGCTACAGTCTTTATTTTTTGATGATTATTGGTTAGCGTTTCCTTTGCTTTGTTTCCTTTACTTTTAGCTGGAGTGAGAAGAGTCCTCTCTTGCACAAGTAAATGGGGGGAGACCCAAGGTGACTAGGTGCTCAGTGATGACTGCCTGTAAGTGGCAACAGCGGGGTTCCTGGAGTTAAAGCTGGGGCTGCAGTCTTTATTTTTGATGATTATTGGTTAGAGTTTCCTTTGTTTTTAGCCAGAGTGAGAGGAGTCCTCACTTGCACAAGTGGGTTTGAGGTGACCAGGTGCTCAGTGGTGTAGAGATCCAACACCAGGAGGGCTTTCGGCTGCAAAAATGCCTCTAGTTTGGCTGACAGGTTAGTTAATTAACTAGATCCCTCTCAAACCCTGTACCTTGCTTACAGGGTAGAAGGACCCTGAATATTCTACACCAGCTACCCAACTGCTTACTTTTCTGGGGTACACATTCAAGGAATGTGAGTTTATTGTGCTTTCAATTAATTTGAGTTTCAGTA